>NC_058163.1:2560416-2934601 GCF_020080835.1 Cotesia glomerata | reverse complement strand
TTTGGGAGGTATTTTAGAATTTTTATTAACAATTATGGCAAAAAAATAAAAAAAAAAATTGACGTGTAGAAATTAAAAAAAAAAAACATCATTGCAATTTTTTAAAAATAATTTTTTGGAACACAAATATTTGTCAATTATAATCAAAAATTGTTCAAGTGCTAACTTTAATGATAAAGTGGTAGTTTATGTATTAAGTGTTACTTTAGTGTTGAAATTATATAAATTTTTAGTGTTAATAATATTGTGTATGTATTTTATGGTGTTCACTTCGTAATTTATGGTGTAAAAATTAAGTGAATTTTTAGTGTCAATATTGTGTGTATTTTTAATTAAAATTAATTTAGCATATATTTAATAATTTTTAGAATTTTTTTTAACACATAAATTATGGCAAAAAAATAAAAAAAAAAAATTGACATGTAGAAATTTTAAAAAATTAAAAATGCAATTTTTTAAAAATAATTTTTTCGAGCAAATTTCTTTGTTCAAAAAAATTAAAAAATTCTCTAGTGACTGCTAACTTTAATGTCATGTATTTTTAGTGAATATTGTGTGTGATATTTTTTAAGAGTTAATTTTTTTAAATTTACAGTATTAAAATTGTATAATTATTAGTGTTAATGTTGTGTGAGTTTTATTATATTATTTAGGTGTATTTATCAATGTTAAAATTGGGTGATTTTAATTTTTTTATTGTTATTTTTAAATATATATTTTTAGTGATGATATTAAAGTTAGCCGACGTTTTTAATTTTTTGATTTTTTTTTAATAATTAAATTAGAACAAAAAAATATTTTTAAAAAATTGCACTTACAGTTTTTCAAGTTTTTAACAGATGACAAATTTTTTTTTTTTTTTTTGTAGTCATTTTTTCAATAAAAAAATTTTTTTAATTTTTAACTGTCGGCTAACTTTATTTTATATTAATAAAGTTAGCCGAGTTTTTTGATTTTTTGATTTTGGTTAATTTATTAAATTAGAACTAAAAAATATTTTTAAAAAATTGCACTTATAGTTTTTGAAGTTTTTTACAAGTGAAATTTTTTTTTAAATTTTTTTGTCATAATTTTTTCAATAAAAAAAAATTCTAAAAATTTTTAAATGTCGGCTAACGTAATTTTCATATTTTAGTGTCAAATTTGTGTAAATTGTGAGTGTTTTAAGTTTGTAGTGCTCAATTTAAGGATTACTCAAGAATTTCCAACTTTAGGATTACTCAAGAAATTCAAATTTTTGAATTATAAATTTTACAACTTCTTTAAAATTGGGTAAGTAAAAATTAAAAGCATCTTCATTTATTATCACTTCTAACATTAATAACAGAAATTTTAGAATTTATGAAAATTAAATTGACTGACATCGGAAAATTTTTATTAAAAAAATTTATTTAGAAAAAAATAAAAAGAAAAAATTTGAAAAATTCCACGTGCAATTTTTTAAATAATTTTTTTAATTGTAATTTTTCAAATTTTTTTTAAATAATTTTTTTCAATACAAAAATTATAAAAATTTTTAAACGGCTCGTTTGGATTTCATTTTTTTTTTATTTTTACAAATCAATTTTTTTGCCATAATTTATTTGTCAAAGAAATGATCAAATATTTGCAAAATAAATTTTCATTAAAATTACTAGCAACTAAATTATCTTAAAACTAAACAAGATACAATATTATTAAAAAAACAATACAATTTTTATTTAATTAATTTATTTATTCTTTGTCTGTCGTTTATACACTTGTATAAGAGGTGTACATATTTCATTATTTTAAATTTGTATTTTCATGGGATTAATGATAAAATTGTAGAATCTTTTATTTCCAAAATACGTTTTATTCATATACAAACGTCTAACTACGTTGTTATTTTTTTTAAGTTTCATTTTTCATCATAATCATCAAGTTGTATTATCATTATATCAGTTATCAATTATATCAATAATCTTTCTTGAATTTAAATTTACATTCCACTTTTTGTAATGTCATTTCCGATAAATTGACCCTCTTCTCAAAATCAAATATATATAAACACATATATTTGATCCTAATGACATTACTTTGACTAATGACACTAAAAACTGTTTACATCAGTAAAAAAATCTAATTGTCATTGTCAGTATTTACTTTTTCATTAAATCCTCATTCTTAATTTTATTTCCTTCAATAATAATTATTAATATTTTTCCTTCATTATCATTATTGTTATTTATTATTATTATTAATCAATGTATATATATATATATATATATATATATATATATATATATATATATATATATATATATATATATATATATATATATATATATATATATATTTATATTTATATTTATATATATTTATATATCTGATTTAAATCCCTTAATAATTGATTATGCGTGTCGTTAAAATTAATTTAAAAAAGTTTTTCAAAAAACTTTTTTAAAAAAATTATTAAAAAAAAAAATTACGTTGCAAATAATTATTTTTTTTTACCAGATATTTTCATTCATTTTACATTTTCGCATAGTCAATAACAAAATAACAATTCACAATTTTACTACCTACCATTTTTCTTTAAAATCCTTTTAATAATTATTATTATATTAGTTTTTGCTACGAACAAAATCAGTCGTATCGCTAATTTTATTTTTATTATAATTATATATATTATTTATTATATTTTGTATTCTTTGTTTGTGTATACGAGATAAAATAATCGCGATTTGTCGCAAAAAAATCATTTTTTTTTTTCAACAAAATGGGACTTAATTATCAATTTATATTATCATTATTTTCTTCTTTTTTAAATAATTAATAAATTATTATAATTATTTATAATAATAAAAAATTATAATAATTATTAATTATTGGTAATTGTCACTTTTTTTTTGTGTATATGACTTATAATTTTCTCATTTACTATTGAGGTAATTTATTAGGTACCACACACCGCATAAAAAGCATATAGGACAGTGTTTTTGTTTTTTTTATTTTTATTTATCAATCGCACTAATAATTTTTTTATTCATTAATTTCGTTAGTAACACTAACACTATATAGTTTCATTTTTTTTTGTATTTATTATTTATCATTATTATAATTATATTTATTTTTTGTATATATATATGTATATATATATTTTTATTTATATAATTTATATAATTTATCATGTAAAATGGCCATTATTTTTTTTAAATTATTCACTCGCATATTTTGTAACCCCCTCCCGTTTAAAAAAACATTTTTTTTTTTTATATATATATTTATATCGATATGGGCGGTTTTTGTTAAATTCTATGGTATAGTTTTTTTTTATTCTTTATAATAATAATATTTTAAATTTATTTTATAAATATCAATAAGAATTAGCGATTAGTTAATTAATAATTAAATAAATAATTCAATTACTAAAAATGGTTTTATAAAAAATTAAGTTTTGTTTTTTTGTTTTAAATTCAAGTCAGGTAATTTTATTATTTATTTAATTAATTAATTGCGAACAAAAATAAAGAATGTATTGATATTTATCAAAAAAAAAAAACAAAAAGAAAAAAAAATAAAAAATAAAGAAAATAGTCGTGCGCACAAGTACAAGTAGTATAATTACAACAAATAGTGACGATTTTGTGATATCTGATTACTTTTTCTGGTATATCTGATACTATATGATGGTTAAAACTTTATTTGATAATATATGATGATCAAATCAATATCTGATGTTATGTGGTTTTTTTCAAACTATATCTGATAATTAATATATAATAGTATCTGACAATATTCGACCATAAAAATCATATCTGATACTATCTTAGAAACAATATCTGATAGTATCAGATAAATTATATCAGATACTATTTGATGATCAAAACAATATCTGAAGTTATGTGATTTTTTCAAACTATATCTGATAAGTTAATCTGATAATTGATACACAGTAATAACTGATATTATTTGATTATCAAAACAATATCTGATATTATATAATTTTTCAATCTATATCTGATCAGTTATTTTTGATAAATAATATATAATAATATCTGACATTATTTGACCATAAAATTATATCTGATACTATTTGATCATCAAAATAATATCTGATACAATATGATGATAAAAATATCTGATACTATAAGATGATAAAATCAATATCTGATGTTATGTCATTTTTTCAAACTATATCTGATAAGTTGATACATAGTAGTATCTGACATTATTTGATCATCAAAATAATATCTGATACTATATGATGATCAACACAATATCTGACATTATATGATTTTTCAATCTATATCTGATCAGATATTTTTGATAATTAATATATAATAGTCTCGAAATTATTTGAACATAAAAATCATATACTATCTTATAAACAGTATCTGATAAATTATGTATGATACTATTTGATTATCAAAACAATATCTGATAGTATATGATTTTTCAATCTATATCTGATCAGATATTTTTGATGAATAATCTATCATAGTCTCGACATTATTTGACTATAAAAATCATATACTATCTTATAAACAGTATCTGATAAATTATATATGATACTATTTGATTATCAAAACAATATCTGATACTATATGATGATCAAAATATCTGATACTATAAGATGATAAAATCAATATCTGATGTTATGTGATTTTTTCAAACTATATCTGATAATTGATACATAGTAGTAACTGACATGATTTGATCATCAAAACAATATCTGATACCATATGATAATCAACACAATATCTGATACCATATGATAATCAAAAAAATATCTGATATTATATGATTTTTCAATCTATATCTGATCAGTTATTTTTGATCAATAACATATAATAATATTTGACACTATTTGATCCTCAAAATCATATCTGATATTATCTGGTTAACAGTATCTGATAAATTACATCTGATACTATTTGATCATCAAAATCATCTGATAATATCTGATGCTATCTTACAAATAATACCTGATATTATCTGACAATTAAAACCATATCTGACTTATATATGAATAAAATTCTCTGAATCATATACTGTATCTAATCCATATAAGATGATAAGTACTAATTGATATACTTTGGCAGATTATCATATAAATATACGATGTAATAAAAATATGAATCAGATACAAAATATCTATTATATGGCTCATTAAAACTAAAAATTCTCTATCCATTAAAATGCATCTAAAAGTAGTGATATAATATAAACATCCTCGGTTTAAAATCCTTCGAAACCATATACAAGAACTATTACTCAACTAACATGCATTTAAAATATCTTCGTCATATAATTATCAGATACGGCTTTAAGTAAAATTATCTTTGCATCAGATATTTTAAGAGTTTTAAGTACTCAGCAAATAAATATCCTTACATTAAATATATCTTTAAGATTTAAGAAAATCATCAGATACCACAATTTTCACAAAGTAACCACGAGCACTAATAAACCTTACAACAAGGTGTCTTATAATAATAATAATCATAATAACAAATAAAACAAAAATGATCTAATAACAAAACTAAACATAAGTGAATTAATACATGGACGCATATATTAAAATGCTAAACTTTGGACACTTAAGTCTACAAACATATTTTGTTTTAAACAATAAACAAAAATGAAACAATGTCAATAAAGTTAATAATTATAATAATAACAAACAAAAAAAGAAAATACATGAATTAATAAATTTTTACTTTAATAAGTTTAATTAACTATTATGTAATACTTTCCCCAAGCTACTGACAAATTAATTTATTACTTTATCAATTAATTTGTGCTTGGATATAGGGAGGGGTTTATTTATTATTTTATTTATTTAATATTTATTTGTATCTTTTTAAGTCAAAGTGCGTTATTTATTGTATCACACAAATCAATCGTGCTATCAAGTCTTTGGTATTTCACCCGCACGCTATTTATTTTTTTTTTCTTTACTTCAACTAATATATATATTTAATATATATATATAAATAAATATATTAGTCATATATAGTACGTATTTTATAAAGAAAAAAATTATAAAATAATTATTTATTTATTTTATATAAACTAAATGTTTGTTAAATAAACCTGTCAAAATACTGCATTATTTTGGTAAATTTTGATAAATTCTTTTCTTTATTTATTATTCTTTAGTTTATATAATTTGGCTAATATATATTGATTAAAGATATATTTATATATTTTTATTATTAATATATATTAATGTACTTTTTTTTACTTAATTTTCTTTTAGAATCATCTCACGTATTTTTATAAACGGCGGTACGTTAAAACGTACGAAAATTTGCCGTGAGAGTAAGAATAATAATAATAATTAATTAATTTTATTAAAAAAAAAAAACAACAAAATTATTTGATAATTGA
Organism: Cotesia glomerata; assembly: GCF_020080835.1. NCBI lineage: Eukaryota > Metazoa > Arthropoda > Insecta > Hymenoptera > Braconidae > Cotesia > Cotesia glomerata. Next base: position 2,928,244 of record NC_058163.1, on the reverse strand, counting down.
CACAAAAAATAAGGCGTAATCCCCTTACTTAATTTTTTTTAAGTAAATATTTAAGTTAAGTTAATTAAATTAATTTTTTTAGATTAATTTAATTAGACATGTTAATGAGTGCGTCTGATAATAATAATAATAATAATAATAATAATAATAATAATAATAATAATATAAAGTTCGTTTATTGTTTATCATTAAAACAAGCTTCTCTTCCACATCCTTTTTTGTAATTGACGAGACGAAGAGATTGCGGTGCGTTGCATTTATTATTTTGACGTTGACTATATTCAGACGTGTGTGTTGGGCAGGGGATTAGAGAAAACGAAAAAGTTTGAAAAAAAAAAAAAAAAAAAAAGAAACAAAATAAAAAAAATACACGGGGATTGGTATGTTTTTTTTGGTAAGTTTTAAACTTTAGTTTTTAACTTTTGAAATTGAATTTTATATAGAAGTGATTTTTTTTTTTTTAATTTATTTTTGGGTGGAAAAAAATTTATTTGATTTAAAAGAAGAAATTTTGAGCTAAATTATTTTTTTTGAGAGATTAAAAATTATTTTTTGGGTGAAAAATTTTTATTTTTAAATTTTTAAAGTAAAAATTTATTTTTGGGTGGAAAAAAAAAATTTATTTGATTTAAGAGAAGAAATTTAGAGCTGAATTATTTTTTAAAAATTATTTTTTAGTTAAAGAATTTTTATTTTTTAATTTTGAAAGTAAAAATTGATTTTTGGAAAAAAAGAAATTTATTTTATTAAAGAAAATAAATTTTTAACCAGAATAATTTTGAATTTTTGGTTTTAAAAAAATATTCAAAATTATTTTGTTGGTTCAAAATTTTTTTTTATTGACTAAAAAAATTTTCTGGTTAATTATTAAAATTTTAAATACAAAAATTGAATTTTATAAAGATTTTTGATAGAAAATTTCTCAAAAGAGAAATTTTTAAACTAAGAAAATAATTTTGAAGAATTTTCTTGGTTAAAAAATTTTCCAGCTTTTTTTATAGAGCTCAAAAAAATTATTTTCATGGTAAAAAATATCTTCTCATAAATCAATTAAATTTTTTAACAGATTAATTATGAAAATTTAATTTCCAAAAATTAAATTTATAAAAAATTATTTTAATTTTATTCAATTTGTTTACCGAAAGTTGACAAAATTTTTCTACATTTAATGGACAATAAAAAAAAAACTAACTGAAAAATTTATCAAAATTAAAATTTGAAAAAATTTCAAACAAAAAAATTCAATTTTCTTTAAAGAAAATAACTTTTTTTTTAATTTTGAAAATAGAAAAAAAAATATTAACTAAAAAATTTATAAAAATTGAACTTAAAATTTTAAATTAAAAAATTCTATTTTTTTCCCACGATTTCGTGAACAATTTATCAAAATTAAAATATAAAAAAATTTCAAATCAAAAAATTCGATTTTTTTTAAGAAAAAAAAATTTTTTTTTTCATATTTTGAAAATAGAAAAAAAACTATTAACTGAAAAATTTCTCAAAATTTAACATAATGAATTTTCAAATTAAAAAATTCGATTTTTTTAAAGAAAAAAAAATTTTTTTTTTTCATATTTTGAAAATATTCACTTCTATATAATTTTCAAAATAAAAAAACCGTCTCCCCGTGAAAAGCGAAAAAAAACTAAAAAAAAAAAAAATAAGCAACATAAATTAATAAGCGGAAAAAATAAACGTGCTTGTAAAAGTGTTTGGCTTAGAAAAAAAAATAAAAAAAAAATATATATTTATAATATATATATGTAAAAAAGGAGGGGATGTTTGAGGACTTTGAGGACTGGTTTTGTATTTGTTTAAAAATTTGTAAATACACACACAGGCACCACGCGACAAAACGACATACTGTGATACAAAGTGTGATTAAATATATTTATATATATTTAATTAAATATTTAAAGTATTTCTTTTGTATTATATTGTATAGATATATTTATAAATATATATATAAATATATTAAATGTACGTGTATGTGTATGTGTGTTGTGTGTGTGTGTGATTTTTATTTGCGAGATAGACATGGTATGGCACACAGTAATATTCCGGCCACAACGTCACAGGCCTGCACCTGCTGACACACAACAAATACACAAAAATGTTAGTTATTACGCGCGGCTAGTTTAAAGTAACAACATTTAAGTAAATATAAATAATATTTAAATATTAATTTTAAATTATAAATGAGTATTGTGATTTAAGATAATTTTTTATTTTTTAATTATTATTTTTTTATGAGAAAAGAGTAAACGATAAGAAGCGTATTTACGTTGCAATCCGGGTCATGCGAGATTTTTAACTAATTTTTGAGATTTATTATTGACGGACGAGAATAGAGACATATAGTGTTAGTTTTTTAGAAGATTATTATATTTTTTTAGAAAAAAAATTTTTTTGATGATAGTTAACTTGATTTTTCTGAAAAAAAAATTATTTTTTAATAAGGTGAAGTACCCAGTAGTTGAACAGGTTTCAAAGAAAAACATATTTGACCCTACTTTTAATATATAAAGATGTAATTATTAGTTTAAGTAGTGATTTTCATGAAAATATAAACAATTTTGAATTGATTAGCAAAATAACAAAGATAATTTAATATTTATATTTTGACAACGGTTTTAAGATAGACTAAAGGAGTAGTAGTTGAACAATCAATTCTGACAAGCCACAGTAGTTGAACACTCCGGGAGCAGTAGTTGAACTAATAAAATATATGGCAATAGGCACACCAAAAATTTTCAACGTTTTATTGAAATATCTAAAGAATTATAACTTATTGTTGATTAATATTAAAAATAATACTATGAATATTTAATATGTTCATTTAAAAATGAGAAATATTTGTATTTAATTTTTTAATTACATTTTTTATGAATGACAAAGCAAATTTTCAATAATAAATCAAAAAGACTCCATTCAAAACGTTCAATAATTTTTAACTGCACTAATTTTTAGCTATAAAACTTATTCAATTTGCAGTAATTAATACAAATCACAATGCTGATCACTAGTCTATAAACCTATTAGAGATTAGAGTGCTGTTAAAATTATACGGTCCAAGCTTGTTCAAGTTCTGGGTACCGCTTTAAAAATTTGGAGGTATAGTTAGACGCTAAAATTTAATATAAAAATTATAGTTTGTCTTTGCAAAAAATATGTATTATTTAGAAAAGACTTTTTCATTGGGTGGTACAATTTTTTTTTACTTAAAATGATGATATACCGTTTTTTTTACTGATTGTTCTGTTTACGGTTTAGAATTTTTTTCATGAAAAAAATAGCAACATATTATTGATTAGTTAAAAAAAATAATACTAGAAATATTTAATATGCTCATTTAAAAATGAGAAATATTTGTATTTAATTTTTTAATTACATTTTTTATGAATGACAAAGCAAATTTTCAATAATAAATCAAAAAGACTCCATTCAAAACGTTCAATAATTTTTAGCTATAAAACTTATTCAATTTGCAGTAATTAATACAAATGACAATGCTGATCACTAGTCTATAAACCTATTAGAGATTAGAGTGCTGTTAAAATTATACGGTCCAAGCTTGTTCAAGTTCTGGGTACCGCTTTAAAAATTTGGAGGTATAGTTAGACGCTAAAATTTAATATAAAAATTATAGTTTGTCTTTGCAAAAAATATGTATTATTTAGAAAAGACTTTTTCATTGGGTGGTGCAATTTTTTTACTTAAAATGATGATATACAATTTTTTTTACTGATTGTTCGGTTTACGGTTTAGTACCTTTTTCATGAAAAAATAGCATCTGTCGGCTATTCTCGACATGTCAAATTTTAAGTTAACAAAAATATAATTGTTTTGATTTATAATTGAAAAAACTTACAGAAATCAATTACTGTATCATTGAATAATTATAACATGCGCGTATTACTCATAATAAATATACGGATTTTGTATTACAACAATTCGAAAAGTCTGTTCAAGTACTGGTCCCATTTTTATAAGTGTTCAAATATTGGGTACTTTACCTTAGTACAAAAATTAATCAAAAATTTTTTTTTTAATAGTAATTTTCTTAGTTCGAAATTTTTTCTCTTTAATTAAACTAATATTTTGTCTATTGACTTTTAATTTTAACAAAAAATAATTACTTATAATATTTTTAAATAATAATAATAATTAAAAAATTTTAATTTTAAAGTATACAATTTTAATGAGATAAAAAATAGAAAAAATTGTTAATTTTTTCTTTGTTTTTTTAATTTAATTCGTAATTTTTTTAAATAAAATTTAACTAAATATTTTAAAGTGAATTAAATTTTCAAAAAAAAAATTCAATATTTATTTTTAATCAAACAAAAATCATTTTTTTTTTTTTAATTAAAAATTCTTAAAAAATTTTCTCTTTAATGAAATTTATTATCACTAAAATTGACATTTTTTTCAAAATTAATTAAATATTTATTTATTAAAAAAGTTAATATTTTTAAAAAATGGCTTTCAATATTTAAATAAAATAATTAAAAAAAATTTTTTTTGATTAAATTTATTCATAATAAAATCTTCTATAAAATCTAATAATCTTCTATTGCGTCCGTGATAGTAATAGTAATAAAAAAAAAAAAATTAGTCGCTGTTAAAAAATAAACCGCGCGGCTTTACAAATAATGTATGATAATAAATAATAATTATACCTACAAGCAAAGTTAACATACACACATTACAACTGTAGCAACGATTAACAATACAGCCACGATAACGATTTAAGTCGTCCATTTAAATTAAATAAATCAAATAAAACAAATATATAAGTATTAAAGTACTAGTAAGTAACTAATAATAAACTTAATAAAAATAAAAAGACAATCTAACAAGTCCCGCGTATCACAGATATATAATTTGACAGTGTACTTTTACTTTTTACAAAAAAACGCGACTAGTAAAAAAAGATTGTTTTGAATACTGATTGACTAGACGTTGTTCCCGTTCATTGATAATTATAATTTATAATAATAATTAATAATTAATATTGTACATTATATTGACATTGACATCTCAAAGTGTTTGATTAATTTATAAAAATATAAATTTTTGAGTAATTAATTAATAATAAAAAAAAAATTATATACAAAAGTCTACCTACAAAACTGCGCCTGTTTTAGCACCCTGTTAATACGGTTTGGCAGCTTCTTTGGCTCGTTTATGTTCAACTTTAAGTCTCTTAGCGCCTATGTGAAAACCATTCATTGTTTGAATAGCTGCTGCTGCACTTGCTGGATTGTCGTACGATACAAAACCTGAGGACATTATTTTTTTTGTTAATTATTTTGTTACAGTAAAAAAAATTTTTTTTATTAACTTTTTTTTTAATATTATGAGTTTATTTTAATTTGCTGTGTAATTTTTTGTAAACTTTAATTTTGAGAAAAATAATATATATTATTTAGGCTTCATTTGAAAATGCTCTATCTCTCGATACATGATTAAGAAATTATCTTGTATCTTGTGAAATATTGACATTTTTAAAGGTATAAGCTCATTCCAATGTTACACTCATCGAGATCTTTCATTTGAGTACCCACAGCAATTTTTCATATATTTTATATATTTATATATATCAATATATGAAAAATATATCAAAATGCATGTGGGTACTCAAATGAAAGCTCTTGATGAGTGTAACATCGGGATGAGCTTATATCTTTAAAAATGTCAATATTTAAGAAAGTACAGTGCAATTTAACAAAAATAATTAAGAAATTACCTTGCATCTTGTGAAATACTGACATTTTTAAAGATTTAAGCTCATTCCGAAGTTACACTCATCGAGACTTTTCATTTGAGTACCCACATCAATTTTTCATATATTTGATATATTTATATATATAAATTTATGAAAAATATATCAAAATGCATGTGGGTACTCAGATGAAAGCTCTTGATGAGTGTAGCATCGGGATGAGCTTATATCTTTAAAAATGTCAATATTTAAAAAAGTACAGTGCAATTTAACAAAAGTCATTATTTAATAAAGCAAGGTTGTTAGTAATCTTTAATTTTACAAGCAGTAAACCAGGGTTTTAGTCACGGTTCATAAGACGACATTATACTTAAAGTTTACGTAAATATAAATTAGATTCAGAAAAATTTATTTAGGCTACTTTCGAAAATGCTCTATCTCTAGATACATAATTTAGAAATGACCTTGTATCTTGTGAACTATTGACATTTTTAAAGATATAAGCTCACCCCGATGTTACACTCATCGAGACCTTTCATTTGAGTACCCACATCAATTTTTCATATATTTTATATATTTATATTTATATATATGAATATATGAAAAATATATCAAAATGCATGTGGGTACTCAAATGAAAGCTCTTGATGAGTGTAACATCGGGATAAGTTTATATCTTTAAAAATATCATAAATTGACAAAATACAATATAATTTCTTAAATATTGACATTTTTAAAGATATAAGCTCATTCTGATGTTACTCTCATCGAGACCTTTCATTTGAGTATCCACATCAATTTTTAATATATTTTATACATTTATATATTTTACAAATACCATATATATAAAATATATAAAAATTGCCATGGGGGTACTTAAATGAAAGCTCTTGATGAGTGGAACATTAAAATGAGTTTATATCTTAAAAAATGTCAATAATTAAGAAATGACCTTGTATCTTGTGAACTATTGACATTTTTAAAGATATAAGCTCATCCCGACATTACACTCATCGAGACCTTTCATTTGAGTACCCACATCAATTTTTCATATATTTCATATATATTATATATATGTATATATGAAAAATATATAAAAATGCATATGGATACTTAAATGAAAGCTCTTGATTAGTGTAACATCGGGATGAGCTTACATCTTTAAAAATGTAAATATTGAAGAAAATACAGTGCAATTTAACAAAAGTCATTATTTAATAATGCAAAATTTTAATTACTTATAGTTCACAAGTCACGGCAGTCACGTAGTGACTGCAAGATTTCTAGTTAATATTAACTTAATTACACAAAATTTTTGTTTAATTTAAACAGCACAGCAAAATTATCATAATTTATTTTAAATAAAAATTTAATGTTATTTTAAATATAAGATAAAATTAAATTTTTTTTATTATATTTAATAACATAAAATTGATGTTTACACTGCTTAAATAATTAACTTGATTTCAAAAGATTTTTTTTAATTCTCAGAATAAATAAAAAAAAATTTAATTTTGTTAATTTTATAATAAAAAATAATTTAGTTTTTATTTAAAAAATAAAATAAAGAGTAAAAATTTTTTAAATCAATTTTCAGTTTAAAAAATAAAATTGAAGTTAGAAAAATGTTTTAAGAATTACTTAAAATAAATTTAAAGTTTTAAAATTTTTTTCGCAATTTAAATTGATGTAAAAAATAGAATTGAATAAGAAAAAATAATTACCAAAGCAACGACTGGTATTTGTCTTGAGATCAACGACAACTTTAGCAGACAGCATGTTACCAAAAGGTACAAAAGTGGACGCAAGATCAAAATCCGTAAAGTCCTGAGGCAGATGATAAATAAATAAATTGCAGCCCTCAGGGCCCTCGATTTGTTTTCCAGCAGCATTTATAATCATCGCTTGTTGCTGCGCTGCCAATGCTGCAGCAGCTACAGCCGATGCAACTGAGGAGTTCCCTGTGGTCGTTCCAGTCTGTCCAGCAGTCGGCAGCGCCGAGAATCCTTCATTTTTCAAAAAAAAAAAAAAAAATAAAAACAATTATTTCACTTAATTACCAGAAAAATTATTTTAAAAATTCGAGAGATAAAAAGAGAAAAAAGGCGAAAAAAAAAATGATGATATGCATTACGTTTTAATTAATAACAAGTGTGTAGTATAAAATAATTGAAAATACTGCTAGTCCTATCTAATTGTTTATACACGCCCGCGACTAATTTACTCACTATTATTTAATCCTTTTTTATTGTCTTGTACACTGGCTGCAGTGCTTGTACTTGTAGTCACAGTTTTTCCAATGAGAGCTTCGCATGACGTGTGTTATCGTGTTGTAAAAATTCATCAATTGTTTGTTGTATTTTTTTTTTTTTTTTTAGAAATATAGATTTATTTTATTATGATTTTTTGAACAAAATTTTTGAGATGATTTTCGCGAGATTAATGAAATTTTTTGGCTATTTCTCATGATTTTAAGTGACAATATCTCTTAATTATTATTTATAATTTAAAAAAAGATTTATACAATTTTTTGCTTTTCAAAAAAAAATTTATATTTATTTTTTTTCATCATTTTTAAAAATTTTACTTGAGTATTTTTGAATTTTTTTTTGAATTTAAAAACAATATTTATTATTTTAGAGTATCTAAAAAATTTTTTAATTAAATAAAATTTTTTGGTTTTTGAATTCTAAATATTTTTAAAGTTTTTTTGATAAAAAAATGATTTATTTGTTAAAAAAATTTCTTAATAGCTTGTAAATTTTTCAAGAGATGTTAATTAATTCTTCATTAATTTTTTTAAGAATTTTCAGACAAAAATTAAATAATTAATAATCTATATTATTAAGAGAATAAAATAAAAATTTTTCTCCAGGATATTTATTTAAAAAAATAGGTTTTTTTTTTAGTGAAATTTAGTGTCTTGACTTGAATTTGTGTCTTTTCAAAGTTTCATATCATTCTTACCGATATTTAATTTATTATGATAAGTATTTAGGCTGTATTCGAAAATCTCTAGATACATAATTGAGAAATTACCTTGTATCTTGTGAACTATTGACATTTTTAAAGATATAAGCTCATCCTGATGTTATACTCCTCAAGACCTTTCATTTGAGTACCCACATCAATTTTTTATATATTTTATATATTTATATATTTCACAAATACCATATTTATAAAATATATAAAAAATGTCATGTGGGTATTTAAATGAACGGTCTCGATGAGTGTAACATCGAAATGAGTTTATATCTTAAAAAATATCAATATTAAGAAATGACATTGTATCTTGTCAATTACTGACATTTTTGAAGATATAAGCTTACGTTGACATTACATTCATCGAGACCTTTCATTTGAGTACCCACATCAATTTTTCATATATTTATATATTTTATATATAAGTATATATGGAAAATATATGAAAATGCATGTGGGTACTCAAATGAAAGCTCTCAATGAGTGTAACAGCAAAATGAGCTTACATCTTTAAAAATATCAATAATTAAGACAAGACCTTGTATCTTATGAACTATTGACATTTTTAAAGATATAAGCACATCTCTACATTAAACTCATTAAGACCTTTCATTTGAGTACCCACATCAATTTTTCATATATTTGATATATTTGATATATTTGATATATTTATATATATATATATATATATATATATATATATATATATATATATATATATATGAAAAATATATCAAAAATGCATGTGGGTACTCAAATGAAAGCTCTTGATAAGTGTAACATCAGGATGAGCTTACATATGAAAAAATATCAATAATTAAGAAATGACCTTGTATCTTGTGAACTATTGACATTTTTAAAGATATAAGCTCATCCTGACATTACACTCATCGAGACCTTTCATTTGAGTACCCACATCAATTTTTCATATATTTATATATTTTATATATATTATATATGTATATATGAAAAATATATCAAAATGCATGTGGTGACTCAAATGAAAGGTCTTAATGACTGTAACATCAAGATGAGCTTATATCTTTAAAAATGTCAATATTTAAAAAAGTACAGTGCAATTTAACAAAATTCATTATTTAATAAAGCAAAATTTTAATTTTTTATAGTTCACAAGTCACGTTAGTCATATAATGACTGCAAGATTGCTAGTTACTAATTAAAAGCAAGAAATTTTTTTGATTTAAAAAATTCACCTCATTAATTATAATTTTTAATAATAATAATTAATTAGATAATTGTAATTAAAACCATGAGAATCTAAAAATCCACCAACCTCAAACTAGTTTAATTATTAATTGAATATTTGTAAATTAATAATATAAGGAGAATAATTGTTGTAAATATTATTACTATTACTATTATTAAGCGAATGTAATGTACCTGCATATTGTTGCAAGCTTGAGTAAGCATTGTTTAATGAGTCTTGAAGGCTACCAGCGTTAGCACCAGCACTTAACGATGCTGTCCCAGCCAGAGAGTTAAGTGTAAGAGATACTGGACTAAACCCATTTGCGTTACTAACTGCTGTTCCATTATTGGTAACTTGCGTTGCTGTTGGCCCTGTAAGCCAATAATCAATAATCTATAATCTATTTACACTTTAGCATTGTAATAATTTATTTTTTTACTTTTTAATTATTACAATTATTGGTATTTATAAAATTTTTTTAAATTACTTTTTTTTTACCAAACAAATTTAGAAAATTTTTTATTTTATTTTGAAGTCAATAATTAAAATACTGAATTTTAATTAGAGGAATGGAATTTAAATTTAAAATATTTTATGAAAAAATATTATGTTGTACTTACATTGAGTGAGACTTCCCTGTGAATTAACTAATCCACCCAATGCTGTAAAAATAATAAGAATAATTTAGTAAAATAAATTGAATAATATTTTCTTTATTTTTAAGTTACTAGATAAAATAAAAAAAAATAAAAATTTTCATAAAAAATTGTAAATAATTTTTTAAAAAATAATTTGAATCATGAAAGCATTAAATAAAATTTTTTTTAATTACTTTATGCACTTAGTATCAAAAAATCAATTATTGATTTTTAACCCACTAATTTTTATAGATATTAAGATAATTTTTTGTTCTATCAAATTATTTTAATGAAATTATCAGCTCAATTTTTTTTCTATAAAATTCAATAAAAGTATTTTAATCAGGCAATAAAAAAAAATTATCTCAATTTTTTTTCTATAAGATTTAACGAAATTACTTTAACTAGCTAAAAAAAAATATCGGCTTAATTTTCTTTCTTTTAAATTATTTTAATTAGCTTGAAAAAAAAATTATACCTAGTCAATTTTTTTTATGTAATTATTTTAATAAGATGTTAAAGAAAAAAGTATCAGCTAAATTTTTTTCTATAAAGTTATTTTAATCAAAAAAAATGTTTGTACACTGATAGAAGGATTTGTTTATATTTAATAAGCTTTATTAGCTGTTAATAAATAATTTTTTAACATCATAGGATTTAATAAATATTTATTCAGTTAATGAATTATTTATTAGACGATTTATTAGTGTTAATAAATATTTGTTAACAACAAATATTTATTAACAGTTAATAAGTAATTTATTAAGTAAAATTTATTGACTGCTAATAAATATTTATTAATGATTAATGAATATTTGTTAACTGTTAACAAATATTTATTTAAAATAAAAAGCAAAAATAGCAATTTTCTTGACACTTTTTACAACTCTATAGCTGGAATACATGATAATAATTCAATTCACTAAATAAATTAACCTTTTTAATACTTAAAAATATAAAAGATAATTATGAGCTGTGATAGGATTTGGTATTATACAATAAACGTTATTTTAATGTAATATAATTCATGCAAATAATTTATAAAGATGATTTTTATTTATAAGCAATCTTCATATCATATGAAATTTCAAGCAAAACAAATTAACTCAACAAAATATTTATTAACTGTTAATAAATATTTGTTAACTATTAATAAATACTTATTAACTACACAGAAAGAAAAATTTCTTGATTGGAGAACAAAATTCATGGCTCAAGAAAATTTTCGGGTGTCTGAAGAAAGAACGAAGTTGTGTTGGCCGAAGTAAAAATTTTTCTTGAAATTCTATTCTTGGTGGAAGTCATTTTTTCTTAATTAAAATTATCAAAAATACTTGATACAATAAATTTTTATATTTGATCAAGATTTTTAGATACTTTAGGGAAGCAGCGCCACCTACTTCAGCTGAGAAAAAAATTTTCTCACCTTGAGAAAATTTTTCTCTTGAATATTTGATACCCAATTTATATTATTTTCGCGTGCAATTATATATATTGAATGAAAAAAAATGGTGAAATATTGTTTGATCTTCCCATTTGACATGTTAATCAATAAAAATATTAATGAAAATTTACTTTTATCTTTATATTTAATTTTTTGGAGCAAGAGAGAAATTTTCTCAAGACAAGAAAATTAACTTCTATCAAGAACTAAATTTTTTGGAGCTTCGAGGCTGAATTTTCTCAAAACAACAAGATTTTCTTGACTTAAATAAATTTTTTTGTATCAAGATATGTATTTCTTAAAGCAAGAGAATTAATTTTTGGAATAAGTAAAATTTCTTGTCAAAAAAAAAAAGTTTTTTTCGCTCAAGAAGATAATTAGGAAGAAAAATATTTTCTAGGCTCAAGTGAACATTTTTTTTCTGTGCAAAGTTGTATTGGTCGAAGTAAAAATTTTTCTTAAAATTCTACTCTTGGTCGAAGTCATTTTTTCTTAATTCAAATTATCATAAATACTTGATACAATAAATTTTTTTATTTGATCAAGATTTTTAGATACTTTAGGGAAGCAGCGCCACCTACTTCAGCTGAGAAAAAAATTTTCTCACCTTGAGAAAATTTTTCTCTTGAATATTTGATACCCAATTTATATTATTTTCGCGTGCAATTATACATATTGAATGAAAAAAAATGATTCAATATTATTTGATCTTCCCATTTGACATGTTAATTAATAAAAATATTAATGAAAATTTACTTCTATCTTTATATTTAATTTTTTGGAGCAAGAGAGAAATTTTCTCAAGACAAGAGAATTAACTTCTATCAAGAACAAGATTTGCTTGACTTAAATAAATTTTCTTGGATTAAGAGACGTATTTCTTAAAGCAAGAGAATTAATTTTTGGAATAAGTGAAATTTCTTGTCAAAAAAAAATTTTTTTTTCGCTCAAGAAAATAATTATGAAGAAAAATATTTTCTTGGCTCAAGTGAACCTTTTTTTCTGTGTACCTTTCTCCCAAATAAATATTTATTGAATGTTAAAAAATATTTATTAAAATTTAATAAATTAAATAATTGTCTTTAAGTAAATTAAATTATTTATACTTAATAAATCCTTCTATTAGTGTAACTTTTGTAACTGAGTATTAAAATAATAAAATGTAAATAAAGCCTTAAGACTGAAGAATAACATTAACAATAAAAAAAACTTACTGCCAGAAGGTACTTGAATATTAGCAGCATTAGTCATCGATGCGAGTGCCATAAGATCTTGCATGCTCATGGGTGAGGTAACGCCGACGGGATTAGCTGTAAGATAAACAAAATCTATTGGCAATTGTGTTATTAATAAATATTTATTAAGAAATGTGACAGATTATATATATTAAATTACCTCCGATGTATTCGCCAGTGTTGGCACCGCCCAAAGTCGCCAGAGTTGCCAGTCCTTGGAGATGACTCTGGGTCATCTCTGGGAGACTTGCAACAGCCTGAGGAGTTACAGCCGCGGCTCCGTTCAGGCCAAGGTGCTGCTGAATCAGCAGCTGGTGCTGAACGGTACTGATGGCTGCTGGATTACTTGCGCCAGTGGGACAAGCTACCGCTGAGGGTCCTACACCCGGTGTCAGGGTTGTTTGTAGCTGTTGGAGTAATTGCGCGGATGCCAATGCATGAGTATCATTCTACAATAAATTTTTTTTTTCAAAAGATTTTTGAAAAAAATTTTGGGGGTTTTTTTTTACTTACGTTCGTTAAATAGTGCGGCGCTGGCATCCCAACTGTACCCGCAATGTTCCATAAGTTTGCTTGGTACTGCTGCAATCGCTTTTGATCCTTCTCCTTTTGCGTGTCAGCGAACTTGACAACCAATGGCGATGAACAACCCTGAAAATTTTTTAGAATTAGTTAGTGCTTTGTTAGGAATTTTTTTGCCTTTTTAATGAGTACCCACATGAATTTTTGGATGTTTAAGAAATTTTTAAAATATTTCAAATTTCAAAAATTTGTCAAAAATTGAAAATTTTTCAAATTTTTTGAAATATTTTTTTATTGTTTAAAATTTTGAATTTGAAGTAGTTTTTTTTTCAAATTTTTATCTTTTGTCTAATTTTTTAGTTTTTAACATTTTTTTTAATTATTAAGAATTTTTAATTTGGAATATTTTTGGATTTTTTCAAATTAAATTATTTCTTTAATTTTTGAGTTTTAAGAAATTTTTTAATCAATAATCAATAAAATTTTATTGATTTTTGAATTTTTTTGTCAATTTTTGATTTTTAAAAGATTTTTTTATCAATTTTTGTGTCCTAAAAATTTTTTTCATTGTTTAAAATTTTGGATTTATCCAAATTTTTATCTTTAGTCCCTAATTTTTGAGTTTTGAATATTTTTTTAATTATTAAAAATTTTAAATTTTTAATAATTACAATTTTATTGATTTTTGAATTTATAACATTTTTGTCAATTTTTGATTTTTGAAAAATTTTTTTAATGTCTCAAATTAGGAAATTTAATTTTTTCCAAATTTAAAATTGTTTCGTTAATTTTTTTTTTGATTTTTTGAACTTGGAAGATTTTTTGATATTTTCAAGGTTGAAAAAAAATTTTTTTTTTTAATTTTAATAATTAAAAATTTTCAAATTTTTGTTTTAGTAATTTTTAGTACATAAAAAAAATTATTGAATAAAAAATAAATATTCTTAAAAATATCTCAATTGGTGGGTGTGTTTGATACGATCCTATGATAAATTTAAAATCGGGTTATTATATTGTATCTCCAGTGGGTTAGAGAGAAAAGTTTACCGAAAGGTTAAGTTTATATTTAGTGTAATCGATAATTGAGGCGGATTTCCGGTTATAATTTATTGAGACAGAAATACGCGGCCTCTGAGTAATTTAAATACCCCTTTTTTCAAAGACCCAATTTATAATTATTTATTTTTAGAAGTTTTATAGTCGACTTGAAGATATCAAGATAGCTTATAGAGAAGATTTATTTAAAAATGTGCTAAAAGGTTAATAAAATGTTAAAATCTTAAGTGGTTTTATTGAAAAATTTATTAATTTTATCCAAAACTCAAATTTTAACCATTAGTGTTCAATAAATAAATTTTTATAAAGTTTTATTGATTTAATTAAAAATTTGAATTATTATTGCAAATTTTGAAATGATAAATTTTATTAAAATTCTCAAAAATGATCATTTTTTAATTCAAAATTTTTTTAAAAATAGTACGTACAAATCTTAATATTTATTATTGATTTTTAATTAAAAAATTAATTTTTGATCTAATTTTTTAATTATTAAAAATAGAACATATAAACAGAATTATAATTTATAAAATAAAATCATTCAGAAATTTTTAAATTAAAAAATTAACAAAAAATTCACTTCAATCAAAATTTGACATTATTTTAAAAAGTCTTCATTAAAATAAACCTAAGACCAAAATTTTATTTTAAACTAATTTGACTTCTTTACAGAAATTATTTTAATTAGAAAAAAAACAATTATCTAAATTGAACAATCAAAACCTACAATTTTGCAGTCACTATGTGATTGTCGTGACTTGTGAACGATAAAAAATTAAAATTTAGCTTTATTAAATAATGACTTTTGTTAAATTTCACTGTACTTTCTTAAATATTGACGTTTTTAAAGATATAAGCTCATCCTGATGTTACACTCATTAAGAGCTTTCATTTGAGTACCCACATGTATTTTGATATATTTTTCATATATACATATATATAAAATATATAAATATATGAAAAATTGATGTGGGTACTCAAATGAAAGGTCTCAATGAGTATAATGTCAAGATGAGCTTATATCTTTAAAAATGTCAATAGTTCACAAGATCCAAGGTAATTTCTTAATTATTGATATTTTTAAAGATGTAAGCTCATCCTGATGTTACGCTCATCAAGAGCTTTCATTTGAGTACCCACATGCATTTTGATATATTTTTCATATATACATTTATATAAAATATATAAATATATGAAAAATTGATGTGGGTACTCAAATGAAAGGTCTCGAGAAGTGTAACATCGGGATGAGCTTATATTTTTAAAAATGTCAATATTTCACAAGATACAAGGTAATTTCTTAATTATGTATTTAAAGATAGAGCATTTTTGAATGGAATATGATTTTATCATATGACTATCTTGGAGACAAAATTTTTCTTAATAATATAGATTATAATAAAAAGTTTGGCATTCTTTATAAAATAAATTTGAATAAAAATTTCTAATTACAAAATAAAGTAAGAATATTAAGTACAATAATCATTAAAAAATTCTCAAAAAAATTGTTATTTTTCCTTAATTACATTTTTAAAATTTTTGAAAAATAATTTAATTATTAATTTATTAAAAAAACTAAATAATAAAAATTTTCTCTTCTTCAACACTAAAAATCAAAATAATATAAATTATCTCAATCCCAAATTAAATAAAAATAAATAAATTCTGTCACAACAGATTAAAATAATCTAGCAAACGTCAGCATAAGTAATCCTGAAATTAAAAATCCGGTGACTTAACAATTCCCAAGTCACGAAAATAATACCCAAAAGAAAACGAAGAACAATAATAATAACCCAAAGAAGTTGTCCTTTCCCAACCAGCAATTGTGACAACAGTAATTACAATAATATAACAATAATAAGTGACATTACCTCCATTGTACGGGAATGATGGAGTGCTTTAATAGCATTAATGGCATGCTGTTTAGTTGCAAATGTAACAAAGGCACATCCTCTGCTTTGCCCGGTACTATTATCCCTCAATACCGAGCACTCTTCAATTGCGCCATAAACGTCAAACATGTTTCTTACATCATTTTCGCTGTACTTCTTTGACAGCATGCCAACAAATAGCTTCCGATCTGCAATCAGTCAATCACCAAAATTTCCTATTTAATTACCTCGCCTAAATTTTAAATTTATTTACATAAAATTTTATTAAATTCATAACAATAATAATTATTATTTAATGCCACTAAGCCGCCAAAAAAAATAAACACACCAAAACCAAATAATAAAAAAAAATATTTAATAAAAAAATTGACACAATAATACATTAATATAAAATTAGTATTCAAGTAGAAATCGAACCCTGTACTGCGTGTGCGGGATTTATAATACTCTTTTTACTTCTTCCGGTGTGTGCTGTGCATACTCGTTTAGTAACGACGGGATGCACCATTTCTTACATACTAAATAGTTACACTAAACCTTAAAATTTATTTACTTTTATTAATTTTAAAATCGGATAATTTTTAAATTTAATTATTAAATATTTAATATTTATAACTATGATGTATGATGTATGATGTATGATAAATGATGTGAATGAAATGAACATGAATATAAATATAATAATGATAATGATAATGAATTATTTAATAACAGACAACGATATGCCGCTTACATTACATGCAAATTGCGTAAATACCTCGCTTATATGTGCTAATATGGATTGTAACGTAGGGAGACTGTGGAGGGAGGTATCTTGAAGGCCTCGGCTTGGGCTATAGGTTTATCATCGTCCATACAAATACTAATACAAGTACAAGTACTTACAAATGCTTACTCTACTGTCTAATATTTATTAATAGATACTAGTATAGGTAGAAGAAGATATTATTATTATTTATTATTGTATACATCTGTTAATCATTTACACTGTGGATCTTGATTATTTGTAGGCGCAAGTATTGTTTTTTAAATCAAGTAATTATTTAAATTATTTAGTAGTAAAATAAATTTTTTTTTTATAAAAAAAAAATAAAATTTGAAATTTATTTTTATGTAGAAAAATTTTGAGTTACTTTAAAGTTGATGGAAAAATAATAGTAAATTTTTTTTACTATTTGTAGGAGCGAGTAATTTTTTTTTAAGTACTTATTATTATTTTTAGTACTGAAATAAATTTTTTTTTTTAATAAAAAAAATAAAATTTGAAATTTATGTAGAAAAATTTTGAGTTACTTTAAAGTTAATAGAAAAATAATAATAAATTTTTGATAATTTTTGTTGAAAACAATTTTTTGATTTTTGAAAATATTTTATTAGTTCAAATAAATTTTTTAAAAAATTTTGGAGCCAAAATTAAGAAGAAGATTTAAAAAGTTATAATTATTACAACAAAAAATAATTTTTTTGAACAAACTAAAAATTTTATACAATTAAAAATAAATTTGGGATCTTTGATAAATTAATTGGAGCTCAAAATTTTTTTAAATGTATAAAAAAATTTTAAATAATGTTTTGAAAAAATGGAAACAAAAATTTTAGTAGTGAAATTTGTTTATAAAAAATTTCTGAGTAATTTTGAGTTCGGAAAAAAAATCTTAAATAATAATAATAATTTTTTAGAAGAACTAAATTTACAAAATTTAGAATACTTGGAAGAAAATTTTTCATAGAGAAATAAAATCAATAAGTAGTACATAGAAGTAGGTTAATATCCTCAGGGTATTAAAATATCAAATTTAAAAATTTAATATAACAATTATAATTACAGACAAAAATCAATTAATTCGAAAAAAAATATTCAATAAACGAAAAAAATTAATTCTAGTGAAGAAAAGAATTTTGTAAATTTTCTAAGTAATTGTAAACTTAAAAAAAAATTACATAAAAATAATAATAATAAATTTTTCTACTCCAAAAGAAATTTGTAATAAAAACTAAAAATTTTACTTTAAACAAAATTATTTTCGGTAATTATTTACAAGTGGGATTAAACGTATTTTTGGCCATATCTAGGTAAAAAATTAACGTTTTCAATTTTTTTTTATTCTGCTTGTTTTTACGGCACGTTTATGATAAAAAATGTCGTAAAAGAAAAAAATAAAGATTTCGATAGCTTTTTTTTACCTTCAAAGTTTACCTTCAAAGTTGGAAAGAATTTTGGCTCTTATGTTATTGGATAAAATTTCTATTTTATCGTTTTTTGATATTTTTAATATATATTTTTTTGAAAAGTACATAAAAAAAACGAACTATTTAAAAAAAAAATTCACAATTTTCTAAAAAATTTATAAATTTTTTTGAAAATTTGTTAAAATTGTGATAATCAACTTATTTTTTATAATGTTCATTTTTTTATGTATTTAAAAAAAATATATCAATAAAATCAAATAGAAATTTTGTTCAAAAAATTAAAAATTAAAATAGTTAACCTCACTTGTAAATATTCACCAAAAAATTACATAAAAATAATAATTAATTTTTTTAAATATTTCTTACTCCAAAAAAAATTTGTAATAAAAACCAAAAATTTTATTTAAAAAAAAATATATTAATTTCGCAAAATTTCTCTAAAAATACCAAAAAATTACATAAAAATAATAATAATAAATTTTTAAAAATATTACTACTCCAAAAAAAATTTGTAATAAAAACTAAAAATTTTACTTAAATCAAAATAAATTAATTTCTCAAAATTTCTCCAAAAATAAAAACCAAAATTACCAAAAAATTATGATGCTAAAATTAGACACTCAACAAGTTTTGATTTTTTTATTAATCAAATTAGAATTAAAAAAATATTTTTTAAAAAATTGGACGTATAATTTTTAAAATTTTCTACATGTGAAAATTTTTTTTTTCATTTTTTAAAAATTATTTTCCAATAAAATAACTTATAAAAATTTTAAAATGTCGGCTAATTTAATTTTTATCAAAAAATTGCATAAAAATAATAATAATAAATTTTTTAAAATATTTCTACTCCAAAAAAAATTTGTAATATCCAAAAATTTTACTTAAAACAAAATAAATTAATTTCTCAAAATTTGATCCAAAAAAAAATTCAAATTAACCCAAAATCCATGAAAATTAAATTAGCCGACATTTGAAAATTTTGATAATTTATTTTAATGTAAAATAATTTTTAAAAAATGAAAACAAAAATTTTCACAGGTAGAAAATTTTAAAAATTATCCGTGGAATTTTTTAAAAATAGTTTTTTAGTTTTAATTTTAAATTAAAAAAAAAAAAAACAAAAATTTTTTAGTGTCGGCTAACTTAATTTTCATCAAAATTCCATGATACTAAAGTTAACCGACGGTTTTAATTTTTTAATTTTTTTTTATAATTAAATTAGAAGAAAAAACTATTTTAAAAAAAAAGCATTTACAGTTTTTAAAATTTTTTACTCGTGAAAATTTTCAAAAAATTTTTTTGTAATAATTTTTTTAATAAAAAAAAATTCCAAAAATTTTTAGATGTCGGCTAACATTAGTGTCATCAAAATTCCCCATGATAATAAAAAAGGGGGTAGCATACCTGGAAGCGAGTAGGGTACAGTCTGAGACTGTGGCGCCCAATAAGTCTGATTAATAGCAGGATACTGACTACCAGCACTAACATGTGCGACACCACCGTACTGTTTTTTGCTCTTCATAGCCATGATCATGCAAACTTCTAATAAGTCCACTGATAAAAATCTTGTCTTACTCCTCCAGAAAATAACAAACTAATAAAACCAACCAACCAACAAACCAACAATAACAACAAAGTGAAGAAAGCCCGATTAAATCTAAAATACAACACATATAATATATAACATATCTATTACAAAGCCTGTATCACTAAACACGCCCTCTGTGTTGTTAATTCAAATTAACACTTATCACAATTCATATTATAAATATACATATATCTAATTCCCTGCACCGCGATGCCACGTGCCACATATAATACAGGGCGCGAGTTCGGCATTGATGTCTCCCTCGCAAATAGGCGCCGTGGCCCCCCCAGACAATAATTATTCTTTAAAAAAAATCCACACAGCACTCATGTCGTTGCGCAACAAAATAATCTTTCCGCAAAATTTTGCAGTAGGTAATTTTTAAATTGCACAATTTTTTAAAAATTATTTAAAAATTTTCCAACCGAGATTTCGCGGATAGAAAACCGACGATAAGTAAGTTAGTAGCGTAAGTCTCGTAAGTAAGTCTGCACCGTGTGCAGTAATTACAAAAAATAATAGACGTAGACTGAGTGCACTCTTACGACGTACTCCTAACACTCAACAAGTGAGCGGATCGTTCATCGTCGCGACATCATACGCATACCTTTATTTTATTTTGTCTTTCTTTTTCTTTCTCATACTCTATTATACACCACACACACGTTGCGACAACTATATATATATATATATATATATATATATATATATATATATATATATATATATATATATATATATATATAAAAATATATATAAACACGTACACACATGTCACACATATATATTTAACTGTTTAGTCAGTTAAGTCTGTTTGTACTCTTGCCCCCTTCCCGCTCTTAAAGTTACCGTGCACACAAAGAGAGGGACACATACATATTTATGGTCTTAAACCAACTCACATATGGAGATTTTATAAATATATTACTTTTAACAGCAACAATAGTCGTACCTAGCATGCGTGTTCATACAACATGTAACACATAACATGTAACACAGGTTGTACCAAAACAAATTTTTTTTTTCATTTACCAAATTCGTTATCATATCTTATCGGCTTAGCTTAGTTATTCTTAAGCTTATCGTTGTTAATTTGTCGACCATGTGTAATTTAATATATATATTTATTTTTCTGGGAATTTTTGAGAAATTGTTGAAAAGTTTTTATTTTAAACCTTAGTTAAAAAATTGTTGAAAAAAATTTTTTTTAAACCTTAGTTAAGAAAAATTTCGGTTTGAAATATTAAGTTTAAACTTAGCGACTTTTTTAGAGACTTTTTATGTAGAAAATTTAATTTCTTACGATTTTTCTGTAAATTTAGTAGGAAAAAGAGATATTCTTTTAAAAAAAAGAAAGAATTTTGTATTATATAAAAATCAGGAAGAAAATATTTTTTTTTGACAAGAAATTTCATTTATTCCAAAAATTAATTCTCTTGCTTTAAAAAATACGTATCTTGATTCAAGAAAATTTATTGTTGTTTAGAAAAAATTCAGCCTCTTGCTCCAAAAATTGATGTTTTTATGATACTAAAGTTAGCCGACGTTTATAATTCTTTGATTTTTTTTAATAATTAAATTAGAACAAAAAAAATATTTTAAAAAAATTGCACTTACAGTTTTTTTCAAATGAAATTTTTTTGTAATCATTTTTTTAATGAAAAAAAATCTTAAAAATTTTTAAATGTCAGCTAACTTAGTTTTCATTCTTATAGGAAATAAAATCTTATAGGAATTTTAAATAAAATTTATGAGTAATTTTGAACTAAAAAAAAAATTTGTTAGTTTATAAATTATTCGAGATGGTGAAAATTTGGTTTATTTTAAAAATTCTTGCTCAATGGTCAAAGATATAATAAAATTGACAAGATATTTTTTGTAGAAAATTTAATCCTTTACAAGAAATCATTTTTTTTGTATCTTCAATACTTTAGGCACAATTAGTACTTTAAACTTTTAAAAACTACACAGAAAAAAAGGCTCATTTGAGCCAAGAAAATATTTTTCTTCTTAATTATTTTCTTGAGCGAAAAAAAAATTTTTTTTTGACAAATTTCACTCATTTCAAAAATTAATTCTCTTGCTTTAAAAAATACGTATCTTGATCCAAGAAAATTTATCATCAAGGTAATTTATTATATTTTCAAAAATTAAATTTTAATTTTGATTTTTTAAGTTTTAATTCAAAATTCTGGGTTAAATATTGAATATATTTTCCTACAAAAAAGTTCATTATCAATCTTTCATCCTTTATCCAAAATTTGAATTTAAAATTCAAAAATTGAAGTTATAAAATTTTTACTTCGGCCAATACAACTTCGCACAGAAAAAAACGTTCACTTGAGCCTAGAAAATATTTTTCTTCCTAATTATTTTCTTGAGCGGAAAAAAAATTTTTTTTTTGACAAATTTCACTTATTCCAAAAATTAATTCTCTTGCTTTAAGAAATACGTATCTTGATCCAAGAAAATTTATTTAAGTCAAGAAAATCTTGTTGTTTTGAGAAAATTCAGCCTCGAAGCTCCAAAAAATTTAGTTCTTGATAGAAGTTAATTTTTTTGTCTTGAGAAAATTTCTCTCTTGCTTCAAAAAATTAAATATAAAGATAGAAGTAAATTTTCATTAATATTTTTATTAATTAACATGTCAAATGGGAAGATTAAATAATAATGAATCATTTTTTTTTCATTCAATATGTATAATTGCACGCTAAAATAATATAAAAAGGGTATCAAATATTCAAGAGAAAAATTTTCTCAAGGTGAAAAAATTTTTTTCTCAGCTGAAGTAGGTGGCGATACTTCCCTAAAGTATCTAAAAATCTTGATCAAATACAAAAATTTATTGTATCAAGTATTTATGATAGAATTAAGAAAAAATAACTTCTTCCAAGAATAGAATTTCAAGAATAATTTTTACTTCACCCAACGCAACTTCGGTCTTCTTTCAGGCGGCCGAAAATTTTCTTGAGCCAAGAATTTTGTTCTCCAGACAAGAAATTTTTCTTTCTTTATACGAAAAATTTTATATTAAAAAAATCAATAGTCTATATCTAAATTTAATTTGTTTTTTACAATTTTTCTGTAAATTCGCTAGTCAAATTTAATATAATTTTTATAAAATTCAGATTTATAATCTTCCCTAATTTTACAATTTAATTGCTTCAGAAATTTCTGCAAAGCATAAAATCGCGCTTTACAATATGATTTTACAAAATACCGGCTTGTTAAATATATTAAAAAAAAAAAACTAAAAGTTTGTCTATATTTTAAACATCAAATTTTTCTTAATAAGGTTTAAAATTTTCAAAATTTTTTTCTAAAATTTTTCCATTTAGGATTCAATTAAAACTAAACATCCGATTGTAAATGTAAGCCGAAAAATAAGTAGAGCCCTTGCGAGCGTGATCAGAAATAAACAAAATGTCAGGGTATTTTTAGCCGTGGTTTCATTCCACGCTGCATGTCTTTCGCTACACGTTCTTTCTACCTGTACTGGACCTACTGATAAACATACGAGCATTGTTAATGTTTTTTTTTTATTTTTTATCATATGTTATATGTTATATGTAATATGTGATATGTAGGCCGATTTGTTAGTAGTTGGGTTGGAAGCCATGGAAGAGATTAGATAAGATTTTATTAAACATGGATGATTTAGTAATATGTGTTACATGTACATACACATACACAAACGGTTGTTATAATTAATGTAAAACACATACACATGCTAATTGAATTTAGGTAACTTACCGTTCCGGTGGCCACTGTCTGCCGGCTTCATTTGGACAGGTCGATGCATCTGAAATAATTATTTACTTTTTTTAGTTTTCAAGCTTGATAATTGGTATTGATTTTTTTTTTAATTTTATTCTAGCTAGGATAATTATGAGTTATGATTTATGAGTGGTGACTAATTGAGAGGTAAAGTAATTGCAATTATTCTCAGTAGTTTTTTATCGGGAGAGTCCGAGGTATCTTCATTTGTCATCGCAATTTATCATTAGACAATACGGTGGCGGCATTCGACGAATGAGATTGTAAGCTGGATTTTTACGCTGATGGTAAATCGGAAGGAAATTTTTTTCAGGAAGTTGGGAAATTTTTTATTTATTTAATTGTAAAAAGATGAAATTTGAGGAAGATAATTGTTTTATTAATTTTTGTTTAAAATAGGAAATTTTTATTTTTTTATTGAAAACTTTTTGAAAGAAAAATTAGAAAAATTTGGTTTTATAAAATGAAAATTTTTTTAAGTATGATGAAAAAATTTGATTAATTCTTTAGAAGAAAAATTTTGAACCAAGGAAATGATTTTTAAGAATTTTTGAATTAAAAAAAAGTTATTTAATCGAGATAAAATTGTATTTTTATGAAATTTTTATTTTTTTTTTTGAGGAATTTTATAATTGATTTTATTAATTATGTACGAATTTATATTTTTTAATCATAAAATAAAATAACAACCTTGCAGTCACTATGAATAAATAAATAAAATTTTGCTTCATTAAATAATGAATTTTGTAAAATTGCACTGTACTTTCTTAAATATTAACATTTTTAAAGATATAAGCTCATCTTGATGTTTCAATCATCAAGAGCTTTCATTTGAGTAGCCACATGCATTTTCATATATTTTTCATATATTCATATATATATAAATATATAAAATATATGAAAAATTGATGTGGGTACTCAAATGAAAGGTTTTGATGAGTGTAATGTCGGGGTGAGCTTATATCTTCAAAAATGTCAATATTTCACAAGATACAAGGTCATTTGTTAATTATTGATATTTTTAAAGATGTGAGCTCATCTTGATATTACACTCATCAAGAGCTTTCATTTGAGTACCCACATGCATTCTCGTATATTTTTCATATATACATATATATATATAAAATATATATAAATATATGAAAAATGCATTTAGGTACTCAAATGAAAGGTCTTGATGAGTGTAATATTGGGGTGAGCTTATATCTTTAAAAATGTCAGTAATTAACAAGATACAAGGTCATTTCTAAATGATTGATATTTTTAAAGATGTAAGCTCATCTTGATGTTACACTCATCAAGAGCTTTCATTTGAGTACCCACATGCATTTTTGATATATTTATTATATATACATATATAAAATATATAAATATATGAAAAATTGATGTGGGTACTCAAATGAAAGGTCTTGATGAGTGTAACATCGAGATGAGCTTATATCTTTAAAAATGTCAATATTTTACAAGATACAAGGTAATTTCTTAATTATGTATCTAGAGATAGAGCATTTTCGAATTCAGCCTAAATACCTATCATAATAAATTGACTATCGGTGAGAATGATATGAAACCTTGAAAAGGCACAAATTCCAGTCAAGACCTTTGCAATGACACTAAATTTCACCAAAAAAACCGATTTTATCATATGACTATCTTGAAGACAAAATTTTTCTTATTTTCTTAATAATATAGACAAAATAAATAAATAAAAAAATTTAGAAAGTTAATTTTAATGTTTAAAAAAAAAGGTTTAAAAATAATAAAGAATTTAGTCAATTCTGCAAAATTATATAAATTTATATTTTTATGTTTTTTTTTTCATCTAAGATTGTTCTAAAGATAAAAAAATAAATCTAATAAACAGGAAATTGATTCTATAAAACAGTAAATTAGATTTAACGCTGTAGGAAATTAAGGAAAACTTTAGTGATTGTCTATCACTAAATAGATTAGTTTCAGTACCGCCAGCGGAAATTTAAAAAAATTTATTTAGTCCCTACACAATTTTCTAAACTCTTGAGAAAAGAAGCCTTGAAAAAAAAAATAAATAAATAAAATAAAATAAAAAATAATGGATTTATAAAAGAGAGCACTTACTCCGTTGAAAATTTTTATATTGTGAAGTGCATTTTGAGCCGCGAGCGCCGCTCTTCTTGTGTAGAAGGTGACAAAGCAGCAACCTGGATCAACAGAAATGACAAATTAAGTAATTAATTAAAATCAAGTTAAATTAAATATTAATTTATTAATAATAACTTATGAAAGAGTATTGACAGAAAAGAAAGGAGAATTTACACTGTAAAAAATCAGGAGTTTTTTAGAATAAATTTTAATTAGCTTCAACAAGATTTTGATTGCAAAATTAATGACAAATACTTTAAATAATTTATTAAAAGTTTAAGTTTGGAAATATTAATTGTAATTTTTAAAAATTTATCTGGAACATTAAACTAAATTTCAATAAAAATTATTTTTTTTTATAAATAAATTTAACGTAAAAAGTTAAACAAAACAAATTATTAACATTACTAAATTTAAATGAAATTAATTACTTCACTGAAATTAACTTACATGATAATTTTTGAAATTTCTTAGCAAATAATTTATTTAAAGAGAGAATTTATCGGAAAATTCTTGTAGAAATAAGAAAAAATAGATGCAATTTTTGTTAAATATTTAAAATTTATTTTAAATATTAATTTCAATTAGAATAAAATTAATCTAACTGAATAAATCAATTAAAAATCATCCCCAAAATTTTTACAGTGAATATTAATTTTTCCGGTAATTATGAAAAAGTGATGCTCGTCCTATTTTTGAGTGTAAAAAATAAAAAAATTGATCATTTGAATATTTTTATTTTCAAAATGTTCTTCTTTACTGCGGATTTATGATAAAAATGATAAAAAGTATGAAAATTAAATATTTTTATGTTTTTTTTTCATTTGAAAGTTAAAAATTTACGATTTTAGGTGTTTTTTAATGAAATGGTCACGATGCTATTTTTTCCGGTTATTGAAATATTTTTTTCCTTAAAAAGCGATAAAAATAAAATAAATTATAAAAAAAAATTCAGAATATCATAATTTGAAAATTTTTTAATTTTCAAATAAAAAAAAAAACAAAATATTTAATTTTCATAATTTTTATCATAAATTCGCCGTGAAGAATAACTATGTATGACATTAAAGTTAGCAGTCACTTAACCATTTTTTAATATTTTTTAACAAATAAATTTTTTCCAAAAAATTATTTTTAAAAAATAGCATTTTTTATTTTTTAAAATTTCTATACATCAATTTTTTTTCTACTTTTTTTTTGCTATAATTTATTTGTTAAAAAAAATTCTTAAAATTATCAAATATCTGCTAAATTAATTTTCATGAATAATTTGAAAAAAAAAAAAAATCAATTTTTCGATTTTTTATTTTATTTTAAGCCCCACTTCTGCATAATTACAATTTTTCCTTGTATCTTACTAATTAATAAACATTAAAATAATATAATTATTTTAAAACAATAATTTTAGTTCTATTAAAAAAAAAAATTCAATAAATTAATTTATAATTTAAAATGTCAATAATGAAAACTTGTCGGGTGAATAAATCAATAAATAATTCTAAAATCAATAAAAAATAATCCCGAATTTTTCTACAGTATAAGACAAGGTCTCCGATATTTTCCGTAGCATTAGAGAGTTCCTCGGTTCCCTAGTTCCTTGTGTTCTTCGGCCGTGGATGGGCTGCGATCAATAAACCGAGTGGAGTAGAGTTCGAGTCGAGGTAACGGTTGTGGTATGCCAGGAAAGCTCTACGGACCTGGCAAGCTCCAAGCCTGGCTAGCGCTACCTCGATTCCTATCCGCTACAGCAGGTACTTTGTGTGAGTGACTCTACGTAGGTAGAGCTGCACCCTGGACTATAGCGTTTGAGCATCGATCCGAAGACTACTCACAGCTATACTCACTTTTACTCAGTTACTCACTCCTTCTTATTTCTCCCTCTTTTATTTTCCCACCCTATAATTTTCCATCCCCTCACGGTACACTCAGGCTCTGTTATAGAATAGCTTCTAAGATGTACGATATTATATTTCATATTTTATATATAAAATATATACTTCATATTTTATTATTTCCCCAAGAAATTAATTATTAAAATAACTTTTCTGTGCATTGGAAAAATTTATATTACATTTTTGAGGGAAAAGAGTCGATTTAACCAATGGTCTTAAAAAATCAATGAAGAAAAAAATAGCCTTGCAAAATTATGTTCCAATGAAATTTACAATCATTATTTATTTTAAAAAAATTTTAATTTTCACTTATACACCGATAGAAGGATTTATTAACTATAAGTAATTTAATTTATTTGAAAACAATTATTTAATTTATTAAAATTTAATAAATATTTATTTGGAAGAAAAGTACATTTATTAATAGTTAATAAGTATTTACTAGCAACCTTGCAGTCACTATGTGACTGCCGTTACTTGTGAACTATAAAAAATTAAAATTTTGCATTATTAAATAATGATTTTTGTTAAATTGCACTGTACTTTCTTAAATATTGACGTTTTTAAAAATATAAGCTCATTCCGATGTTACACTCATCAAGACCTTTCATTTGAGTACCTACATGCATTTTTGATATATTTTTCATATATACATATATATAATATATATATATATATATATAAATAGATGAAAAATTGATGTGGGTACTTAAATGAAAGGTCTCGATGAGTGTAACATCGGGATGAGCTTATATCTTTAAAAATGTCAATAGTTGATAAGATACAAGGTCATTGCTTAATTATTGATATTTTTAAAAATCTAAGCTTATCCTGATGTTATAATCATCAAGAGCTTTCATTTGAGTACCCACATGCATTTTCATATATTTTTCATATATTCATATACATAAATATATAAAATATATGAAAAATTGATGTGGGTATTCAAATAAAAGGTATCGATGAGTGTAATATCGCAATGAGCTTATATCTTTAAAAATGTCAATAGTTGACAAGATACAAGATCATTTTTCGATTATTGATATTTTTACAGATATAAGCTCATAATGATGTTACGCTCATCAAGAGCTTTCATTTGAGTACCCACATGCGTTTTCATATATTTTTTAAATATACATATATATAATATATATAAATATATGAAAAATTGATGTGGGTACTCAAATGAAAGGTTTTGATAAGTGTAATATTGGGATGAGCTTATATCTTTAAAAATGTCAATAGTTGACAAGATACAAGATCATTTCTCAATTATGTATCTAAAGACCATTTTCGAATGTAGCCTAAATACTTAGTATCATAATAAATTGACTATCGGTGGGAATGAAAGAAAACCTTGAAAAGGCACAAATTCAAGTCAAGACCTTTGCAATGACACTAAATTTTACTAAAAAAACCGATTTTATCATGTGATTATCCTGAAATCAAAATTTTTCTTATTCTCTCAATAATATAAATTAATAGTTAACGAATATTTATTAACAGTTAATAAAGCTTATTGAATATAAACAAATCCTTCTATCAGTGTTACCATAGAACCTTTTTTTTAGCTCTAAAAAAGTTTAGTATTTTGATAATTTTTAAATGTAATTATCAATTTTCAGGTGCTGTCACTCTAAATAGATGTATTTTATAATCCATGTGGTTACTTATAGCAAAACAACTTGTTTATAATTTTTTATTTACTAATTACCACGATCATATTCCTTGGGATCAATTGATCCATCTATTCTAGGGACAGTTGAACCATATAGGCTTAGCCATTAAGAGTTGCGTGCGCATCTCGATTTCACATCAAAATTACATTTCACAAATAATTAGACGACAAGCAAAATTTATTTTTCAATTAAAAGGATATAGCTTATGAAAATGGGTAATATAATTATATATATGCTTGGAAAACTGCGTAAGAGTAATTTTCTAGTATAATACATGATAAATAATTAAGTAAAAGTGATTAGTTTAGTTTTTAATATGCTGGGTTTAATTGATCCCCGCGCTGGGGTAAATTGAACCGCTTGACGCGGTTGGATAATTATAAATTTTTTTTTTTTAATATTATTATTTGTTTATTAATTTATTGAAAATGTTTTAGTCGATATCGACTTATATTAACAAAAAATAAGGTATCATTTTTCTTTAATTCAACTTAATAAAAATTGTCGAAGTATTTTTGGTTCAATTTAACCCTTTTCTTCCTTATTTAAAATAAAATAATTTTTAATTAATTCTTTTTTATTTCTATTTTATTAATACAAGTCTTTTTTCTCGGCCTTATTTATTGTTTTGGCTTTTGATTTTTATTTATGATTTTAGGTTTTTAAATAACAAGGAAAAATTAATCTGTTTTTAGAAAATAAAATCTTATAGTAATTTTAAATAAAATTACTGAGTAATTTTGAACAAAAAAAAATTTGTCAATTTATAAATTATTAGTTATTTGAGATAGTGAAAATTTCAGTCTTTATTTTAAAAATTCGTGCTCAATAATCAAAGATATAATAAAATTGATAAAAACTATATTGTAGAAAATTTAATCCTCTACAAGAAAGATCTTTTTTTCGTATCTTCAATACTTCAGCCACAATAAGTATTTTAAACTTTTAAAAACTACACAGAAAAAAAAATTTTTGACTGGAGAACAAAATTTTTGGCTCAAAAAAATTTTCAGGTGCCTGAAGGAAGAACGAAGTTGTATTGGTCGAAGTAAAAATTTTTCTTGAAATTCTATTCTTGGTGGAAGTTATTTTTAGGTCTTAGTTATACTTTAGGGAAGCAGCGCCACCTACTTCAGTTGAGAAAAAAATTTTCTCACCTTGAGAAAATTTTTCTCGAGAATATTTTATACCCATTTTATATTATTTTAGCGTGCAATTATACATATTGAATGAAAAAAAATGATGAAATATTATTTGATCTTGCCATTTGACATGTTAATCAATAAAAATATTAATGAAAATTTACTTTTATCTTTATATTTAATTTTTTGGAGCAAGAGAGAAATTTTCTCAAGACAAGAAAATTAACTTCTATCAAGAACTAAATTTTTTGGAGCTTCGAGGCTGAATTTTCTCAAAACAACAAGATTTTCTTGACTTAAATAAATTTTCTTGGATCAAGATACGTATTTCTTAAAGCAAGAGAATTAATTTTTGGAATAAGTGAAATTTGTCAAAAAAAATTTTTTTTTCCACTTAAGAAAATAATTAAGAAGAAATATATTTTCTTGGCTTAAGTGAACCTTTTTTTCTATTCTATAACTTCAATTTTTGAATTTTAAATTCAAATTTTGGATAAAGGATGAAAGATAGAGAAAAATTGATAAGGAACTTTGTAGGAAAATATCTTCAATATTTAACCCAAAATTTTGAATTAAAACTTAAAAAATTCAAAACTAAAATGTAATTTTTGAAAATATAATAAATTACCTTGATGTGAGCCAGTGTATTTATTTCTGAGAACATTTATCTGATGAACACGTCCGAACTCCTCAAACATCGTTCTCAGATCATTTTCCTCCATATCATGAGGCACCTGACCTACAAACATCTTGATTGTGTCGGGATCGGGCTTGTCTTCGGTGGCGGAGCCCGCGATGTCACTGATGCTGGACAAAAAGATTACATGTACCCTCGTGTCTCTTATTTAACCCTTCCCCCCGCCCGCTCTTCGAATAATTATAATTATAATTATTATTACGAATACAATTGATAATTAAAATAAATGTTGTACTCATACTTAACGATAACTTTAAATATGACAATGAAATATTTTATTGAAACATCTAGAATACACGCATGCGTGAGGAGAAATGTGAAACTAAATTAATCAATACTGCGTGTTCTACCAATACACACGTAGCAAATTTATATAAATAATAAAATAAAATAATAATAACATTTATTAAATAACCCAAGGACCCACTCAATTTTTATGGAAATTATTAATTGGAGGTGATTTTTTTTTACTAAAAATATATTTACAAATTTACAAATTTTAAAGGTGAAAAAATTTTTTTTTATTATTTTGGCTTTAATAAATTAAAAAAAAATTTTTTTTATTAAAAAATTGGTTTCAAAATTAAATATTTGTAATTTTAATGGTTTATTATTGGAAAATGAATGATTAAAAAATAAAATAAAAAATATGCAGGGGTAGAAAATTTAATAAACTGTTTTTAAATTTTTTATGAAATTTTTTTTTGGAAAAAAAAATTAAAAATATATTGATTTAGAAAATTAAGGTAATTATTTACAAGTGGGGTCCTCATTTTCAAATTTTTTATATTCTGTTTGTTTTTACGGCGCAATTTTAATAAAAAATGTCGTGAAAGAAAAAAATAAAAATTTTGATAGATTTTTTTTTGTCTTCAAAAGTTGGAAAAAATTTTGCCTCTTTTATTTAAAATAAAAAATATCAATAAAATTAAATAGAAATTTTGTTGAAAAAAATGAAAATTAAAATTACCCCTCTTGTAAATATTTACCAAAATTTCAAAAAATATATAAAGAATTTTTGGTACTTTGTTTGTAAAAAAAAAAAAAAAATTCAAGGAGAGTTTTAACGGTAAGAATGTTAGAAATTTAAATTTAGAAACATTTTTTTGCTACAAAAAAAATATTATTTTTTCAAATTTAAAATATCTTCAGAAAATTTATTAAAACTCTAATTATTTATCTAATTAAATATTGTTCTATAATAATTATTTAAATATCAAATTAAAAAAATATTGTAGGTTAACTTGAGGCAGATTTTTGAGAAATTTCTAGAAATTTTTTGGAGAAAATAAATATTAATAAAAAAAATATTTAACATATTTTCTAGTAAAATATTCAATAAACTATTTATAAAAATATTCATAGCAATTTTTTGTTTACTTATTTTTCCTCTAAAGAATTTAAAGAATTTTTCCTTTCAGTAGCTCAAATCTCAGACATTTTAAATTTCAGCATTTCTTTTAACAAAGAAACTATTTTTTAGAAAAAAAAAATATAAAATTAAGAATTGAATTCAAATTATTTATTTAATATTATATTTTTTTTTAAATAATCAATTACTTAAATATTTAATTATAGCTTATTTTGATCAAGACTTTCGACAATTTTTTAATTATTTTTTTAAAAAATAAAAAATATGTCCCTATAAACAATTTAATAAATTTAATTTCATTTTTTTTTACAGCAATAAATTACTCAAATAAAAAACTAAAAAAAATATCTTTATATATTTTAATGCGCTGCAGGCTCAATAATTTTTTAATTTTTTACAACAAAATTTACATTCTAAAGAATCTATAATGAATTATTAATAATTAATTATTTAATAATGATAATAAATAATAATCAATTATTATAGATAATTATTAATAAATATAAAATAAAAAATTTCTTAAAAAATTCACTGTGAAAAAAAACATCACTTAAAATTTTTCCACAAATTTCACTAAAAAAAATTGTCGCCTGCCTTTTACTCTCATAATTATCTATTACGCAATAATTACCGGGAATTAATTCTCAATAAAAAGAAACACTTACTCAAATAACTTGTAGTCGCTAAACAAAGTATAGTACATTTTAAAATGATAGCAATAAAAGGCGATAAATATGAAATAGATAAGATTTCCGTGAAAGTTAAAACAAAGAATCGTAATTATGCTGAATAAAATAAACTCTAAAATCTATCGGCAAGCATTGTCCAGCCTACAGTCCGTCTGACCACACACTGAGAAAACTCTGCCCCCCAAAAAATTTTCTTCTGTTCTTCTTCACTTACACGCTCATTATTATTAACTATAATATGTGTAAATACTGTCTTTTATGCATGTAAGTGTAACACCTAGAGGACTTACAACTAAGATGCATATATGTTTACAAATATATATATTTCAGTAGTAAAGGAATGTGCTATGTACACAAGAAACGTGACAAAAATCGGAGTTCGGGAGCTACCGATAATCCCTACGTCGATGTATCATTGTGTGTGTTTCTATGCGCGTTTGTGTTTATGCACACTAATTTAAAAATTTTTTGTTAAATTATTTTTCATTTTTTATCTTTAGTTAAATTAATAATTATAATTTATTTAATTAATTAGTAGATTCATTTATTTTAATTATTTATTATTTGAAAAATGTATTATTTGTTTTTTTTTAAGAGGCTTTAATTAACATTTTCATTAATTAATTAAAAAAAAAAATTTTTTTTTAAATTATTAATTTTTTTCAAAAAAAAAAATTTTACTGTCTGTACACAAAAAAAATGTTTTTGAATTAAGTATATAATTTTGAAGAACCTAATCTTCTTGATTTAAGAAAATTTTACTTGATTCAAGAATTTTTTGTCTTGATTCAAGACAATTACTCTCTCCAAAATTATTTTTTTGTTCAAAAATTTTTCTCTCGAATCAAGATAATTTTTTTTTTTTTTTTTTTTTTTAATATATTTTATATTTTTTCAAATTTTTTTTTCAGTATACTAAAAGTACAGGTCCTTTAAATCATTTGAGAAAAAATAAGTGAAAAACAAATTGATAATAAGTTTATTAAATATTCTACCAGAAAATATTTTTTATTTTTTATATAAATTTTTTTCTTTGTCCAAAAAAAATCTAGAAATTCTCGAAATCTGTTAAGTTAACCTATAATTAAATATTTAAGTAATTAATTATTATAAAAAAATATTAAAATTAAAAAAGTAATTATAGTTTATTAATAAAATTCTCTACTTGACCATATATATTTTCAACTAACGATTTTTTTTTTAATT
The DNA here is from genome assembly GCF_020080835.1 of Cotesia glomerata. Lineage (NCBI taxonomy): Eukaryota > Metazoa > Arthropoda > Insecta > Hymenoptera > Braconidae > Cotesia > Cotesia glomerata. The sequence continues at coordinate 2,893,178 of NC_058163.1, read as the reverse complement.
ATTATTTTCTTTCAAAAAATAGTTTACCGTCTGTACACAGAAAAAAAATGTTCTTGAATCAAGAATATAATTTTGAAAAACTTAATCTTCTTAATTTGAGTAGAAAAATTCTTGAACTAATAAATTTTTCTTGATTTAAGGAAACTTTACTTGATTCAAGAATTTTTTGTCTTGATTCAAGACAGTTACTCTCTTTAAAATTATTTTTTTTGGTTCAAGAATTTTTCTCTTGAATCAAGTTAATTTTTTTTTTCAGTATACTGAAAGTACAGGTCCTTTAAATCCTTTGAGAAAAAATAAGCAAAAAAAAATTGATATTAAGTTTATTATAAACCTTTACTATAAATGTACATCATTACACCATAAAGTGTCCCTGTTATTGGCCAGTAGGCAGTAGGCTGTTGGGACTTTAATAAATAAATATTCTACCAGAAAATATTTTTCATTTTTTATATAAATTTTTTTCTTTGTCCAAAAAAGTTTTAGAAATTTTCAAAAATCTGTCTTAAGTTAACCTATAATTAGATATTTAAGTAATTAATTATTATAAAAACATAAAAAAATTAAAAAAGTAATAATAGTTTATTAATTACATTCTCTACTTGACCATATATATTTCCAACTAACGATTACGTCATGTAAATAAAAAGTTTAAGAGAAAAAACCGTGGATAATTCCTTTGTGTATGTTTTTGTGCGTTTCTATGTTTGCATACATATATCGATACATTTAAAGACATTACATGTGTATGTGTGTCCTCCGGAGGATCATATACTGGAACAAAGGAATTTTTTCAATATTAGGAATCAAGTTTTAAAGATACGCGTACATAGTTCTATTATTTTTATATTTTAATTACGTTTTGTTCTTCATCGCTATTTATCTTTTTTGGATCTTTGCTTTTTGGTGTTCACAGGTTAAGAATTAAAAAAAAGTCAAAGGTTTTGGTTTATTTCACGAAAAAAAGAAAAGAAAAATTACATTATATATTTTAACGTGGCGCTCTATGTAGAAAACTGGAAATATTACAGTTTCAGATTGTAATTATTACAGATTTTGTAAGAATTACATTGAAAGCTCTGAAAATGAACATTCAAAGTTTGAATTTAGAAAAATGTTATTTTGAACTGCAATTTTTCTAGTTTTTTATACGAAGCGACCCTTATTACTATTTATAATGTAATTTTTCGAATTTTCTTTTTTCCGTGTAAGTTTTAAAAAATTTTTAGAGGCCAGTGTACCTCTAATTGAAGTGTTAAATCCTTTTGACAATTCCCAAGGAAAAATATTTCTTTAAAGTTTCCTAAAAAAAATTCAAAAAGAAAAATCTTAGTTAACATAAAAAAATTCCTTATGATGCATGATCACGTTAAAAATTACTTGAGAAACATTTTTTTTTAATTTTTTGAAAATAAAACAAAATTTTTCTTCTTACATTTCGCGGTAAAATACGTTAAATTTTACTGTTTAATATTTTTAGAGTTTTTTAGAAGAAATAAATTTCTTTTACAAAATTTTTTGGAGTTCCCTGTTTTACCCTTCTCCTCTTTTTTAATATAAACTTTCCATTTTTTCAATAAAAAATTTACAAAGTAAAATTAAACATTCTTTCGTGTAAATTTAATTAATTTTCCTCATAATAAATTTACATTTTTTATAATATAAAATTTACATTTCTAAGAATGTAAAATTAAAATTTCTTCTTACATTTCGCGAAATTATTTTTTTTTTAATTATTTTCCTAATAATTATAATATAATAATTAAAATTATAATTTTTAAAAATTACTTTCCTAATAATTAAAATTATACTTTAAATTTTTCAATCATTCATTTCCACCCAAAAAAATTTTTAAATACTCTAAAATTTTATACACAATTATAAAAAGTATTAATTGTCTGCCAAAAAATCACCCCCGTAAAATAAAATAACAAAATTTCTTAAAAAATAGCAGACATTTTTTTTAAATCTCAAAAATTCAACTTTTAAATAATAAATAATTTTATTTATCAAAAAAAAAAAATTTACTGAATATAAATAATCAAAAAAAAAAAATTGTTAAATTACAAAATGTCTGCCATTAAAGCAAAAAAAAATTTCTCTAATTTTCCAAAAATAATTACAAACTTAAAAAAAAAAAAATAAAAAATAGACAAAAAAATACTTACGTAATATCATCAGTATCGCAATTGTCAATCTGCTGATGCTGATGCTGCGTCCTAGACTGATGATGCGAAACAGTAGATTGATGCTTCGAGTAAGGATGTGGATGGTGGAAAGTATTGTTACTGATATTTAGATTATTATTGTTTTTATTACTGACATTATTATTATTATCACTTTTATTGTGAATAACTGAATTTTTAAGTTCACTTATTTCAATTTCTAATTTTTTACTAGATTTATTATCGTTATTATTATTGTTATTATTAAGATTATTATTATTGGTAGTACTATTATTGTTATTATTTATATTATTATTTTTATTACAACTATTATTATTGTTTAAGTTATTATTATTAAGCAAACTATTATTGTTATTATTATTAAGAGTATTATTATTATTATTGTTATTATTAAAACTGTTTTTATTTTTGCACATACTGTTATTGTTATGCACTAAAATCTTGGTTGAGTTGTTGCCGATCGAGGGCGGCGAGCCCGGGGAAATTTTCCCCGCCAATGCATTTAATGATTTCAGCATTTTTATAAATGCTAAAGTTTCTTTAACAAAACTTTTATGAGTTTTATAACTTTAAATAATATTAATTAGTCCCGTAACTGGTTTTAGCCTGGAATTTATAATGCATTATTTATTATTTTATTATAAATAATTATTTTATAAATAAATATTAAACACAATTTTGTCAGCTGATTATTATAATTATTTTATATAAATTTACTTTACCGAAATTTAGTTTTTTTTTTCTTTCAATCTGAAAAAAATATTTTTTTTAACAAAGAAAAAAAATTGTTGCGGTCCGAAAAAATTTAAAATAAAAAAATAGAATTTTAGTGAAAATTTTAAATATTTTTGAGAAAAAATAAAAATTTTAAGTGAATTTTATTGAAGCAAAAAAAAATTTTTTCATTTATTTTGTGAGTAATTTTATTGAAAATTTTAGTAATTGTTTAATTTTTTGCGGTAAATTTTCGGTAATAATAGTGAAAATTTTTGTTAAATAAAGGTAATTATTTAAAAGGCCCACTATTTAAATTTAAATTTAATTAATTAATTAAATTAATTTAAATTTAAATTTTTTTGAATGAAATTTCTATTTAATTTTATTGATATATTTTTTTTAATACATAAAAAAATAAATAAATAAAAAAAAAACGTTTTTAACAATTTTAAAAATTTTCAAAAATATTTATAAATTTTTTTAGAAAATTTTGTGATATTTATTTTTTTTAAATTGTGCGTTTTTTTTAAGTAATTTTGAAAAAAAACGTATATCAAAAAAAGATAAAATAGAAATTTTATCCAAAAATATAAAAGCCAAAATTTTTTCCAACTTTTAAAAGCAAAAAAGCTATTAAAATCTTTATTTTTTTTTTCACGCTATTTTTTATTATAAATAAGCAGAATAAAAAAGAAATTAAAAAATCTTAATTTTTCACCTAGATATGGCCAAAAATACGTTTAACCCTGCTTGTAAATAATTACTGAATAATTTATATAAAAAAAAAATAAAGTTTTTTGGATGAATTCAAAGAAAATTGAAAATTTTCCTTTTTTTACATTAAATTTATCAAAATAAAATATTTAACATTTTTTCAAATGAATTTATAAAAGAAAAAAATATTCCTGATTTTAAAATAAATTTTTTTGGGTCAAAAAAATTATTTAAAAAGAAAAAAAATTTTTTTTTGCTCCAAAATAATTTAGATTTTTTTTACAATTTTTTAAAAATTCTTTTAATATTTCCTTAATAAATTAATTAACTCTGGAACTAAACAATTACTAAAATTTATTAAAAAAATTAAAATTATCTTTCCAGTTTAAACATTTTTTCTCAAAATTAAATAAAACTTGTTTAAATTTAAATAATTTTCCCTAAAAAAATTATTTTATCGAAACAAAAACTTAATAAAATCCAAAAAAAAAAATAATTAAAAATTTCCTAATAAATTAAAATTCTCCAAAAATTACCAAAAAAATATTCAAAGCTATTTTATCGGAATAAAAGCTTAAAAATCCAAAAAAATTTCAAAAAATAATTAATAAATAATTAAAACTGAACTAAACTAAACTAAAAATTTCCCAATAATTAAAATTCTCCAAAAATTACCCATAAAATATCCCAAAAAAAAAATCGACTAACTTCTTAAAAAAAATAAAAACCACCCCTTAGAATTTTCCTCCGAAATTTCCTCGGCCACAAAAAAATCCATAAAAAAACCCATAAAACAATAACAACAACAATATAACCATAAAATAGTGTTATAAAATTCCTGCATATACATTACATAAACACAAAAATGTTTATAATACATAATATATATGTAATAATGTATATGTAATAGAGTCAGTAATACAAGGTAGTAAACAGTGTGCACAATACACACAAGAAATACATAATAATAATGTGTAGTTGCGCACAAGTCCGCACAGTATCGATCGTTTGACCTCAGCTGGTTCGTAAGCTGTGCACTTGCGTCCTTATTAACTTAACAAGTCTCGTAAAAACCAAATTTTCACTTGCGCTTTCCCATCCCCGTCAATAATTACCATCAATAATAACAAACTAACCCAAGCCAAAGGCTAAATGTAATAGCATATAGTGAAAACAGAGGGACTAGACAGTGCATCATGCAAAATACACATATATAAATCCATATATATATATATATAAATGTATTGTAATATATATTTATATTTAGCATGCGTTTTATGGATTTTGGAGACTAACCGCGGAACACGTGTTGTATTGGTTTGAGTTGGTATTGCCTCCCTCTCTTTTATTTTTAAAATATATTTCTGCACCTTTGTACTTATATTTTCCTCTCTGTATTATTTTACATATTACTGATGTAATAATACTATCGTTAATTCCTCTCACACATCTATGCTATTACTACATACTCTATCCACTCGAAATAACTCACTCACTCATTAATAATTAATTCGTCCGCGAAAATACCCTAATTAATTTTTTAATTTTTTTTTTATAGGGGTCCGAGTGTCCCACACACTGGGTGCAATTTTTTAAAAATTTCCTAAGCCTATCCATGCTAATTTTTCATGCTGAAATAAAAAAAAAACACCGTGCTAAAAAATCATGCTGACAGTAAAACGAAAAAAAAAAACATTCCACATAAAAAAAATAAATAATTAATTTATGAATTAATTTCGAGGAAAAAAACTCACCAAAAGTCATATTTTCTGGGCCGGGAGTCTCCTCAGTAAATCCGTGGTACACAACACCCAAATACATCAACAATATTATCACTAAATATTATTACTAAATGATAATAATACGCGGTACATCACCTAAAAAAATGAAATAATTTTAATAACACAGCACACACTCGCGCCCGATTATTTGTTAAGTAATTATTCTAATTAGTTGTTACTTTTGATAATAAAAATATTCGGCTTGTAAAACATAAATAATAGGACTATTTATTAACAACAATCTAGAGTAGAACAAACGAGAGAAAGACGACTGAGGGACCGAGCAGAATTTAGTACCGGGACGGGAGAGATCGTCCGCGCCTGTCCGCCCCCGCTCTACCTCAAGGTGCTTCTCCCACTATCGGGTTATCATCGACATCCTCCCCGAACGCCTACTATGGATATTACTACCCTACACCCTACACCCTCCACCCTACACCCTTGTGGATACGCTGAACCCCGCTTCGGGGGAAAGCAACCCTCCCCAAACTAATACCGACCCTCGCACTCGATAACCAAAGGTCCTTATCCTGAGGTACAGCGCTAGGATGGATGGGGATATTGTGTATGAGGATTTGTGTCGAATTTTTTAGGACAGAAGTTTTTTTTTTAGGTGGAATTCGTGCAGTCATTCTTAGTATTGTCTTTTTGATCGATTTTTTTTGTTTTTTAGTTTTACTTTGAAAATTTTTTTAATGACTTGATTAATTCTGGGAATTTGGATGGAGTTTTTAAAAAATTTCTAATGACCTAAAAAAAAATTTCTTTAATAAATTGATACATTTTTTTTATCCTAAAAATCTGGATGAAATTTAAAAAATTTTTCAATGATTTGAAGAAAAATTCTATGGAAAATTTACTTTAATAATTGAATTAATTCTTTTTTTTAATTCCGGAAATTTGGATCAAGTTTTCAAAATTTTTCTAATGACTTAAAAAAAAATTTTCTTTTATGAGCGATTGATTTTTTTTACCCCAAAAATTTATATAGAGTATTCAAAAATTTTCTTTAATGAATTAATAAATTGATCGATTTTTTTTTTACTTTGAAAATTTGGATGGGGTTTTAAAAATTTTTCAATGATTTCAAGAAAAATTCTATGGAAAATTTTCGTTAATGATTTGATTAATTATTATTTGTTTTAATTCCGGAATTTTCGATGGAGTTTTCAAAATTTTCCAATGACAGAAAATTTGTCTTTAATGAGCAATTGATTTTTTTTTTCTCAGAAAATTGTATAGAGTTTTCAAAATTTTCTTTAATGAATTGATTGATTTTTTTTTGTCAATTTTATTCCGAAAATTTGTACAGAGCTTGCAAATTTTTCTAATAATTCGTAAATAAGTTATAAAAAAATTTTTAATAATTTTTCCGACTGTTTTTCCTCAAAAATTATTTTCTAAAAACTGATTTTCTTTTATTTTCATTCTGAAAATTTCTTTGAAGCTTTAAAAATTTTTCAGTAGTTTGTGGAAAATCTCCAGAAAAGTTTTTTTATAACTTTTATCACTATTTTTCCTTAAATTTCTATAAGAGTAAATTTTCTCTATGAAATTTCTTCGAAGCTTTTAGAATTTTCTTATGACTTATAGAAAAATTTTAAAAATGCTTTCCAAGGATTTTCCTTTAAATGTCTTTTGGAAAAAATTTTCTTTAATGAGCGATTAATTTTTTTTATCCCAGAAAATTATATAGTCTCCAAAATTTTTTTTTAATGAATTGATTGATTTTTTTTCAATTTTATATCAAAAATTTGTCCAAAGCTTGCAAAATTTTCCAAAAATTTGTGAATAAGTGGTAATAAATTTTTTTAATAACTTTTCCGACTGTTTTTCCTCAGAAAAAAAATTATTTTCATTCTGAAAATTTTTTTAAAACTAAAAATTTTCCAGTAATTTGTGGAAAATCTTAAGAAAAATATATACATAACTTTTTCTTAAATTTCTCTATGAAATTTCTAATAATTCGTTAGAAATTTTTTAAAATTCTTTCCAAAGATTTTCCTTTAAATTTCTTTTAGAAAAAATTTTCCGGAAAACTAAAAAAATTTTTTAAGCAACCTTTTCACGGATTTTCCTTCAAATTTCCACCAAGAAATTTTCTCTAATTTTTTAAATTTTCATTCCGAAAATTAAAAAACTTCTAATAATCAGAAAAAGTATCTCAAAATTTTGCCTAATTTTTCCTTAAATTTCTTTAAGAAAAAATTTTCTCTATGAAATTTCTAATGATTTGTGAAAAATTTTTAAAAATGCTCTCTAAAGATTTTCCTTCAAATTTATTTTAGAAAAAATTTTCCGGAAAACTAATAAAATTTTTTAAACAATTTTTTCACGAATTTTCCCGAAAATTTTCTTTGTCGAATTTTTTAAATTTTCATTTTAAAAATTTACCAATAATTAGAGTTGTATCACCAAATTTAGACTAATTTTCCCTTAAATTTCCTTTTATAAAAAATTTTTCTATGCATAAATTTAACAAAAAATGTAAATCAAAAAAATTCCTCTTTCATAACATCTTTATATCAATAAAAAGTAAAAATATTTTTTTTGACGACTTTATTTAATCATTAATTGATAAAGATATCAGAGGTTCGTTTTTAAATAAAAGAGTTTAGATAAGAAGTTGTTGAAGAATTAATTCAAAGGCGGACTACTCTATATCTATATATATATATATATATATATATATATATATATATATATATATATATATATATATATATATCGCAGTTAGTGTAGGAGGTACAGGCAGAGGCATGGGCAAGTAAGGCCTTGTATTAAGACTTGGACTTAATATATTGTTTGCGTACACTTGCTAGCTCGCTGGTACCATTTTATTAATATTATTATTATTGTTATTATTGTTATAAGTTTGTGTATGAGTAACGATGTTAATGCAAGAGTGTTGTATGCATGATGCTTATCGGGCAGGTTTATCTTAACTATTTAAAAGTGTACACAGAGCTCGAGATAACAATGATAACGCAAGATCGTGTTGTGGTGACGGGAAATCTCAATATAATACCTACGATTAGATATTTTATTAAATTATTTACCTCTACGCTTATTAATTGTGTCATGCTATTTATTGCAACTTAATAATTACCACTGCAATGTAATTTGTAACTCGATGATCCTTATCGGTATTTAAATTTAACTTGAATTAATTTTATACTCGGAAATTTGGATGAATAAAGTTACAATTAAGCGTAAGGGTTCTCGGAATAGCCAAGAGATCTTTTCTGAGAATTTTGATAACTTCTTTCGTTATATTTGGCTCGAGATTAGAAAATAATTTTAACTAGATCTTGAGATAAGGTAAAAGTCCCAATTATTGACACTATTAAAGATAAAGTTATGATTTGATTTTTTTTAAGCAATCAAATATCAATATCGTCGAATTTTGTTTGTGATAATGTCTCAAGTAATGTTTTTACTAATCAATTTCCTTTTTTAAAATGATAATCAGTGATATTTACCAATTAGTTTTAAATAATTAAATAGATTATCCGGATACATCAATTATTGGCAGGTTAAAAAACTGATTGATCTAATTATTGACATACCTTAGCCCCAATTATTGACACCTATACTGCGCATGCTTAGAATCATCTGCTTATTCTTATTTATCGAAACTTATTATTAAGTAATCAATATTATTAAAGTTTATTAATAATAATTTCCATAAATGATTAATTACTTTTAAAAATATCAAAATTAATTTAAAAATAATTTATTCAATCAGAAGAGTTCAAACTCTTACAGTAAATTTTTTAGGTTAAAGTAAAAAAAAAAGTTTGGAAAATCCAAAAGTGCACGACTCATAATGCTCATTTAATTATGAAATATAAAAAAAAAAAAAAAAAACTTAAGTCGTTCAAAATTAATTGCCGAAAAAACAGCTGTAGTAGGAAGGTACTGCACAAGCGACCCTGGTGAAATAAAATGTACATAATATCTATAGATATAGATATATCACCATCCATGTTAATTTTACATGGATATATATAGATATACAGTCTTGTAGTTTTCGTTTTTTATTAATTGTAATTAAACGACACTGAATTAATTAACCATTCGCATTCAGTGACCTACAATCGTCGATTAGAATTTTTAAAAAAAAAATTTAACTCAAATAATGGATTTTTTTACAAGTTACAGTGTTTCCGGGTTTCATACATGACGGACAGGAAAATTTTTTGACCTATTTTGATGTTTTTTTCCGTTTCTATTGCAGTAAATCAATTTTTAGAAAGTATGGAATTCATTTTCATTAAATTATCTCGACAATAGTATGCAAAATATCTTGATTTCGTGAACTAACAAGGCTATAATACTAAAAATAGTTGCTAAAATGAGGCGAAAAAAATTTTTCGATCGTAAAGCACTCTCTGATGCTTCGCATCATGAGTCGTGCAAAAAGGCGTGATAGCGCTGTCGACTGGCTGTCAATATGAGATTCAACTTAAAAATTATCAACTAGTTATTGACACCCATTATTTAAATATTATAAAGGAAACAATTAATTTCGATTATTCAATTTTATAAATTTTTCATATATTGCTAATTAAAAAAAAAAAGATCATATTATTAGACGAAGAAATTAATTTAAACTCGGCATTTAAAAAAGATGCTTTTCTAACCAAAGTTGTTAAGAAAATAGACGCTCGTAAGCTGGTTTGATGAACTGGTGCTCTTTATTTTTTTTAATAATTAATATTCAATATTTTGAGCTGACAGTAATTTTTTTCAATTTTTTAATTAATTAGAATTTAATAAAAATTTATATGATAGTTATTCTTATTACAGATGATTAAATATATTTAAAAATAATTTAGAGCGTCAATATTTAGACCCCTGTCAATAATTGGGGCTTTTACCTTATTTTGTTTTAAAAATTTTTATATAAAAAATAAAATTTAATTTTAGTCGAGAAAAAAATTGTAATTGGGAAAGTATTATCTCTTGATTTTTTATTTTATTTTTAAAATAGAAAATATTTAAAATTATTGTTATTATTTTGTTGATAAATACCGGATGTACAGTTTGAAATTACAAAATCGCAATGTTTTTAATCATATTAAATATTTTTCGAGAGTATATTACAAGTGTGCGTTGGTATAAAAGGTTTTAATAAAAAATTCGTTAGCAAAATATTTCATTACCTTCCAATTTACCTTCGCTAAAAAATAATGATGAAGTTTTAATGAAATATTGATTGAACTCTACTACTATTAGGAGTAAGTGAAAAATAACTGGGAAATTTCAAATTGTAGGCATTTTTTTTTTTTTTTTTTTTTTTTTTTATTACTTTTGAGAAAAATTAATGGAAAATTTTTATTGATAATTATTAAAGATTTCTCCATTTAAAAAAAAATTTTAATGCTTAAAATAAATTTTTCTATAAATTCCTATAATTTAAAATGCAAAAAAATTAAAAAAAATGTTTGTTTTTTTTAATATTTAAAAAAAAGAAAACAAAAATTTTGGAAGTTGGTAATTTTTAATTCGAAAAAAAAAAATATTAAAAATACAAGAGAATAATAATAATAATAATTTTTGATAAACCTTACTGAATTTACAAAGTTCATAAAACTTGGAAACAATTTTTTTCTTAGTGAAATAAAATCAATAATAAGTAGTACAAAAATAGAACTGGGCTAATATTCTCAAGGTATTAAAATATCGAATCATAATGACAGACAAATTCGATAAATTTAGAAGAAATTATTCAACAAACCAAAATTTCTAGTAAAATATTACAAAAAAAAACAGAATTTTGTAAATTTGAAATTTTTATAAATTTCCTCAGTAATTTTAAACTCAATAAAATAGTATGTAGAAAATTACACAGTCATCGTAATAATGATTTTTAAAAATTCAATAAAATTTTCAAACCTTATAAAACTTATTATAATTTTTTTCCGGGGTAGATAAAATCAATAATAAGTAGTACAAAAATAGAACTCGGCTAAAATCTTTAAGCTATCAAAAAATAAAATTTAAAGACTTACATAGATAGAAGGATTTTTTAACTATCAATAACTATTTAATTTATTAAATTTCAATAAATATTTTTTAAAATTCAACAAATATTTATTTGGGAGGAAAGTACATTTATTAATAGTTAATAAATATTTATTAATAGTTAACAAATATTTATTAACAGTTAATAAATATTTTGTTGATTGAATTTGTTTCGCTTGCAATTTCATAAGATATCAAGATTGCTTATAAACAAAAATCATCTTTATAAATTATTTGCATTAATTATATTACATTATAATAACGTTTATTGTAAAATACCAAATTCTATCACAGCTCATAATTATCTTTTATATTTTTAAATAGAAGAATTGCTTTTTACTTGTACACCTTTCTCGGTTTTTACAAGGCTGATCCCCCCTCTTTCTCCTAGCATTTACGCTTTCTTTGCTCTTCTTCTATATTGGACCTCAACAAGTCCCACCCAACACTTCCTCTGCTTTATATTGCGGCTGTGGACCGACTTGTGCTTTCTGTACCGTATATCTGTTAAAATCACCTTCATGATAAACACTTTCACATATTATACAGATCACTATTTTTGGTATTTTCATATTCGAATGACACTTGAAAGTTTCATTAGATTTATTAACAGGCTGCGTGTCAGCCGCCATCTTGGTAAAAAAAAAAAAAAAAAAAAAAAAAAAACAAATATTTATTAACATTTAATAAATCGCCTAATAAATAATTTATTAACTGTTAATAAATATTTATTAAATCCTGATGTTAAAAAATCATTTATTAACAGTTAATAAAGCTTATTAAATTTAAAAAAATCTATCTAAAGAATTTTCTTGCACAAAATTAAGAAATTACCCGTCTAAAAAATTTTTATCAAAGCTTCCATAAAAAAAGAATAGATGAACAAAGAAGCTAAAGAAAAAAAAAGATTGAAATGATAACAATACGTCAGTTATCACTGTCTGTTATAATATAGACAAGCGTATAGAATGTATATTTTGTATCCAGGGAATATCACGAGGCAAATCAATAGTTGCCTATAACACAAATTATTTATAAGGTGAATCTTGTATTAACTGACTACATATATATGTATAACACCACGTAGTACACTACCAACATATATATATATATATATATATATATATATATATATATATATATATATATATATATATATATATATATATACCAGTTACTCTCTTTGTTTCAATTCGTCGGCACGGGTCTATTTTAAATTATTAACTTGCGGAGTAATCGATATTACATCGACATGCCTCAACAATTTCAAATTTAATTATTTGAATTCATCTTTCATTAATAAAAAAAATAAAAAATAATCAACATGTTTATTCCATACGTCATCATTGTTTATATGGATACGGATAATGAGTTGTTATGTTAGCGAATATTTATAACAATAATAATAATAGCAAAAAATAAAAATAGATGGGTTGTATGTATTACATACATACGTTTTGAGTTTTGACGTATACGCAAATGGAAATCACGAGTGGAAGCTGCCGCTGTTCTGTTCTGTTAGGTATACTGTTCTGTTCTGTTGCTGTTCCCGGCAGCAGCTGTGAAATGTTTATGAAAGCCCGACTAATTTATCATACCTCCGCCCCCATTAGTGCACAACTGTATCGCAATAACGCAGATACTCTGGGTGTGCATCGTGTTTAGGCTACATTTTTTTTTTTAAACTTTTTCTCACCTAACTTTACTTTGTAGGAGATTATGGTCTAGAAAAATAAATTGTTGGAGCTTTAGGGACTTTTTTAGTTGTTAAATTGTAAATTGAGTCGAAGAATTAAGAATTAATTTAGTTTGAAGTTTTTTTTTAAATATTTAAAAAACGGAGGCTTCTTTTTGTTCAGTGGAGAAAAAATTTATTCTAGAGAAAATTCTTGAATGAAGTAAAATTGATGAAGTACAAAAATTTTTTTACTTAAATAAAAAAGATAAAACTTTTCAAAATATTTTTTTTTGTTCAAGAGTTTTTTTTTTGTATCAGCAGGGCAAAAAAAGTCTTTTCAATATTACATTAGAATCTATTAAATTTACTATTTCTCTGTCAGAAAATAACTGTCAAATTTACATTTTGAGATATATATATTTTTACATCTGAAAAATTAACACCATTTTTTTGTTAATCTATATTATTAAGAGAATAAGAAAAATTTTGTCTCCTTGATAGTCAATGATAAAATCGGTTTTTTTAGTAAAATTTAGTGTCATTGCAAAGGTCTTGACATGAATTTTTGCTTTTTCAAGGTTTCATATCATTCTCACCTATTTAGATAGTCAATTTATTATGATCAGTATTTAGACTGCGATCGATAATACTCTATCTCTAGATACATAATTAAGGAATTACCTTGTATCTTCTGAAATATTGACATTTTTGAAGTTATAAGCTTATCCCGATGTTACACTCATTGAGACCTTTCATTTGAGTACCCACATCAATTTTTCATATATTTCATATATATTATACATATATGAATATATGAAAAATATATAAAAAATGCATGTGGGTACTCAAATGAAAGATCTTGATGAGTATAACATCAGGATGAGCTTATATCTTTAAAAACGTCAATAGTTAAGAAAGTACAGTGCAATTTAGTCAAATTCATTATTTTATAAAACAAAATTTTTTTTATTTATAGTTCATCTATATTATTAAGATACCAAGAAAAATTTTGTCTTCAAGATAGTCACATGATTAAATCGGTTTTTGTGAAATTTAGTGTCATTACAAAGGTCCACATGAATTTGTGCCTTTTCAAAGTTTCATATCATTCTCACCGATAGTCAATTTATTATGATCAGTATTTAGCCTGCATTCGAAAATACTCTATATACATAATTAAGAAATTACCTTGTATTTTGTGGAATATTGACATTTTTAAAGATATAAGCTCATTCCGATGTAACACTCATCGAGACCTTTCATTTGAGTACCCACAACAATTTTTCATATATTTTATATATTTATATATATGAATAAATGAAAAATATCAAAAATGCATGTGGGTACTCAAATGAAAGCTCTTGATGAGTATAACATCAGGATGAGCTTATATCTTTAAAAACGTCAATAGTTAAGAAAGTACAGTGCAATTTAACAAAATTAATTATTTAATTAAGCAAGGTTACTAGTAACCTTTAATGTTACAAGCAGTAAGCCGGGATTTTAGTCACGGTACATACGTCGACATGATAAATGAAGTTTACATACATATAAATTAAATTCGGAAAAATTTATTTAAGCTGCATTCAAAAATGTTTTATCTCTAGATACATAATTAAGAAATTACCTTGTATCTTGTGAACTATCGTCATTTTTATAGATATAAGCTCATCCGGATGTTACACTCACCGAAACCTTTCATTTCAGTACCCACATTGATTTTTCATATATTTATATATATTATATATATGTATATATGAAAAATATATCAAAATGCATGTGGGTACTCAAATGAAAGCTCTTGAGTGTAATATCAAGATGAGCTTATATCTTTAAAAACATCAATAGTTAAGAAAGTATAGTGCAATTTAACAAAAGTCATTATTTAATAAACCAAAATTTTTTTTATTTATAGTTTACAAGTCACATAATGACTGCAAGGTTGCTAGTTTATATATATATATTTTTTTTTACTGTCTAGTTAAGGATTTATTAAAACTATATAGTTTTATAAATAATTTCTCCGTTATTCTGTAAAATGAAAATTTTTTTAATCCTTTAACCAAATGATGATAAGTATTTAGGCTGCATTTGAAAATGCTCTATCTCTAGATACATAATTAAGAAATGACCTTGTATCTTGTGAAATATTGACATTTTCGACGATATAAGCTCACCCCGACATTACACTCATCAAAACCTTTCATTTGAGTACCCACATCAATTTTTCATATATTTTATATATTTATATATATATATATTATATATATGTATATATGAAAAATATATCAAAATGCGTGTGGGTACTCAAATGAAAGCTCTTGATGAGTATAACATCAGGATGAGCTTATATTTTTAAAAATATATTATATATATATATATATATATATATATATATATATATATATATATATATATATATATATATATATATATATGTATATATGGAAAATATATCAAAAATGCATATGGGTACTCAAATGAAAGCTCTTGATGAATGTAACATCAAGATGAGCTTATATCTTTAAAAACGTCAATAGTTAAGAAAATATAGTCCAATTTAACAAAAGTCATTATTTAATAAAGCAAAACTTTATTTTTTTATATTTCACAAGTCACGGCAGTCATGTAGTCACTGCAAAGTTGCTAATATTATATTAAATAATTATATAGTTTTTATATATTAATCCTGTTAATTTAACAGTATTTTTTTTGTAAATGTACATTATTTAAAAATGTAAATTTTACATCTCTATTCATATAATTTTTTTTTTCATTGTACTTAATAAAAAACTTTCAAAATTTTCTCTATAAATCCTCGTCTAATATTAAGACTCAAATAAAAGTTGTAAGTTATAAAATCGTCAGTAACTCTCCTAACTGAAGGAAGGTTTTATATTAAAAAGTTTGCAAGTAAAGAGAGCATTTGTATAAATAGATCGAGGGGGTTTTGCCTGGCGTTGCATAACAGAGGCAAACAGGCTCGTCCTTGCATGCTAATTAGCTCAAAGATGTTCTTTAGTGACACGGCTATAATGGAAAAAAATTAATCGGCAGAAAGAGCCTTCTGTGCTGATAATAAAAGTACAGTATAAAAAAAAATGATAAAAAATTATAAAACTGACTCGGACTACATTAAGGCTCAGAGGACTCAGGGGTTTGTTAAAAAGATTAAATCTGCTATTGAATGATTTTGATTGTCTAGTCTGGAGCCCTGCGAGAGTGAGCACTTGCAAATCAATAACCTTCACCGATCTAACCCTCTTACGCATGCGTACTCCCTTCTTCCTCCTACTCCCGTCCGGAGATGAGGAACAAAAGCAAAAGCAAATTGTGAACGAAATTATTTTCATAAAACCCAAAAGAGAAATAAAAAAAACAATTTAATCAACGCTCCTGACACTTTACGCTTCTCCTTCTCTCCCTTCAGCTTTTGGACCTTTTTCACTAAAATCAGGGGTGTGAAAGACAGGAATTATTAACTTCCCGGTTTGGAAATGGATTATTTTAAAAAATATCAAGTTATT
This sequence comes from Cotesia glomerata, assembly GCF_020080835.1. Lineage (NCBI taxonomy): Eukaryota > Metazoa > Arthropoda > Insecta > Hymenoptera > Braconidae > Cotesia > Cotesia glomerata. The sequence continues at coordinate 2,876,545 of NC_058163.1, read as the reverse complement.
GATTTCGCTTCAATTTTGAGAAGAGTTTTCATCAAATCTCTTTTTTCAATAATCATTTAATATTTTTATATAATTCCTAATTTATGACGCAGAAGATTTTTATATCTACACGGAAAAAAGTAAACTGTAATATTCACTCGGATTCCGGTTATTTTTTATAGTTTCAAACAGTAAAGCGGATATCGCACTGATAGAAGGATTTGTTTATAGTTAAAAATATTTGTTAATATTTAACAAATCATTTATTAGAGACCACTTTTTAGTCCTTAACAAATATTTCTTAGTATTTAAAAAGATTTATTAATATTTAATAAATGAATATCTGATTTATTAAATACAAACAAATCATTTTAAATACTAAGAAATATTTGTTTGATACTAAAAAATGGTCTCTAATAAATGATTTGTTAACTATTAACAAATATTTTTTTAATATAAATAAATCCTTCTATCAGTGCGGGGTGGCAAAAAAATAAATATTACAGAACTTAATGTAGAAAGTATAAAAGTCACAATTTATAATTTAATATCCAAAATAAGTGATTAGTAGCTGTCACTATAGTAAATAACGACTCATTCATCCTAAAAAATTACAGTTTCAAACAGTAAAAATTGCCATTTCAATATATAGTCGATATTATGAGGAGAAGGGGAACTTAGATGAAAGAGAAGGGGGTTCCACTTTGGGAGAATTTACATTTGAAACAATAAAAATTATACTTTTAAAATATACATTTTACCAGTCCAAGCAAGTCAATAATTACAGTTTGATTTTTAGCGTTGCGTTTAAAATTTACCATTTTACTTTGTAAATATTGACGTTGTTTGTATTAGAAATTTACTAACTTTATTTTATACTTTTTACATATCATAAGATCATTTTTTAGGTACGAAATGATAAATATCAAAGTCTGAATACTTAATTATTATACTTTAACATTTTAGACATTTACATAGCGAATATTACTGTTTGAAATAGTATTTTCTTCCATGTAAAGAGTAAATTGTAACGTTTAAATGGTAAATATTATAAAGTGAATAGTAAAATCACGATTTTACTGTTTGAAATGGTAATTTTTAGCAGTTGATCATTACTTATTATAAATCGACTGTTATTTATTACAGTTTACTTTTTTCCGTATACGAGTATTATTTTAGGGGCATTCCATAGTGACTGGTGGGACATTTGACTCTGAAATTCCATCAATTATAAGCTATAATAATGTGACTGAAACTAATACTATAGTAAAATTTATCTTGTAATATAGAAGAATAACTAATTAACAAGATCCCTTTGTCAAAAACCTCGATTACTTTTTAAGTTTCTCGTAATTATCATTTGACTGAGTGTGACTGGTGAGACTAAGAAAAATCCTTCTCTCTTACCAAAGGTATACTTAAAGTCCAATTTCAGTTCGACCACTAAACTTTTAAAAAATACTTCCCTCTCAATACAAAATTTATCCTAAAAACATTCAATATTATGAAGAGAAACTGATTACCTACGTAGAAACAATTAAAATAATTTTTTTTATTGTGACTGGTGGGACAGGCATTTGTGACTGGTAGGACAAGTACAAAATGTCTACATCAAGTTGTTTATTAAAAAGACTTTTATATTATTTCAACCTTAGAAACATTATTGTTTATATATTTAACTATAAATTATTTAGGATAATTAAAAAAAACTAATTAAAAAACACAAATAAAGGATTTAGCATGCTGACAACACGATCTTGATAAATTTGGGTGTTAATTAATAACGAACATAAAAAAATTTCTTCTTAAAACTATAATAATAAATATGTTAGTTAATAACAAACATAAAACGAATTTGTTCTTAAAACTATTGAAACAACATTTGACCCGGATACAAATTAGTATGGCTGAAAAGTTACTAGGAGAGAAAAATCGATTTTCATATTGATTGAAAAAAATGTTCTTTATAAATTAGTAAAATATAAACTTTTAATAATAAATTAGGACTAAATTGGAATGAATTATAGAAATTAAAAAATTTTAGTCATTTTCCCATTTCACATGGATTGCCCCATATACTTAATTTTTTTTATACTCTACTTATTACACCGATAAAACCTATTCTACTACATTATCCAGTGATTCAAAGTTACGACTTTTATTAATTTATTTCGAATAAGAAATTAGAAACTTGAGAAAGATATTTCGATAATAAAGTTATTTCATTTTTTACCATTAGTTTTTCCAACAACTTTGACATTTTTAAACTTCTCGCTTTGAAAATTAATTTAAAAAAAAATACCAAGTTATTGATTGTCGGTGGAATTTTGAGAATAAGAGTTTTCATTAGATTTCCGGGTTTTGAGGTCCTAGGAAGCTGTTCCGACTATTCCCGGCTGGACGTCCGGCCGTGTGTATGTATGTAAATAAAATTTTGCCGTAGGATATCTTTAGAACGAATCAACCGATCGAGATGAGCGACACGGCGTTCTAAAGTGTTCATTGAGACTTCGATCTGATTAGATTTTAAAGTCAATCGCCAGAGCCCTTTCACAGAAATTCAAAAAATAAAAACCAAAAAGACATTTTTTTTAAGTTTTTTCTAAATAACTTTCTAAATATTTGACTAATCAACTCCAGACATCAGACACTTTTTTGGACTTGAAAAACTAAGTCAAGTACCGCCAAGCAAGTCAAAATCGAACGACAAGTTCAAAAATTCTAGCCATTAAAAAATTTCTAAATACTCGTTTTTTTTTTTAGATAACTTTTAATTTCTTTAATCCATCGACTCAAGACAAACAATTTTTGTTTTTAAAAAATTGCGTTGAATGCCGCCAAGCAAATCAAAATCGAGCGTTAAATAATTCTAGCCCTTAAGAAATTTTTAAGTCAAATTTTTTGGAAAAATAACGGAAAGTTTCAGGGATAATCTGCACAGAAAGAAAGGTTCACTTGAGCCAAGAAAATATTTTTCTTCCTGATTATTTTCTTGAGCAAAAAAAAAAATTTTTTTTTGACAAGAAATTTCACTTATTCCAAAAATTAATTCTCTTGCTTTAAGAAATACGTATCTTGATCCAAGAAAATTTATTTAAGTCAAGAAAATTTTGTTGTTTTCAGAAAATTCAGCCTCGAAGCTCCAAAAAATTTAGTTCTTGATAGAAGTAAATTTTCTTGTCTTGAGAAAATTTCTCTCTTGCTCCAAAAAATTAAATATAAAGATAGAAGTTAATTTTCATTAATATTTTTATTGATTAACATGTCAAATGGGAAGATCAAATAATATTTCATCATTTTTTTTCATTCAATATGTATAATTGCACGCTAAAATATTATAAAATGGGTATCAAATATTCAATAGAAAAATTTTCTCAAGGTAAGAAAATTTTTTTCTTAGCTAAAGTATGTGGCGTTGCTTCCCTAAAATATCTAAAAATCTTGATCGAATATAAAAATTTATTGGATCAAGTATTTATGATAATTTGAATTAAGAAAAAATGACTTCCACCAAGAATAAAATTTCAAGAAAAATTTTTACTTCGGCCAACACAACTTCGGTCTTTCTTCAGTACCCGAAAATTTTCTTGAGCCAAGAATTTTGTTCTCCAGTCAAGAAATTTTTCTTTTTGTGTGCAGGTCAAGCACTTTCTATAAACTTATTGTTGAAAGATTATAAAAGAACAATTCAACACACAATTTGATATTATTGTTTTAACGTTTATTTACATAATTTTATTTTTTGTGGTAATTAACAAAGATTACAACAACTTTTGATCGCTTGCTTTGAGAAAAAAAACCCTCGAGTTTGGTTTTAAATCAAGGATAAGCTTGAGAATTTAAGTGTGCGGATCACTATTTTTATTCAGGCACAAATATTGTTATTATTATTATTATTATTTACAATGTCTATTGTTGCTCAAAGGTCGCTCGAAATATTTTTTTTAATTCATTTTTGACGACCTTGATAATTTATTTTTTAAACAAAAATGTCGAGTAAGTAAAAAAAAATATTTTACCTATGTAATTTTCTTATAAAATATTTATAAGGTTTTTATTTTGGGTCGGAAAATTTTCAATTTTTTTTTTCATATTTTTAGTTTTCAAATTTTTTGATTAAAAAGTATAATGCAGTCAAAATTTGGAAAATTTTTAAACGAAATTAAAAACTACAAAATTTTTAAATTAATTTTTTAATTTCTGACTACGCATTTGTAATTGTTAAACAAATAATCATTTTCTATTTTTACTAAAAAAAATTTAATTATTTAAAAATTTTTCTCAGTGATTAATATTAATTTTTTACCTTCATCTTACTAATTAATAAATATTATTATAAATAATAATCATAATTCACATAAAATCATAAATTTGGTTTATTAAAAAAAATAATTCATTAAAAAATCACTTTTTTTTATTAAAATGATAACAAAAATCGTAACAAAAATTTTGAGAATTTTAAATTGGAATAAAAAACCTGGCGGGTTAATAATAATAATAAATTAATAAAAACAAATCGAGGGACTGACCGGATTAAATTTAAAAGTACTAAAATAAAATAATTATGACTTATCATCAGCACATCTATATATGTATATATTAATAAAAAATAAAAAAAATTACCAACTGTTTTTAATAATAGTTCAAGTGTTTCAATGAGTATACTCATACATATTTATTTATAGATCATAGATCATAAATAAACATATATATCAATAAGTGTATGTATATTTTAAGTAGTTACGTGCATTAATATCCCCAGGCAAAATATCTTCGGAAAAAATTAAAAATTTTTGAACTAAGGTAAAGTACCCAGTATTTGAACACTTATAAAAATGGGACCAGTACTTGAACAGGCTTTTCGAATTGTTGTAATACAAAATCCGTATATTTATTATGAGTAATATGCGCATATTATAATTATTCAATGATACAGTAATTGATTTCTGTAAGATTTTTCAATTATAAATCAAAACAATTATATTTTTGCTAACTTAAAAGTTGACATAAAAAGAATAGCCGATAGATGCTATTTTTTTCATGAAAAAAGTACTAAACCGTAAACCGAACAATCAGTACAAAAAACGGTATATCATCATTTTAAGTAAAAAAAATTGTACCACCCAATAAAATAGTCTTTTTTGCCCTCTGGGCGGAAAGTGGCAACTTTGGTCTCACTGCGCTAAACAAAGTTGCCGCTTTCCTCCTTCCTCGGACAAAAAAATATTATACAGCCCTTGGGAAGTAAAAAAGAAAACCTCAGATCACATGTTTGTTGACCTCGGCTTCGCCTTGGCCAACAATTACATGTGATCTGAGGCTTTTCTTATTTTCCTTCTCAAGGGGTGTAATATACTATTTCTAAATAATACATATTTTTTGCAAAGACCTAAACTATAATTTTTATATTAAATTTTACCGTCTAACTATACCTCCAAATTTGAAAAGCGGTACCCAGAACTTGAACAAGCTGGGGCCGTATAATTTTAACAGCACTATAATCTCTAATAGGTTTATAGACTAGTGATCAGCATTGTGATTTGTATTAATTACTGCAAATTAAATAAGTTTTATAGCTAAAAATTCGTGTAGCTAAAAATTATTGAACGTTTTGAATTGAGTTTTTTTGAGTTATAATTGAAAATTTGCTTTGTCATTCATAAAAAATGTAATTAAAAAAATTAAATACAAATATTTCTCATTTTTAAATGAACATATTAAGTATTCACAGTATTATTTTTTATACTAATCAATAACACGTTATAGATGATATTTTTTTCATGAAAAAGATACTAAACCGTAAACCGAACAATCAGTACAAAAAACGGTATATCATCATTTTAAGTAAAAAAAATTGTACCACCCAATAAAATAGTCTTTTCTAAATAATATATATTTTTTGCAAAGACATAAACTATAATTTTTATATTTAATTTTAGCGTCTAACTGTACCTCCAAATTTTAAAAGCGGTACCCACAACTTGAACAAGCTGGGGCCGTATAATTTTAACAGCACTCTAATCTCTAATAGGTTTATAGACTAGTGATCAGCATTGTGATTTGTATTAATTACTGCAAATTAAATAAGTTTTATAGCTAAAAATTATTGAACGTTTTGAATTGAGTTTTTTTGATGTATAATTGAAAATTTGCATTGTCATTCATAAAAAATGTAATTAAAAAAATTAAATACAAATATTTCTCATTATTAAATGAACATTAAGTATTCACAGTATTATTCTTAATATTAATCGATAATATTGTTTACTTCTTTAGATATTTCAATAAAACGTTGAAAATTTTTGGTGTGTCTATTGCCATATATTTTATTAGTTCAACTACTGCTCCCGGAGTGTTCAACTACTGCGGCTTGTCAGAATTGATTGTTCAACTACTACTCCTTTAGTCTATCTTAAAACCGTTGTCAAAATATAAATATTAAATTATCTTTGTTATTTTGCGCTTCAATCTAAAATTGTTTATATTTTCATGAAAATCACTAATTTGAACTAATAAATACATCTTTATATTAAAAGTAGGGTCAAATACGTTTTACTTTGAAACCTGTTCAACTACTGGGTACTTTTACTTTAAGAAAATAATTTTGAAGAGTTTAATTGTCTTAAAAAATTTTTTTAAGTACTTAAATAATTTTTTTTTTAGCTTAAAAAATTTTTTTCTTGACTCAAGCTAACCTTTTTAATGGACGGCCATTTTGTCGGGGACATTCACACATTTCACCATTTTAAGTACACAGTTTTAAGTACTCGAAGCCTGTCTAAACAATAGTGTATTTTTGAATCTGCCGTTTACTGATAAATTGTTTAAAAAATCATTTTCTCTCTCTAACTCTTCTTTCTTTTAAAGAAACTTATTTACAAAATCTCCAATTAATTATTCATGGAATGTTAATATATTTATATATTTATATATTGTGCATTGCATATAAATATTACTGTGGTAATAACAATTATTTATTTAGTTAGTGAATTCTATTAACAAAGTGCAAATATATAGAAAACATTTTGGCTCAGTTAACGGCTGTCAATTTATAATTTATAATTTATAATTAAGATTCCATTAAAATTATAATTAAAGTACACAATAATTAATAATTAAAAGATAAGTTTCTATAAATGCTATACTTTAAATATGTTAATCCATTCTTTCGTATATACAATTGTCAAAAAAATAAAATTACTTTCTTTAGTTATTTTTTTAATTGACAAATTAAGTCATTCAATTTTTCTATGGGAATTTTTTTTTCAATTGTTTAACATTTTTTGAGTAAGTTGGATTTTTATTTAATATTTTTTGATCACCTTGAGATTCTAAGATTAATTTTTAGTCAATTGTTTAGAAAATTTTTTTTTTTTTTAATTATAAAAATAATTAAGAGTAAAAATATATTGAGTCAATTTTTTTAAATAATTAAATTAATTAAAAAAAAAATTGATCGACTTTTAGAAATTAGAATTTTTAATCTATAAGGTAAAAGCCCCAATAGATGATCATGTACCAGTATATGATCACTCCATGTATTTGTATACCTATATTTGTGAATATAGATATACAAATACATGGAGTGATCATATACTGGTACGTGATCATCTATTGGGGCTTTTACCTTACTCAAATTATGAAAATAAGTTTTTTGTTTAGAAATTTTTAAAAAATTTATTAAAATAATTAAAATAGATTCATAATTAAGAAATGACCTTGTATCTTGTAAACTATTGACATTTTTAAAGATATAAGCTCATCCTGATGTTACACTCATCAAGACCTTTCATTTAAGTACCCACATCATTTTTTCATATAATTCATATATTTATATATATTAAATATATATATATATATATATATATATATATATATATATATATATATATATATATATTTATGAAAAATATATCAAAAATGCATGTTGGTACTCAAATAAATGCTCTTGATGAGTGTAACATCGGGATGAGCTTATATTTTAAAAATATATGTTATATATATGTATACATATGAAAAATATATCAAAATGCATGTGGGTACTCAAATGAAAGCTCTTGATGAGTATAACATCATGATGAGTTTATATCTTTAAAAATATCATAATTTGACAAAATACAATATAATTTCTAAATTATTGATATTTTTAAAGATATAAGCTCAACCCGACATTACACTCTTCAAGACCTTTCATTTGAGTACCCACGTCATTTTTTCATATATTTATATATATTATATATATGTATATATGAAAAATATATCAAAAATGCATGTAGGTACTCAAATGAAAGCTCTTGATGAGTGTAACATCAGGATGAGCTTATATCTTTAAAAACGTCAATATTTAAGTAAGTACAGTGCAATTTAACAAAAGTCATTATTTAATAAAGCAAAATTTTAAATAAAAAATTTATCAAAATTTTTGAATTAAAATTCTTAGTTAAATTTTTGAATAATTTGACTTCTGAAAAATTGATCAATTAAAATTTTTTAAAAGTTTTTGGATAATTACAGAAAATTTATTGAAAAAAAAAAATTTTGTTAAAATTCAAAAAATTAAATTTTTTTACTTTTTTGAAAATTCTCTTCAATTAAACAATTTGAATTTGTTCAATAACTCTTAATTAAAAATTGGTTTCAAAAGTCAAAATAATTTTCTTTTTTAATTTATATAAATTATTTAAAAATAATTTAAACAATCGACTAAATTGAATTACCAAAATAAATTTTCCCAACAATAAAAAATTGAATCGTTCAAGTTGAACAAAAAAAAATTGGCAATTAAAAATTCCAACAATTGAAAAAAAATCCCTCTTCTTTCTTCCCGTCATTAACTTAATAAATTTTTTAATACTCAATCTCTAAGTACACCAACAAGTACTGATAAAATAAAAGTAACTAGAATTGAAACTATAAAAATAGTTTCAATAATTATTATTAAATAATAAAAAACAAAGTACGTCGAGCATCGCACAAAAATAGTACGCCTACTAAGACTAGGGAATTAATATTTTAATTAAATAGTATATTACTTAATAATTGGTGCGTAATGTGCAATCTACACATGTAATTAATAATTTGTCAGCATTATCAATTGGTAAGCACTAGTATTTCATTAATTTCATTTAGTTAATTTAAATCCACCAATTAAGCAACCGATTAATTAACAATAATTACCATAAGGATTGCTACAATTGCACCTGAAAGGTCTGCGATGGATTGGGAACAATAAAGGGATTTGTTGTGGTTGCGGTGCTTCCGGAAGATTTGGTAAGATCCGGAGCTGCTAATTCAGCCCATCCCGCGTCGAACGGGTCCGTCGTTATTATCCCAGAGCGGGTCGATATTGTGCTCGGCATTATTGATGATCCTAGCGAGTGGGCTCGGGCGTGAAGGAGCGGTGCTCGACGCGGTGGAATTGGAACTTTTGGAACTGATGGAACTGTAGAAATTATTCCGGAACCAGAGGATTGGGATGCTGCTGATACTAGTCCTGTTACTGTTCCTAGCCACTGCTCCGGTCGCGGTAACTCTGATATTCCACTTGTTGTTGCGCTGCTTGTACTTATCACTGACTGCGTCTGAAAAAAAAATTTTTTTATTCAATTATTCGTATTTTAATGGAGTAATAGAATTTTCTATTAATAATGGAATTCTAAAAAATTAATGAAAAATTCCATTAATATTTAAATTTTAATTGATTAATAGAATTTTCTATTAATAATGGAATTTTAAAAAATTAATGGAAAATTCCATTAAAGTTGAAATTTAAATAGATTAATGGAATTTTCCATTAATAATGAAATTTTAATGGATTAATAGAATTTTCTATTAATAATGGAATTTTAAAAAATTAATGGAAAATTCCATTAAAGTTGAAATTTAAATAGATTAATGGAATTTTCCATTAATAATGGAATTTTAATGGATTAATAGAATTTTCTATTAATAATGGAATTTTAAAAAATTAATGGAAAATTCCATTAAAATTGAAATTTAAATGGATAAATCGGATTTTCCATTAATAATTGAGTTTTAGTGAATTAATGGAATTTTCCATTAATAATAGAATATTAATGGAATTATTTTATAAACAATAGAATTCCAATGAATTGATCGATGATTTCTATTAATACTGGGATTAAAATTAGTTAATTGAATTTTCCATTAATAATTGAATTTTAATGGATTAATGGACTTTTTATATAAGTAATAGAATTCCAATAAATTTATGGACAACTCCCATTAACATTGGGATTTGAATGAGTTAATTTAATTTTCCATTAATAATGGAATTTTATATTGATAATAGAATATTAACGGAATTTTTCTATAAATAAAATTCCAATAAATTGATAGACAATTTCCATTAATAATGAAATTTTAATGGGCTAATGGAGCATTGGATTATCGGAAAATTTTCTATTAATAATAGAATTCTAAAAAATTAATAGATAATTCCATTAATAATAGAATATTAATAGAATTTTTCTATAAATAATAGAATTCCAATAAATTGATGAACGATTTTAATTGATTTAGGGATTTAAATAAGTAAATTAGATTTTCTATTAATAATAGAATTTCAAGGGACTAATGGAGTATTCGATTAATGAAAAATTTTATCAACTAAATTTTCTATCAATAATAGAATATTAAATGATTACTGAAATTTTTTTCATTAATAATTGAATTTCAATAGATTAATAGAAGATTCCATTAGTTTTAGAATTTAAATGAATCAATCGAATTTTTCATTAATAATAGAATTTTAATGCACTTCCAGAGTAATAGTATAATAATATATTTTTAATGAATTAATAGAATTTTCTATTGATAGTAGAATTTAAGATTAACAAGATTTTTAAGACTTAGAATTTTAGTTATAAAATAAGTATTATTATTTAGCAATTACAATTAATTGTAAATAAATTATCACAATTAATAAATTTTATCTACTTATTTGTTGCAGCACACAAGAACACAAATTATTCGACTTTGATCTACTTATTGGTAAGTGATATTTAATAATTTATAAACTTTTAAACAATAATCTCTTTTTAAAAATTTCCAAAAAACATTTTTCAAACTAAAAAAAAATTTTTTTCATAAAATAATTAGCCTCAAAAAAAAAAAAATTTTTTTAAATTGCCAAATTTTGAAAAAAGACTTTTTTTTCAAGTAGATATTTTTTTGATTTGAAATGTAACGTAGATTAAAAAAAAGTGATGAATTACCTCCATTCTGTCACTGGCAACAGAACTAGTCAAAGAATTATTAATCCCAAAAGACTGATGACTAGTCATGGAAGTATCAGTGGATCTATCGATGGCAGACTCAGTCGGACCAGCCGATGACACTGGGCGGGAAGATGTCTTGACAAGAACTGGGCTCAGGTTGCAACTGGTGTTGAGGATCGGCGTCAATCGTTGATGATTCGTTAAGGTAATTTGCGATGTCTCGTTCCAAGTTATGTCGTTAATTGCTACATCCATTGACTCGTCCTCATTAATATTGTTGATGTTGTTATTGTTGTTGTTATTGTTGATATTGTTGTTAATACTGGGCCCGTTTGAAAGTTTCATGTCGTCTAGCGAATTACTGCTCGTAACTCCTGTAATAACAATAATAATCATTATTATTATTATTTTTGTTATCTATATTATTAAAGAGAAAAAGTAAAATTTTGTGACCAGTGTATTTATATGATAAAGTAGGTTTTTATGGTTAAATTTGGTATCATTAGAAAGGTCTTGACTTGGAGCTGTGCCGTTTCAAGGTTTCATATAATTCTCACCAATAGTTAATTTATGATAATAAGTATTTAGGCTGCATTCAAAAATGCTCTATCTCTAGTTACATAATTAAGAAATGACCTTGTATCTCGTGAACTATTGACATTTTTAAAGATATAAGCTCATCCCGATGTTACACTCATCAAGACCTTTCATTTAAGTACCCACATCAATTTTTCAAATATTTATATATATTATATATATGTATATTAGGGTGGCGCAAAAAAACCGACTATTTTTTTTTTTTTGAGTCTCGAGTGAAAAAATGTTAGTTTTTGATGTTTTAAGAGCTCTCTCCAAAGGACAGCTTAAAAAAAAATTTTTAAGATGGCGCTCCAAATTTTTTTAAATTTCAAAAATAGTCAAAAATCGAATTTTTTTTTTTTAAATTTATTTTCTCGTTACGGTATAATTTTATAGACTAAAAAAAATAAGTTTCTGAAAATTTCAGTTCAAAATTTGAATTTTGAAAGGTCGCTCATAATTTTTTTCAATTTATTAGTGCATTTGTTTAGATTTTTTCGAGCGACCTTTTACTATTCAAATTAAAATTCCATGCATTTTTTTTTTTTTATTTAGTACAATAATCGATAAAAATACATCACGAGATGAACTAAAAATCAAGCACAACATAGAAAATATAATTTTTTTTTAATTTAATAATTTTATTTAATCAACTGCCAGGCGTGGGTTCGAATCCCAAGCTGGTCTTAGAAACCAGCTTGGTTGAGATTTGACCTTGCCGCGTAGGTTAAGATTTTTTCAAACCAAAAAGACCCCAACGTACCACTCCTAACACTTAAAGTCGGCGATATGACTAATAGAAGAAAAAAAAAAAATTATGAGCGACCTTTCAAAATTTAAATTTTGAACTGAAACTTTCAGAAACTTATTTTGTTTTGGTCTATAAAATTATACCGTAACGAGAAAAAAAATTAAAAAAAAAAAAATTCGATTTTTGACGATTTTTGAAATTTTAAAAAATTTGGAGTGACCTCTTAAAAATTTTTTTTTTGAGCTGTCCTTTGATGAGGGATCTTAAAACATCAAAAACTAACATTTTTTCACTCGAGACTCAAAAAAAAAAAATAGTCGGTTTTTTTGCGCCACTCGAATGTATATATGAAAAATATATCAAAATGCATATGGGTACTCGAATGAAAGCTCTTAATGAGTGTAACATCAGGATGAGCTTATATCTTTAAAAACGTCAATAGTTAAGAAAGTACGGTGCAACTTAACATAATTAAGAAATTATCTTGTATCTTGTGAACTATTGACATTTTTAAAGATATAAGTTCATCCCGATGTTACACTCATCAAGACCTTTCATTTAAGTACCCACATCAATTTTTCATATATTTATATATATTATATATATTTATATATGAAAAACATATCAAAATGCATGTGAGTACTCAAATGAAAGCTCTTGATGATTCTAACATCGGGATGATCTTATATCTGTAAAAATGTCAATAGTTAAGAAAATAAAGTACAATTTAACAAAAGTCATTATTTAATACCCCAAAATTTTATTTATTTATAATTCACAAGTCACGGCAGTCACATAGTGACTGCAAGGTTGTTAGTAATAAACTATGGATGATTTTAGTAAATAGTTATCAGCAAGATAGGCAAGTTGGAACTCATAAAACTGACCTTGAGCTTGATTTGTATTGCCGAAAAGATTTTTAGAGACAGAGTGCAGCGAGGACAAAGATGGAGGACCAAAGTCATCGTTGCTAGACAAAAGCGAGAGACCCTGCGAAAGTTGATAACACATTGCTGATATCTCGCTTCCTGTTGATGGTTGCACTTCTGGTATTGGACTCACTGAAAAGTTTTTTTTTATTAGACATTTTTTTTAGTATTTTGCAGTTAAAAAATCTTGTTGGGACAGTATAAGGTCTGTGTAACAAATCACATGTTATGATAACGAAGTCTAAATTATTTTGTAGCTCAATTATTTTGTTCTACATTGATAGAAGGATTTATTATCTACTAATAATTTAATTTATTTGAAGACAATTATTAAAATTATTAAATTTTAATAAATAATTTTTAACAGTCAATAAATATTTAGTTGGGAGGAAAGGAAATTTATTAATAGTTAATAAATATTTATTAATAGTTACAAATATTTATTAACAGTTAAAAAATATTTTGTTGAGTAAATTTGTTTCGCTTGCATATGATATGAAGATTGCTTATAAATAAAAATCATCTTTATAAATTATTTGCATCAATTATATTACATTATAATAACGTTTATTGTAAAATACCAAATTCTATCACAGCTCATAATTATCTTTTATATTTTTAAATATTAAAAAGGTTAATTTATTTAGTGAATTGAATTATTATCATATATTCTAGCTATAGGGTTATAAAAAGTGTCAAAAGAAAATTGCTATTTTTGCTTTTTATTTTAAATAAATATTTGTTAACAGTTAACAAATATTCATTAACCATTAATAAATATTCATTAACAGTTAATAAATTGTACTTAATAAATTACTTATTAACTGTTAATAAATATTTGTTAACAAATATTTATTAACATTTAATAAATCGCCTAATAAATAATTTATTAACTTAATAAATATTTATTAAATCCTATGTTTAAAAATCATTTATTAAGTTAATAAAGCTTATTAAATATAAACAAATCACGTATCAGTGTATATTTTTTTTATAAATTTTTTTGATGTAAAAAAAATTTAATCAAAATATCTAATAAAAAAAAAATTACCAGGCGGCTTGATCCCAATGATCCCATGGGGCAAAGTCCCACCAAGGCTAGTAGGAAGCCTGGAAAAATCAGTGGGTTCAAGACTGTGACTCCGTGTGCGTTCCAAATTACTGGGAAGCTCATTGACCCTGAGACTGTGCTGCCTCTTGAAGGGTGAGGCTTGGTTCAGCTGAGTGAACCCGCGAAAAGAGCCCTGTCTTTCAAGCATCGAGGGTGTGGCATGAGGTCTCTCAATCGCGAACGGGTTGTATACCTGCTTAGCGACTGCTGACGTCGGTGTTGACGGGACATCTTTGCAATCAAGTAAATAGTCGGTCATTTTAATAAATAATACAGTAATCTAATGATAATTACGTAATTAATTACACTACATCTCTAATGATTAATGATGAAGATTAATGAGGTACTTACCAACCGCTCGTTCTCTGCTATCTTGTAATTTTTCCGTCAAACTCGGCTGTCGAAAACTTCCGCTTCGCGTAAACGTTGACGTCTTTGAGTCAAACGTCATCGTGACCCCGCATTCCTTGTCGCGGCGTTGCTTCCGTTCCAGGCAAGCCGCAAATGCGCAACCCACTGCGTGGCTTAATCTTTCACCCTGAAAATTAGATTATAGATTAGATTTATTTTAATTTAAAATCAAGTTAGGATTTTAAATAAATAATACAGAAAAAGCTTTGGAATTTTTTATCTTAGTTTACAAGCAATGGATCGAAAAGTTTTTTTTGTATTTTTTGTAGGAAATTATGATAGGATTTTTTTATAAGGTAAAGTACCCACACGGAAAAAAGTAAACTGTAATAAATAACAGTCAACTTATAATAAGTAATGATCAACTGTTAAAAATTTTACTATTCACTTTATAATATTTACCATTTAAACGTCACAAATTACTCTTTACATGGAAGAAAATACTATTTCAAACAGTGATATTCGCTATGTAAATGTCTAAAATAATTAAGTATAATAATTAAGAATTCAGACTTTGATATTTATCATTTCGTACCTAAAAAATGATCTTATGATATGTAAAAAGTATAAAATAAAGTTAATAAATTTCTAATACAAGCAACGTCAATATTTACAAAGTAAAATGGTAAATTTTAAACGCAACGCTAAAAATCAAACTGTAATTATTGACTTGCTTGGACTGGTAAAATGTATATTTTAAAATTACAATTTTTACTGTTTCAAATGTTAAATTTTCCTAGAGTGAGACCCCCTTCTCTTTCATCTGAGTTCCCCTTCTCCTCATAATATGGAATATATATTAAAATGGCAATTTTTACTGTTTGAAACTGTAATTTTTTAAGATGAAAGAGTCGTTATTTACTATAGTGACGGCTACTAATCACTTATTTTGGATATTAAATTATAAATTGTGGCTTTTATATTTTCTACATTAAGTTCTGTAATATTTATATTTTTGCCACCTCGATGTCCGCTTTACTGTTTGAAACTATAAAAATTAACTGGAATCCGAGTGAATATTGCAGTTTACTTTTTTCCGTGTACACTGATAAAAGAATTTGTTTATATTTCTTAGTAATTTATTAAGTACAATTTATTAACTGTTAATAAATATTTATTAATGATTAATGAATATTTGTTAACTGTTAACAAATATTTATTTAAAATAAAAAGCAAAAATAGCAATTTTGTTTTGACACTTTTTATAACTCTATAGCTGGAATACATGATAATAATTCAATTTACTAAATAAATTAACCTTTTTAATATTTAAAAATATAAAAAATAATTATGAGCTGTGAAAGAATTTGCTATTTTACAATAAACGTTATTATAATGTAATATAATTAATGCAAATAATTTATAAAGATGATTTTTGTTTATAAGCAATCTCCTTATCATATGACGTTGCAAGCGAAACAAATTCACTCAACAAAATATTTATTACTGTTAAGTATTAATAAATGTACTTTCTTCCCAAATAAATATTTATTGAGTGTTAAAAAATATTTATTAAAATTTAATAAATTAAATAATTGTCTTCAAATAAATTAAATTATTAGTTGTTAATAAATCCTTCTATCAGTGCAAAGTACCCAGTAGTTGAACAGGTTTCAAAGTAAAACGTATTTGACCTTACTTTTAATATATAAAGATGTAATTATTAGTTCAAATTAGTGATTTTCATGAAAATATAAACAATTTTAGATTGAAGCGCAAAATAACAATGATAATTAAATATTTATATTTTGACAACGGTTTTAAGATAGACTAAAGGAGTAGTAGTTGAACAATCAATTCTGACAAGCCGCAGTAGTTGAACACTCCGGGAGCAGTAGAACTAATAAAATATATGGCAATAGGCACAACAAAAATTTTCAACGTTCTATTGAAATATCTAAAGAATTATAAAATATTATTGATTAATATTAAAAATAATACTATGAATATTTAATATGTTCATTTAAAAATGAGAAATATTTGAATTTAATTTTTTAATTACATTTTTTATGAATGACAAAGCAAATTTTCAATTATAACTCAAAACGTTCAATAATTTTTAACTACACTAATTTTTAGCTATAAAACTTAGTTAATTTGCAGTAATTAATACAAATCACAATGCTAATCACTAGTCTATAAATCTATTAGAGATTAGAGTGATGTTAAAATTATACGGCCCCAGCTTGTTCAAGTTCTGGGTGCTGCTTTTAAAAATTGGAGGTATAGTTAGACGGTAAAATTTAATATAAAAATTATAGTTTATGTCTTTGCAAAAAATATGTATTATTTAGAAAAGACTATTTCATTGGGTGGCACAATTTTTTTTACTTAAAATGATATACCGTTTCTTTAATGATGGTTCGGTTTACGGTTTAGTACCTTTTTCATGAAAAAAATAGCATCTATCGGCTATTCTCGATACGTCAACTTTTAAGTTACCAAAAATATAATTGTTTTGATTTATAATTGAAAAAACTTACAGAAATCAATTACTATATCATTGAATAATTATAACATGCGCATATTACTCATAATAAATATACTGATTTTGTATTACAACAATTCGAAAAGTCTGTTCAAGTACTGATCCCATTTTTATAAGTGTTCAAGTACTGGGTACTTTACTTTATCTCAAAATCAGAAATTTTTCTTAGTAATCTATGTAATCTTAGTTTAATTATTCTTATTATTGATAATTCTAGGTATTAAAATAATAATAATAATAATAATAAATAATTACCGATTCCTTAAGCGCCAAAAAGCCATGGCACATCCACCTTCTCGTAGTACCATCGCGACAAATATAACTAAACCCTTTGTCATGGTTACGATCCGGTGCGCAAAAAGATACTTTTTCAATCGTTTGGTCAACGATTAACCCCTTGGTCTCGTCTTCGACGACTCTTAACCCGTCTCCAGATACGTGTAATATTGCTCTTACTGGTCTTCTTCTCGAATTCTGTAAAATTATTGATTAGTAATAAATCAATGGAACAGTTTCTCAGTTCTTGGATAAATAACTGAGCATTAGAGCCAAGAAAGTTAGTTAATTGTAATTTAAAGTACCCTTAATACTTTGAGTGCTTCCTCGCAGACTTGCATCCCCCTTGATTCGAATACTTCCACGCATCCTAAGTACTGAAATAGCAAACATTTAATTAGTAAAATTAAATTATCTATATTATTAAGAAAATACTCTATCTCTAGGTACATAATTAAGAAATGACCTTGTATCTGGAGAACTATTAATATTTTTAAAGATATAAGCTCATTCCGACATTATACTCATCGAGACCTTTCATTTGAGTACCCACATCAATTTTTCATATATTTATATATTTTATATATATGTATATATGAAAAATATATCAAAAATTCATGTGGGTACTCAAATAAAAGCTCTTGATGAGTGTAACATCGGGATGAGCTTATATCTTTAAAAATGTCAATATTTAAGAAAGTACAGTGCAATTTAACAAAAGTCATTATTTAATGAAGTAACGTCACTAGAAACTTTTAATTTTACAAGTAGTAAACCAGAGTTTTAGTCACAGTACATAAGACGACATGATATTTGAAGTTTACGTACATATAAATTAGATTCGGAAAAATTTATTTAGGCTGCATTCGAAAATGATCTAGCTCTAGCTACATAATTAAGAGATTACCTTGTATCTTGTAAACTATTGACATTTTTGAAGATATAAGCTCATCCCGACATTACACTCATCGAGACCTTTCATTTGAATACCCACATGAATTTTTCATATATTTATATATATTATATATATCATATATATGTATGTATGAAAAATATATCAAAAATACATGTGGGTACTCAAATGAAAGCTCTTGATGAGTGTAACATCAGGATGAGTTTATTTCTTTAAAAATGTCAATATTTAAGTAAGTACAGTGCAATTTAACAAAAGTCATTATTTAATAAAAACAAATTTTATTTATTCATAGTGACTGCAAGGTTACTAATTTTTATTTAAATGTAATTTTAATAATCGTTTTTTTTCTTCCTAATTAAGAATTTATCAAAAAAAAATCATTATGAAAATTTGGTACAATAATTGTCAATTTTTTAAAAATATAATTATCTCCAAATTTAATTTGAGATAAATTATTTCGTAATTTTGCATTTGAAACTTGTTAAAATTTATCTATAAAAATTCAATTTTTTTCTCATTTCTTTACTTTCAATTTTTAACTATATAGTTTTATAAATAATTTATCCGCCATTTTGTAAAATAAAAATTCTTTTTCTCTTTTAAACTAATCTTTCAACCAAAACTTCCGACCTGATCTTTAAAATTGACTAATTTTCCATCTTAAAAAAATTTTTCTTTTTTTTTATCGACTTAAATTTTATAAAAAAATTTTTTTTTAAATAAAAAAAAAAATATTATTATTTACCTTAACATGAAAGGCACACGTTGCAGAACGCACAGCACTTTCATCCGCCTGCCATTGATGTGGTTTACTAGATTCCGGGATATGAGTGTCTTTCCTCCTTCTAAAACTGTCACGAAAGCTTCTCCTTAGACGATCCATCCGTCTGCTGTTAGTGTTAGCTGGCGAGGATCTTTCTCTCTTCTACAATAAATAAATAAATAATTTAAAATACATAATAACATCCAACAAAAATATCTTCAGAAAAATTTAAAAAAGTTTCAATTTATCTCTTACAAAAATCTCTTATAAAAATAAAAATAAGTCGCGGTTGTTATTGTTGGACAAACTATCCGTTGAATATTGCATATTTGATAGTCGTGTAAAAAAGTAATTTTTGCAACCAGTACCTATCAGTACAATGTACAATATAAGTTAAGTTAACTTAAGAATGGAGTAATGCACTAGAGTATAGCATGGAGTTGAGTTAAATCCTTTCACTTGGTGTGTCAAGGCGTGCGACAGGTGTACTATGCATGTGAGAAAGCTAGTACAATATTGCAAACCCAATATTGTTATTGTTATTATTTATGTGTGGATAAATATATAAATATATAAATGAAAGATTGCTTTTAACAGTGTGGGTAAACAAAACTAACCGGCTCTGCAGCATCGGAATTTTATTATATTGTTCAAGAGCTGACTCAGTTTTTTATATTTTGTTAGGTTTATATTTGTCATTGTTTAGTCTTTTATAGTTAGTTAAGTAATTATCTTTAAAGACATAATTAAGTTGTTAATTATTTTGTTGCAAAAAAAATTTTTATTATTGAAGTTTTTGTTATAAAATTTTTTTATTGAGAAAAATTATTATTAGGAAATAAAAATCTAGCTAGTTAAAATTATAAATGCGAAAATTCAAAATTCTAGGTCAAATATTCAAGATACGAAAAAATTATATCCAACCTTTTTTATTAGAAAATTTGATTTTTTATAAAAAAGTTTTTATCAATTTTGCCCTATCTATCATCTTTTCTCAAAAATTAGAATTTAAAGTCGAAAAATAAAGGTATAAAACTTATTTGTATCACAGAAAAAAATTTTACGTCATTGCGTCAAAAAACTTAGTGTTAAAAATTTTTTTGCTACATATTTAACACTTTTATGTGTAAATTTAAGACTTATTCTGTTGAATCAACACAAAAAAGTGTTAAATATTTAATATAAAAATTTTTAACACAAAATTTTTTGTGTTTTTTTCAAAAGTTTAAAATGCTTATTTTGGCTAAAATATTGAAAATAAAAAAATGATATGAGACCTTTTTCATAGAGAATTTTATTTTCTACAAAAAAGATCCTTGCCAATTGCCAATTTTGCCTTATTTATAAGTCTTTATCCAAAATTTGAATTTAAAGGTAAAAATTGAAGTTGTAGAATTTATCCGTAGTTTTTATAAGTTTAAAATACTAATTTTGGCTAAAATATTGAAAATAGAAAAAAATGATAGGACTTTTTTTTATAGAGACTTTTTTTTTAATTTCCTACACAAAAGTTTCTTATTAATTTTACCCTATTTCTCATTCTTTATCAAAAGTTTGAATTTAAAGGTAAAAAATGAAGTTATAGAATTTATCCGTAGTTTTTAAAAGTTTAAAATACTAATTTTGGCTAAAATATAAAAAATAAATCCATTCAGGCCTATTTTATAGAAAATTTCATTTTATACAAAAAGGCCTTCATCATTTTTGCCCTATCTCTTATTCTTTATCTAAAATTTGAATTTAATAGTCAAAAATTGAAATAGCAAAATTTATCCGTAGTTTTCAAAAGTTTAAAATGCTAATTATGGCTAAAATATTGAAAATAAACAAAAATATCGGACCTTTATGTAGAGAATTTTATTTTCTATAAAAAAAAGTCCTCTTCAATTTTGCCCTGTCTCTTATTCTTTTTCCAAAGTTTGAATTTAAAGTAAAAAAATGCAATTATAGAACTTATTCGTAGTTTTCAAAAGTTTAAACTGCTGTTTGTGGCTAAAATATTGAAGATACGAAAAAATTATAAGAGATTATTTTTATAGAAAATTAAATTTTCTACAAGAAAGGTACCAATCAATTTTGCCGTATCTTAAATCGTTGACCAAGAATTTAGAAAATGAAGACTCAAGTGTTTATTGTTTCACATAACTATCAATTTTTTATTTTATTATTATCATTAATTTTTTTTAGAAAAATTAATTAAAGTTTTTGCTTAAGTTTATAAAATTCTAACTGTTTAAATATCTTCTTGTTAAAAAGTTAAAAATTTCAGCCAATGAGAGCACTGAAAAGGAAAAACATTTTTAGGCGCGAAAGTTTGAACAATTTTTTTGGAACAAAACCGTTTTCCAAATTGTGCAAACTTGAACTCCTTTATAGAAAGAACTGATATGGCAAATAATTTTTAGTGATGAAAATTTGTTTAAAACAAAAAAAAATCAAGATTTAATTAAAAAAAAAATTTTTTTTTTATTTTTACAAATTTGGCAGGAATTATTTATAATTTCCAAGAGATTTTTTAATTTATATAGTCACTTATTTTTAAACCCAAAATACTATGATTGTTATTATTATTAAAACAATAACATAGCGATAAAAAATAATCTTACTATACTGATTTTAAGTATAAGAAGTACAAAAAATTTAGAATAAGTATTTTGAAATATTTAAGAGGTTTATTTTAGAAAAAAAAAACAATAAATAATAATGAGTTGGCTGATCCATTACGAAGGATGACTAATGACTGATCCGTTAGAATCATTAAAAACTAATTAGAATATTCGAGAAAAATATTGAAAATATAGACCTTGAAAAATATTTAAATCTTGTATTTTAAATTATTTTTTATTGGCAATTAATATTTATAAGTTTTTGGAAAAATCAAGTTTGAATTAATTTCGATATAAAGTAGTAAAATTATTTTTAAATTTTATTATTTCAAATAAACAGTCAAAATTAGTCACTCAAATTTTTTATTAAAAACAATAAACAATTTTTCAAATTTATTTACAAAAAAATTGTAATATTAAAAATTATTCGTTTAGAAAAAATTTTTTTTTAAAACTAAAATTAAAAATAAAAAAATATTGAATGTCAAAAAAAAACATACCGAAAACCTGAGAGCGTTTCCGCTATAACTAGTCGCTCTTTCGAGCGGCTGATGAGCCGAAGGATGATTCCCCATTTTGAAACAAAAATTACCGAACAATCTAAACGTCTAAGATTTAAACAAAGATTAACAACAATAAACTCGCGTCAGTATCACCAAAAGTCGAGCCCACACGAAACATTCACCCTAAGTCCTCAGTCCTATCGTTCTCATCACTTATATTATGTTTTCACCTCGTTTAGTACGAGCATTCTTCACTCGGTTTCCATCTCTCCATTTCTCTATTTAATTCTTCATAGTCTCTCTTTCATTTTTTCCTTTTTATCCAAAAAAAGTCCCTTAATTCCCAAAAAACAATTTTAAAATCCAATAAATTGAAACCAATTGGCTTGCAAACAAAATCAACAGCCTGAGTTCACTTTTAGATTACACAGCAACATCAACAATAATAATAATAACAGTAATAATAATTATCTACGTAACTTAAGTACTGTTACTTTAAACCTTTCGGTCTCTACCTGACCGACAGGCCTCTCACTTTAACACTTAAACTCTCTTTGATTTTTCTCCGAGTATTTAAAACTCTAAAATTATTTTAAATTTAAATTTAAATTTAAATTTCTGGCTCCCGCTTACTTGCTTACTTGCTTGCAAACCAATTTTCGATAAAAACTCCTCGAGAGCAAGAAATTTACGTCACTTATGCTACACCGCGACTGATTATTCAGTCCACGGTCATTTAATATTAAAAAAACCTCAGGTTTAGTCAACCGCGATACAATCGTGTCCACTATATATACATACATACAGATATATGTACATATATTATGTATTCATCGATGTATGTACGTGTTAAGTTGTCGTACAAGTCCAGTCATCGTTGAAATATACCACTCTCTTTTTTAAAAACTTATTCTTCCTTTCGAACACTTCTTTTCATTCTCGTATCTGGAAAATTATTTACTTTTAGTAAGTCAATTCAATAGTTAATAATCTTTTTTTTTTTCATTAATTAATTTTGAGCTTTTTTATTGTTCAGAAAAAATTATTTTGGAGTAATTTTATGACATTAAAGTTAGCAGTCACTTAACAATTTTTTAATTTTATTTATCAAAAAAATTATTTTTAAAAAATTGCATTTTTTATTTTTTAAAATTTCTAAATGTCAATTTTTTTTTCTAATTTCTTTTTACCATAATTTATTTGCTATAAAATTATTAAATATCTGCTAAATTAATTTCTGACATTAAAGCTAGCAGTAACTTAATAATTTTTTAATTTTATTTATCAATAAAATTTGTTCAAAAAAAATTATTTTTAAAAAATTGCATTTTTTATTTTTTAAAATTTCTAAATGTCAATTTTTTTTTCTAATTTTTTTTGCCATAATTTATTTGCTATAAAATTTTTTAAATTATTAAATATCTGCTAAATTAATTTTCATGTAATTTTTGTGATTATTATTTTTTTTTTTAATTTATTATTATTATCATAATTATTTGTAAAAAATCAAGTCAATTTTTACTCATATAAAAATTAAAAAAAATATATTAAAATTTTTATAAAATTTTTTATATCAAAAAAATGAAAATTAATTTAGCATATATTTAATAATTTTAAAAAATTTGTATCAAATAAATTATGGCGAAAAAAAATTAGAAAAAAAAATTAACCCTTAAAAATTTTAATAAATTAAAAATGCAATTTTTTAAAAATAATTTTTCGGTACAAATTTTTTTGTTAAATAAAATTGAAATATAAAAAAAAAAATTTACATTAATTTTAAAAGCTTTAAATATGCCTTTTGTATTTTTTTTTATTAAAAAAAAAGAACTGGATTTTTTTTTTTTTTTTTTAATAATAAAATTCTTCTTGGTGTAAATTTTATTTCAGAAAAATTTAAAAATTATTTATTAACAAATTATTTAAAAATCATCTACGCAAATTTTTTACAGTTTTTGTTCGAAGTAATCAATATTATTCTATTTACAGATAATTTATGTACATGTCTTTTATAAATTATGAACAATCATTGTCAATACTATTAAAAATAATTATTTCCTTCAATATTAAAAAAATATTAGTAAATTTTCCTTTAAGAAATTTTTATAATAAAAATAATTAAAAAAATACTCCAAAATAATTTATAAAAAATATATAAATCATCTAATTAATTTAATAACAATAATAATAATGTCTATTATTCTGAATTGTCAATAATTAAAATTAATAATCAATTAAAATAATAAATAACATCAATTAAAATTTAACAAAAATATTTATAATTGTTTTTTTGAATTTATTTACTGAATTAAAATTAAAAATCAGAAAATTTTATTTATAAAAAATCAAGATAATTATTTACACCATTTTAATTTTCAAATTTTTTAACGAAATTTCTATTTGATTTTATTGATATATTTTTTTTGGAGGAATTTATAAATTTTTTAAAAAATTGTGATATTAAATTTTTTAAATTATTCGTTTTTTTTATTTACTTTTTAAAAAAAAAATATATCAAAAAAAGATAAAATAGAAATTTTATCCAAAAAAATGAGAGCCAAAATTTTTTCCAACTTTTGAAGGCAAAAAAACTATCAAAATTTTTATTTTTTTCTTTCACGACATTTTTTATCATAAGCAGAATAAAAAAAAATTAAAAAATATTAATTTTTCGCCTAGTTGTGGCCAAAAATACGTTTAACCCTTGCAAATAATTACCAAAAATATTTTTATTAAATTTTCCTTTAAAAAATTTTTATTATAAAAATAATAATTAAAAAGAAAACTCCAAAATAATTTATAAAAAAATATATAAATCTTCCAATTAATATAATAACAATAATATCTATTATTTTATATTGTCAATAATTATAATTAAAACAAATAATTAACTAACAAAAATATTTATAAATTAATTATTTATTAAAAGAAATTATTTACTGAATTAAAATTAAAAATCAGAAAATTTTATCCATAAAAAAATTATTACTCAAATAATCTCAGCTTTAATAATTAAAAAATAGTCCTTGTTAATAACAACAACAATAATTAATAAAAAAAAATGATTATTAACTATTGAAATAAAAATAAATAGCAAACTGTGTGACTATTGTGTTTAAAAATATTCCCACGTTTTTTGTCCGTTAATATTTCTCATACCTTAACACACATTACACACCCTTACACTTCATATATATACATATATATAACACCGTTGCCGTTACACTCAACTACATCCTGTGACCTCATCGAAATTCAACGTACATTTATTAATATCAACATTTAAAACCAACTTTTATCACACTAGCTTATAAAATTAATTTTTCCACAAAATTAATTACAAAAATAATAAATAATTATTGAAAGTAATTTTTAAAAAAATTACTGAAAACTGAAGACCCGAAACTGGACGCGAACTTGGAGCTTAAGCGACGCATTAAAAATTGAGAAGGATCCAAAGATTGAGGATTTAAAATTAGGAATTAATAATTAGCGAAATTAATTAAAATTTTAAGGACTAACTTGGTGGGGGGTAATGTTTAACCGGAGAAGTTTAAGCTTGGGAATTAGGGATAAGGTTGGGACGACACTGATCCTTTTGGTCTCTGGTCACATGGTGCAGTTTAACGTAGCATCGGACTGGATGGAGCTGGGAGTTGAGTCGAGCTCAGGGAGGGGAATATAAAAACCAGCTGCCACGGCAAATGGTTTTACATCTGTCATTATTGTAAGAGTATGCTGTGAGTTTGTACTTGCTGGATGTGGTAGTGTGCATGTATTTTAATGTTAGGTGTATTGTACAGAGAAGAGACCTGGTATAAGCACCTCTGCCTCTTGCTCACCTCTCCTGTCTGCAGAAGTTAAAAGTAATGTATATAAGGTAGAAGTTGACACAATGAATCTTTGAGATGTAATGTGTTTTAAGGAGGGTGAAACTTTCTTTGTACCTTGGTGTTTATTTTATTTATGCACCAATTATTATGGGATTTTTTTAGTTAGCTACTTTGAGGTCTGAATTAATTTTTGGGTAAAAATTAATTTTTTTAAGGCGAGAAGAATTTTATTGGGATATTATTGAGGTAATTAAGGTTGAAAAATTAAATGGGGTATTGGAGCGAAAGTTATGAAAGTTAATGGAAAATTTTGGTGTAAAAAATTATTGAAAATTGTTTGGCTGGGTCTGATGTTTAAGGAGTTTATTTTAGTATAATAATTAAAAAAAAATTTTTTTTAATTTGAAAATTTAAAGAAGAAATTAGATTGCAAGATTTTGATAAAATTTATTTATTATTAAAATAATAAATTAACTTATTTTAAAATAATAAATAAATTATTATTTAAATTAATTTATTATTAAATTATTAAATTTTTTTTGATTTAAATTAAAAATTATTTTTGAAAATTTTATATTTAAATTGAAGATTAATTGAATGATTTGTAAGATAAATTTTATTTGATAATTAGAAATTGTAGAGTGATAATAATATACATAATAATTATAATTAAAATAAAAGGATTGATCTAAAATTTAAATATTTGTTATTGTTATTATTCTTGAATTTTGTTTAGACTGAAAAAAATTTTTTTTAAATAAATTTTGAAAATAATTCTTTAATAAAAATAAATTTTTTTTTAATTCTCTATTAATTTTTCTAGTTCAAATTTATTGTTTAAAAATAAAATTCTCATTGAAATTAAAAAAAAATTTTTTTAAAGAAATTTTCTTGATTGAAAAAATACAAAATTTTAAAGGAAATGAATGTCCCAGTGACATCTGTGATCTCAGGATCAAAGCATGTTACATTCTAACTGAAAAGGTGACAGATGTTTTTTTTCTTTCAAATCAAGAGACACGGTAGTGTCTGTGCCAAGGACACGCTCTTACACCTGTGAGACAATTAGAGTACTTAGTCTTTTATTAATATATAAGATTTTTCTTTAATTTGTGATAAATTGGAAACTAAATTTGAGATATAAATATATTAATAATATATTTTATGAGATATAAAAAAAATGTAAAAAGATGAAAAAATTAGATAGTTAACAATTCAAACAATTTGAATTAATCAAGAAAATTGAGTGTTAAGTGAACATATAGAGAATTATTTAAAGTAAAATTTATGTAACATAATTAATAAATTTGCTTTTTTTTAAATCTAACGAAAATTATCAGTAGGGCCAGAAAATACGCGTTTTTTCATTTATTCAAATTCAAGAATCTATATTATTAAGAGAATAAGAAAAATTTTGTATCTAGGATAGTTATATGATAAAATCGGTTTTTTTTAGTGAAATTTAGTGTCATTGCAAAGATCTTTACTCAAATTTGTGCCTTTCCAAGGTTTCATAACATTCTTACCGATAGTCAATTTATTATGATAAGTATTTAAGCAGCATTCGAAAATACTCTATCTCTAGATACATAGTTAAGAAATGATCTTGTATCTTGTGAATTATTGATATTTTTAAATATATAAGCTCATCCCGATGATACACTCATCAAGACCTTTCATTTGAGTACCCACATCAATTTTTCATATATTTTATATATTTATATATATGTATATATGAAAAATATGTAAAAAAGCATGTGGGTACTCAAATGAAAGCTCTTGATGAGTGTAACACCGGGATGAGCTTACATCTTTAAAAATATCAATAATTAAGCAATGACCTTGTATCTCGTGAACTATTGACATATTTAAAGATATAAGCTCATCCTAACATTACACTTATCGAGACCTTTCATTTGAGTACCCACATCAATTTTTCATATATTTTATATATTTATATATATGTATGTATGAAAAATATGTAAAAAAGCATGTGGGTACTCAAATGAAAGCTCTTGATGAGTGTAACACCGGGATGAGCTTACATCTTTAAAAATATCAATAATTAAGCAATGACCTTGTATCTCGTGAACTATTGACATATTTAAAGATATAAGCTCATCCTAACATTACACTTATCGAGACCTTTCATTTGAGTACCTACATCAATTTTTCATATATTTTATGTATCTATATATATGTATATATGAAAAATATATCAAAAATGCATGTGGGTACTCATATGAAAGCTTTTGATGAGTGTAATATCAAGATGAGCTTATATCTTTAAAATATATATTATATATATGTGTATATATGAAAAATATATCAAAAATGCATGTGGGTACTCAAATGAAAGGTCTTGATGAGTGTAATATTGGAATGAGCTTATATCTTAAAAAATGTCAATATTTAAGAAAGTACAGTGCAATTTTACAAAATTCATTATTTAATAAAGCAAAATTTTATTTATTTATAGTTCACAAGTCACAGCAGTCACATAGTGACTGCAAGGTTGCTAGTAATATATTAAGTAAGAATATTAAATAATTTTGCGAAAATCTTGGCCCATATTTTATAAGGCTTGGACTTAAAAATTTTTCAAATTTTTAATAAAATTTTGAAATTTAATAGATATTTTTTTTGATTAAAAATAAAATTTTACTTGCGGCAAGAGAAGTTTAAAGAAACTAAAATCAATTGACTTATTAAGAAAATAAATAAAAAATACTAAATTACCCGAACTTCCGCTGACAGAAATATATAATTCACCTTCATTGTTAAAATAACATCATTAATATGCAAATACTGCATCAATCAAGTAGTCATATGAATAAAACTTGAGTAAATATTTAACACCCGATAAAACTCAGTGACATTTGATTTTATTCAAATAAAATCAACGCTCAGTACAGACTTGAAATAAACTTGGCTGTTTAAAATGAAGTTAAAAATCGTTTTAGTTTTGTCAATTGTGCTTACAATTGATCCAAGTTACCAACTAGGATTAAACCCCCTTGAAAGTGTCCAACAAAAGTTAGACGCGACGATAGATACCGCAAAGATTCAGCTTGACGATAATTTAACGGCGGCGAGGAGAAAAATCGATCAGGTTGCGGCTGGATTAAAAGAAACCGCGGAATCTGCAGGGCAGGTTGTTTACGATCAAATCCGCGAGTTTGTCGATAAGGTAATAAAAATAATAATTATAATCATATTTTTTTTATTTATTAAAAATCTTTTTAATTTATTCAAATTTTGAATATTCAAATTTTAATTAAAAATTCTGGGTCAAATATTGAAGATACTAAAAATTTATATCAGATCTTTTTATACACAAAAAAAATTAACTTGATTCAAGAGAAAAATTCTTGAACTAAAAAAATAATTTTGACGAAGCTAATTTTTTTGAATCAAGACGAAAAATTCTTGAATCAAGTAAAATTTACTTAAGGTAAAAGACCCAGTTATTGACACTTGCAATTTTATTTTAATTAAAACAAAACAAATCAACTCTAGTAAATTAATAAATGGGTGATCTCTGTAAAGACGTCTTAAATCTGTACAAAATTGTCCGACCAAATTATTTTTGATTTTATGAGAAAAAAAATTAATAAGGGCTACAAAACTATCAGCTTAATCATAATAAATAAACAGCCAAATTAATTTTTGTTTTTTCGATATTTGTGTGTCTTTTGCCATATAACATCACAGGGGACTATTTGCCAGGGGACTGTTTTTTTTTATCAAATTGAGAAAAATCAAGCAAACTATTTCAATGCATTCAACTTTTAAAGTTCTCAATGAATGTTTACATTAATTAGAATAATATTAAGACTTATGGATCCAATTTTATAAATAAATTATAAATAAAAATAGTTGCCAGGGGACTGAGTTTTGAAGTGGCCCAGACACATATTTCCAGCACAAACGGTGCTTAGACACTAAATAAAATTCCGATAAAGCGCTAACAGCCCTATGGTTATTAACTTAAGAAGGGTTTTCATTTTTTCTCTCTCTCGCCCTCTATTGGACAAACGAAAGTATCTCTGTCATACTTGTACAACAAATGGAATCTTAAAACGCATTTTATGCATAAATAAATGAAAATTTTCCAAAAAAGCGCTTCGCTCTTCGATAGATAATTTAATTATCTATCGAAGAGCGAAGCGTTTTTTTTTCGAAATTTTATCACATACATGAGAAAAACACGTTTGAAAATCAACTATAAACCGCTCTTAAGGCTAGTTAGATCCTTATAATCCTTACAAAAGGTAAAATAACACGCTGGATTTTTTTTTTTGGCTTTGAACTTCTGGCAGGGGACTGTTCTTAAAATGCCTGGAACAAACTTTAGTTAAATGAATTTAATGAAACAAATTAATTTTCGGTACTTTTTATTGAAGAAGATTGTTAGTTAACTAATTAAGTTTATAAACATTATGGACCAAATTATATATTATGGACGAATAACTTAAAATTTAATCTTAAAGTTTTAATTTTGGGAATGGGACAGCCCAGGGGACTGTTATTTCGGTGGTTTACGAATTTATAGCAAAAAAACCAAAATTTATTTCATTTTAGTTTTCAATGCTCCAAATAGAAATGTTTTTTTACTTTCGTAATAAATTTTTTTTAGTAACAAAATAACAATTTTTCTAATAAAAAAATGCCTGGGACAGCAAAAAACATCCTTACAGAGAATCACCTATATATCTTAATAAATTAAAGATCAATATAAAATTTTTTTTTTTGAGATTATTTGCTCACCGTCAAACTTTTGGAACAAGTACACACTACGCGAATTAATGACAGTTAACAAAAGCGACGCTCGTGGTTATTTTAATTAACACATATTAGTATTTAAGAAAATTTTATTAAATACTAATAAAATTTTATTTAAGGTAAAAGCCCCAATAGATGATCACGTACCAGTATATGATCACTCCATGTATTTGTATATCTATATTCATAAATATAGGTATACAAATCCATGGAGTGATCATATACTGGTACATGATCATCTATTGGGGCTTTTACCTTATATAAAATATAATTTTATTAATATTAAGTTTTTTTTTTTCGAGTCTAAATAAACTTTTTTTATTACTATTAAATAAAACTGTCTCTCAGTGTGGACCAGTGGCAATAACTGGGTCTTTTATATTAAACCAAAAAAAAAATTTCTTAGTTTAAGAATTTTTTTACTCAAATTAAGAAGATGAAGTTCTTCAAAATTATATACTTGATTCAAGAAAATTTTTTTTTCTGCGTAGAGAATTTCATTTTCCAAAAAAAAATTCCTATCAATTTTGTCCTATCTCTCACCATGTAACGCACATATTCTTTATTTATAATCACTGAAAAATATTGGTGCGTACAGGAATCGAACTCTGGTCCCACTCTTTCGAAATTTAAGTAAATAAATAATAATTTTTGAATTATTTTGACTATTTCATTAGTTTGACGACCAATTAAAAGAGCTCGAAAAATCCTCAGGCCAAGTTGACGTCTCAGATTGTATGACACTAGCAAACCCCAAGGATTCAATAGCGCTTGGGGCGATGATGAACGTGAGCACTTGTATTATTGACCAGCTCGAACTTGGAGATGGAATTCCTGAGAGCCTTTTCAAAGTTACAGGGGAGGTTCGTGAAAATCTAACGACTATCCAAGAAGAATCTCAAAAATGTTTTCAAGACGTAGGATTTACGGCTGTCCCTAAAGCCACTGCGTGCGCTGCTAAAGTAATTTTTATTCTTATTTTTATCCAAAGCTACGGGAATTTATTTTTATGAGAAATTGAATATTTACAAAATTAATAGATGACTGCAAAAGCAACCTGGATAACAGCAAACAGCGTGCCTGTGATATTAACAACTACTGTTAGCTTGACCGATCAGATGGAGAAGTTGCCAATAAATGTTCCCTCTTGTGCTGTAAACAGCGGAATTGAAAAACTGCCAATGAAATATGCCGAGCTTTATGCTCAAGTTAAACAGTGTATTGATAGAAAAACCTCCCAAGCATAGTTGATTGTCCACGGAAATAAATTTCCTGGGAAAATTCCATTAATAGTGATGTAAATTTACAATTTCATATTTACAAAAACAATTTTTAAATTTACAGGTGTGAAAATGTAAAAATTACATAATTGAAGAAAAATAGTAACCTTGCAGTCACTTCGTGACTGCCGTGACTTGTAAACTATATTAATAAATAAAATTTTGCTTTATTAAATAATGACTTTTGTAAAATTGCATTGCAGTACATGTACTCTCTTAAATATTGACATTTTTAAAGATATAAGCTCATCCCGATGTTACACTAATCGAGAGCTTTTATTTGAGTACCCACATGCATTTTTGATATATTTTTCATATACACAAATATATATCTATATATATATATATATATATATATATATATATATATATATATATATATATATATATATATGAAAAATTGATGTGGGTACTCGAATGAAAGGTCTCGATGAGTATAATGTCGAGATGAGCTTATATCTTTAAAAATCTAAAAAGTTCCCAAGATACAAAGTCGTTTCTTAATTATGCTAAATTGCACTGTAATTTTTTAACTATTGACAATTTTGACGATACAAGCTCATTCCGTTGTTACACTCATCAAGAGCTTTCATTTGAGTACCCACATGCATTTTTGATATATTTTTCACATATACATATATATAATATATATAAATATATAGAGCATATATATATATATATATATATATATATATATATAAATATATGAAAAATTGATATGGGTACTCAAATGAAAGGTCTTGATAAGGGTAACTTCGAGATGAGCTTATATCATAAAAAATGTCAGTAGTTAAGAAAGTACTGTCTTAAAAAAGATCTACTAATTTTTTTCGTCAACGTTCAATTGCAGGTAACTAGATAGTACTTTCTTATCTATTAACGTTTTTAAGGATATAAGCTCATCCCGATGTTACACTCATCAAGAGCTTTCATTTGAGTACCTACATGCATTTTTGATATATTTTTCATATATACATATATAAATATATATACATATATAAGTATATAAAATATATGAAAAATTGATGTGGGTACTCAAATGAAAGGTCTCGATAAGTGTAATTTCAGGGTGAGTTTATATTTTTAAAAATATCATTAGTTGACAAGATAGCAATATCAGTTCTTAATTATTGACATTTTTGAAGATATAAGCTCATCCCGATGTTACACTCAACAAAAGCTTTCATTTGAGTACCCACATGCATTTTGATATATTTTTCATATATACATATACATAATATATATAAATATATGAAAAATTGATGTGGGTACTCAAATGAAAGGTCTCGATGAGTATAATGTCAAGGTGAGCTTATATCTTTAATAATGTCAATAATTCACAAGATACAAGGTCATTTTTTAATCATCTATCTAGAGATACATAATTATTTTGTCAAAAAAAATTAAAAAAGAAGTCTTAGTTTAAATAAAAAAAAAATTTTTTTCTTTTCACAGTTCGCGGATAATTACATTTAATTATATTGTTTAATATTTTTGGGAGGAATAAATTTTTTTTACAAAATTTTTGGGGTTCCCAATTTGCCCCGCTATCCCATTCTACCCCTCTTTTTTTTTTTTTTTTTTTTTTGTAAAATTTGGAAATTAATGTTAATTTCATTTCTTTATGATACACAAAAATTCCATTTCTAAAATCGTAAATTCGACATTTATAATTTGACAGTGGAACAGCAAATTCAATAGTTTCTACTTGACTGTAAATTGACAGGACTTTATGATTTATGACGTAATATATATGAAATGAAGTAATACCGTCAATTGAAAAATGTATTTTTAGGCAAATAAATCATTAAAAGCGATCAGAAGGATGTTTTTATTTTAGCAATGTCGTGTTCAGGTATTGTAGGTCATTCATGCTGTAGGGAAAAATCGATGTAGAGGGTTCCGAAGTTAAAGGTGGGGCGGTATCTCTCTATTACTCTATTGTGAATATAATATCAAAACGAGAGCGATAATCTGAGAAGTGTAAATATTATTTTATCTTTTTTAGTATTTCCCTCTTTTATTATGCTTGTAAAAAACATTATCAGAAAATTAGTTATAATCTTCCTGAAAAATATAAACAATCATAATTTAATTCAAAAGAAAAATTTTTAAGCCAAAAAATTGTTTTTAATTTAAATATAAAAATTCTTTGTCAAATTTTTCTTGATTTAAAATTTTTTTTCAATTTTTTATTTATTTTTTTTGTAATTTAATTCTAAGAAAATAATAAAATTTTTTAATTATAAATTATTTATTTAAAAAATTATATAAATTTTTTCTTTAAAAATATTTAATAATTTATGAATAAATTTTTTTTTAGATTAATTATTAAAAATTATTTTAATAATTTATAATTAATTAAATTATTTTAATAATTCATAATTAATTGAATTATTTTAATAATTAATAAAATTTATTTAGAATTATTAAAAAAAAAAATAATATTGACCTTGACTGTGCCTCACGTGTGATAATACACTCTTTGCTCGTGTTGCCAATACACAGCAATTTTTTTTTTTTTTAATAAAAAAATCATAACAATATTAAATATTTTTAACTTGTAATTTTTTAAAATTACAATTTTTTTTATCAAAAAAAAAAAAATAAATAAAATAAATTTCTATAAATAAAAAAGTCAAAGTGAACTCACCTGTAAAAATAATCAGTCAAAGTCTCGAAAATCAGCCAAGTCAATTAATGTGACTTAAAAAGACACCATATTAATAACTCTTAAAGTGATTATTTATAAATAAAAATAATTTATCGAATACCGATATATATATATATAATATATAACTATATATAATACATAGCAGGTACATTTAAAACATGTGTATTAGCATGATAATTTACAAATAAAAAAAAAGATTGCGTATCGCGACGACGGCGGCGAGGTTTGATAAGAATTCTGATACGCCGCATTTGATTTGAAGCACGTTTAATCATCGTAACTAGTCATCTGCTTGCTTTATTTATTATTCAGACGACATTTTTACACTCCGATCCGGTTATATATTTATAGTTATCTCTGTGTTCAGATTTGTGATTATATCCATGTGTTTAGAGAGATATGTTACAGTAAGCGATGATTATTTCACGATAATTGGTGCAGTTATTAACGAAAAGTATTTTTCAAATATTGCGGTCACTTAAAAAACAATCGGGAATGTCGCTCATAATTCTGCACCGCCTTCACTATTCGATTTAATAGAGACGCATGCGCTCCCCCCGACACCTGATCAGCGCTTGCGTTAAATTATTTATTTATAATTAGATTTTTTAAGTCTATTTACATGTTTTTTATTTTAACATGGAAAAAAAAATTTTTTTTATTTTTGCGAG
Source organism: Cotesia glomerata (assembly GCF_020080835.1). Taxonomy (NCBI): domain Eukaryota; kingdom Metazoa; phylum Arthropoda; class Insecta; order Hymenoptera; family Braconidae; genus Cotesia; species Cotesia glomerata. Next base: position 2,840,750 of record NC_058163.1, on the reverse strand, counting down.
GGAAATTTTTATAAGTAAAAATTTATGTTTATCATAAATGTATTTTAATTAAAAAAAAAAAAACATGATTTATAAGAATTTATGTATAGAATTAAAATTATTAATTTTGCCATGAGAATTTAGAAAAATTATTAAGTTTAAAAAGAAAAATTTTTATTCAGTTGCATTTTAAAAATTACTAATTTATTTGTAAAAAATATCAAAAATTTATGATTATTTTGTTATTTTAAACAGAGAAAAAATTGTTTTACAAATTAAAGAAAAAAAAATTCACGTATAATTATCGTCTATAAATTGTCGATTTTTTAAAATCTATATTATTGAGAGAGTAAGAAAAATTTTATTTTCAAGATAGTCATATGATAAGATCGGTTTTTTTAGTGAAATTTAGTATCATTGCAAAGGTCTTGACTTGAATTTGTGCCTTTTCAAGGTTTTATTTTATTCTCACCGATAGTCAATTTATTATGATAATTACACTGTAAATCCAAGTGTTTTAAAAGTGACTACAAATGGTTATTTAACATAGGAAATTAAAACACGTGAAAGTGTTTTAAATGTGACTACAATGTTTCACGATAGGAATAAAACACTTTATGTGTGTTTTGTTAAAATACTTGGATTTATAATGAAGTATTTAAGCTGCATTTGAAAATGCTCTATCTCTAGATATGTAATTAAGAAATGACTTTGTATCTTGTGAATTATTGACATTTTTGAAGATATAAGCTCATCCCGATGTTACATTCATCAAGACCTTTCATTTGAGTACCCACATCAATTTTTCATATATTTATATATTTATATATATGTATATATGAAAAATATATCAAAATGCATGTGGGTACTCAAATGAAAGCTTTTGTTGAGTGTAACATCGGGATGAGCTGATATCCTTAAAAATGTCAATAATTAAGAACTGATATTGCTATCTTGTCAACTAATGATATTTTTAAAGATATAAGCTCATCCCGATGTTACACTCATTGAGAGCTTTCATTTGAGTACCCACATCAATTTTTCATATATTTATATATTTTATATATATGTATACATGAAAAATATATCAAAAATGCATGTGGGTACTCAAATGAAAGCTCTTGAGGAGTCTAACATCGGGATGAGCTTGTATCTTTAGAAATGTCAATATTTAAGAAAGTACAGTGCAATTTAACAAAAGTCATTATTTAATAAAGCAAAGACGCTAGTAACCTTTAATGTAATAATCAGTAAACCAAGGTTATAGTCACGTGCATAAAACGATATGATACTTGAAGTTCACGTCCATATTAATTAGATTCGGAAAAATTTCTTTAGGCTGTATTCGAAAATGCTCTATATTTATATACATAATTAAGAAATGACCTCATATCTTGTAAACTATTGACATTTTTGAAGATATAAGCTCACCCCGAAATTACACTCATCGAGACCTTTCATTTGAGTACCCACATGCATTTTTGATATATTTTTCATATATACATATATATAATATATATAAATATATGAAAAATTGATGTGGGTACTCAAATGAAAGGTCTCGATGAGTGTAATGTCGGGATGAGCTTATATCTTCAAAATTGTCAATAATTATGTACTGACATTGCTATCTTGTCAACTAATGATATTTTTAAAAATATAAGCTCACCCCGAAATGACACTTTCTGAGACTTTTCATCTGAGTACCCACATCAATTTTTCATATATTTTATATACTTATATATGTATATATATTTATATGAAAAATATATCAAAAATGTATGTGGGTACTTAAATGAAAGCTCTTGATGAGTGTAACATTGAGATGAGCTTATATCTTTAAAAAAGTCAATATTTAAGAAAGTACAGCGTAATTTAACAAAAGTCATTATTTCAATAAAGTCATTAATTTTATAAAGCAAAATTTTATTCATTTATATTTGACAAGTTACGGCAGTCACATAGTGACTGCAAAGTTGTCAGTATATAATATTAAATTGATTTTATAATTTATTAAATATTTCACAAACTAAGGAATAACTATTTAATATACTTTAGTTTCATTTTGTATGGAAAAAATTGCTATACTACACCGTGAAATTTTTTATATTACATGGAAAAAATTTATAGTCTATTAATTATTGAATATTTTAACTATAAACACTTATAAAATTAATAATTATTAATTTTTTGCTTACATGGAAAAAATTTTTGTACCACATATTAAAATTTCAAAGTCACATTTGTTCTTATACTCTTTTTCATCCACAAAACTTTGTCTAATATTTATTTCACCAATATTGAATCAATAAGGATCAGTGATGATGATATTTTTGTTCAAACCTCCTTCCATCATTTTCTCCAAATTAATTTCAATTTCCTGGGAAGAAAAAACAAAAATGACTCCCTAGATAACTAAAATTAATTAAACTAAATTACCTCATTGCGTTGGGATCTCAAGTGATCAATAACGGCTTCATTAAAATTAGTGTCGTCAATTGGATTGTCGTTAATTGAGTCCTGCTCCTCGTTCAACAACTTTAATTGATTGCTGTTGTTATTATGAACATTAGGACAACTAAAAAATATCCTCTTGATCTTATCGACAACGATTGCCGAGTTTGCAATGGAATCATCGTCCGCCACAGTGCCCGATGGTATCAACAACGGACTGTTGTAATCTGTGATGCACTCTTTACTGAAAAATTCCAAAATTTTTTATCGGATGCGAGTAATTGGAAAGTCTTGTATTTTTTTTGTAAGCTTACGATCTTTGGTGATTGAATCCGTAGTAGGACATGAGTTCTTTCATTTTTTTTATCAAGGAACCTTCTTTTGAAGAGTAATACTGCAAATCGGCGCCTAAATTGTATGCAATTCCGCGCAGAGTTTTTCCGATGGTCTGTTTTGTAGTTGTGTCTAATTTCTGGGGAGAAAATTCGTTTTAGAAGAATTTTTATAAATTTAATTAATATTTCTTCACGTTTAAAAAATTTTGGGTCTTTATTTTCAAAATTCTAGCCTAAGGGTTGAAAATACAGTAAAATTAAAAGAAATTTTTTTTGTGGAAAATTTGTTTTTCTAAAAAAAAGGTAGCTTGTAATTTTTATATATCTTCAATATTTTAGCCACAAACAGGAATTTAATCTATTAAAAAATTACGGATAAGTTCTAACACTTTTTGACTTTAAATTGAAATTTTTGGAGAAAGAAGGAGAGATAGGTTAAAATTAATGAAAATTTTTTTTTGTAGGAAATAAAATTTTTTATAAAAAACGTCGACATGATTTTTTTATCTTTAATATTTTGGCCAAAATTAGCATTTTTAACGTTCGAAAATTACAGATAAATTCTACAAAAATTTTTTGTCTTTAAACTCGAAATTTGGAGAAAGAATGAGAGATAGGGCAAAATTGACGATAAATATTTTTGTAGGAAATTAAATTCCCATTTTCATAAAAAAAATCTTGTATTATTTTTTTTATTTTCAATATTTTAGCCAAAATTAGCATTTCAAACTTTTGAAAACTACGGATAAATTCGATAACTTCATTTTTTAACTTTAAATTCCCCATGCAAAAAAAATTCTGATTCAAAATGAATTTAAGATTGGAATTCATATTTTGACACAAATATGAATTAATTTTGAGACCAGTCTAAATTTGAAATTAATTTGTAGTTAGAAATTAGCATAAGTCTTTACTAAAATTCTGAAGCAGGATCGAAAGTTCTACAGGTGTGCTAATTTCTATATACAAATCAATTTCAAGTTTAAATTGATCTCAAAACTAATTCATATTTGGGTCAAAATATGAATTTCAATCTTAATTTCATTTTGAATAAGAATTTTTTTGCACGGGTCAAATTTTGGAGAAAGGATAAGAAAGAGAGTCAAATTGATAAGGATCATTTTTATAAAAAATTCAATTTTCCATCAAAAAGGTCTTTTATCATTTTTTTTTATTTTCAATATTTTAACCAAAATTAGCCAACATTTTAAACTTTTGAAAACCTACGGATGAATTCTATAACTTCAATTTTTGACTTATAATCCAAATTTTGGAGAAAGTATGAGAGATAGGATAAAATTGATCAGAAACTTTTTTTGTAGAAAATAAAGTTCTAAAAAATTCTGTAAAAAAGGTATGATATAACTATTTTGGATCTTCAATATTTGACCCATAATTTTGAATTAAACCTTGCAAATTCAAAATTTAATTAAATAAACTAGTTTTTTATTTTCTAATTATTTTTCTAATTAATTTTTCTTATTATGAACCCTAATAGTCAGCGCTTTCTCAGAAAGTAGTAGACTTCCAGCAGTTACGGTTAACTTAACATCAAGTTGGCGGTAATTCTTTACAGTACAACAGTTGTAAACAAATTGACGCAAATCTACGACCGCAACTTGAATACAATTCAACAATCAAACTTGTAGTTGAATTTCCTTCCAACGACTCCAATTTGACTGAAATACTTGTACAGTAAGTTTTAACGTCTACTTACAGAGTAACTTATAGGTAACTAATAGGTAACCGCTTGCTTTGTCAACTCTTTCCGTCAAATTAGCTTCAAATTGCGGTCGAAGATTGACAGCAAGTTTCAGGTTAGGTGGCTATCAGGGGATGTAAATAAAATGTCTCTGATAGCCATGATTTTTTTAAAAATAATTGGATTTAGCAGTTACAGTTAACTTGTTGGAAGCAATGGTGCACGTGTATTGCACATTCTATAATTAATTATTTTGCTGTACTTCCTATACTATTACTTGCTATCTACCCTGATAGCCAAGTTGGTCGCAACTTTCCGTCGATTTACTGCCGCAACTTGTCACCAAGTTGACGGCAAGTCTTGGAAATGAACTCGGTTGTTCACCAAGTTGACACCAAGTTGTCGGCAAAAATTGCTTTCGAAACTCTTTCGCACCAAGTTGATGACAAGTTTCTCGAGAAATTAGGCGACATATTGCGGCAGTAGATTGGTCTTGTTTTTCTCAGAAACTTGTAGCCAACTTGACGCCAACAGTTACAAATTCGGAAGTTGACCGCAAGTTGTCGCTAAGTTGGTGGCAACTATCTGACACCAAGTTGGTTGGTCTGAAACTGTGGCTATCAGGGTACTGTATTTTGTAATTTTGATATTCAGTATGTAACAATATATTCTGTCGTACCGACGTAACTTTGTAACTCTGTTTAATAATAATTATTTATACCAGTTATCCTGAATCCTTAACATAACATTAAGTTTGTGGTAATTCTTTACAGTACAACAGTTTTAAACAAATTGACGAAAATCGACGTCCACAATTTGAATACAAGTTAACACCAAACTTTTGGTTAAATTTTCTTTCAACTTTACTACAATTTGACTGAAATCCTTGCATTGCAAGTCTTGCCGTCAAATTGCAGGGTAACTTATAGACAATTTAACTAAAACTTTTGCTTTGTAAACTTGGAAACTCTTTCCATTAAGTTGGCTACAAATTTCGGCAGGAAATTGACGAAAAATTTGAGTTAAGGTGGCTATCAGGAAAATTTGTTTTGTTGAATGTTGATAACTTTCCAACTGACATTAAAAAATATCAAAGTCTATTTTATCAACAAATCACTTATCGACTGTCGATAAAAACTTCTTATCTATCGATAAAGATAATGTAGATTCCTAATAAAACAAAATGAAACGATTTTATCATTTAAAAAGAACTTACTTTGAATTTATCATACTGTCCTCCGAGAATGCACAGCCTAAAAGGAAAAGGATTGATGAACTTTCCCTCGATATTTATCGAAGAACGAGCTTCCGTGAGTTCTTTACTCCTTTGGCTTTTCATTTGCTCAATACTCGCGTCATCCAGGTGGGCTTTGATGGCTGCCCAGGCTGCCCCCAGGCAGGTTTCTAATGATAGCCATACTGTATTCGTAGCCATCAGGTTCAAGATTATAATAAACGTTGTTGCTTGTGACAGCGAACTGCCAACCAGCGCTGCGTTTATAATTGATGGGGTGAGATGACCCACTTCCCAGATGTGTATCAGGTCTCTGGACTTATTCAATCGAACAATTAATTACCAATTAGCGAACTTACCTCAGGATGGTATTTTATATAAAATAAACTTACTAAATTTTTATTAGCTTTGCGGCCGAAGGAGTAGTCAACAGCAATTGTCGGCTTAGCGGCTTCCTCTTTGTCCAAAAATTTATAAATCATTGTTGTTTTTCCCTTAAATTTATTTGAAATAATTAATAATAGACACACTCCCCATGAAAAAAAAATATGTATCGGAACACATAAAAAATATATTTTAAATATATAAAAAATCTATAAGAAATATATAAATTATGTATAGTAAATATATTTTTAATAACTAACTTTTGGTCGATATTCATATATATATATATATATATATATATACATATATACAGGGTGTCCCAAAAGTCACGGACACCATTGTAGCATCTGATGAAAAAAATAATTCTGAGACGAAAAGTACTTAGCCATTTTTCAATTAACCGCATAGATAATTAATTATTAATTAAAAATAACGTCTCTTTATTTGTTAAAGAGAGAGCGCCAGTATCCAGTAAAGTATGTGCCAAACAAAGACACAACTAACTGTATGACTAACTAGTTTCTATAGCTAACGTAGTCACACATATTTACTTACACATTCACACGTGCAAGCGTCTTCGTTGGAACGCACTTGACTTGACACTAGCGCTCTCTTTCTAACGCATAAAAGGACGTTATTTTAACTAATTATCTATGCGTCGGATTAAAAAATGGCTAAGAACTTTTCGTCTCAGAATTATTTTGTTTATCAGATGCTACAATGGCGTCCATTACTTCTGGGACACTCTGTATATATATATATATATATATATGCTGTATATATATATATATATATATATATATATATATATATATATATATATATATATATATATATATATATATATATATATATATATATATATTTCAAATATATTTTAGATGTATTCAAAATATATTTTTTTTATATTTTTAGCTTTGTATTTTTTATGTATTTTAAGATATATCTTGAATATATCTAAAATATATTTAAAATATATTTTGACATATATTTTTTTTATATTTTTTTTTTCATAGGGGAATGAATTAAAAATTTAACTTACGACTCCTTTATCGCCGATAACAATCACCGAATTTTCAGACATTAGTTAATAATGTTCACAAAATTTTAGTAGATGAAAAATGTTAAATGAAGAAGCTTCTTTGGAGGGTAAAACAACAATAAAATGTTTGTCGTGTTTACAGTCTACAATGGTTGCTATAGCAACGGCTTGTTGGAGTTTTAGTATTCAAAGCGCTCGCTAGAGATTTAAATTTCTGAGAAATTTAAACAAATATAAGTAATTTAATTCATTAAAAAATTTTTGTTAGAACAACATAAGATATGTTTTGGTAAGACATGAATATGTTAGCATAGAGATAATAATTCATATGATATGATAACAAAGTCAGGGTTATAATAAGTAATTTGGATGTTATAATAAAAAAACAGTTTTGTTATAGCAGAATATTTTAGTTGATTCAACAAAATATTTTAGTTTAATGGACAAATTGATTTGGTTAAATAACAAGATTGTTGTGTCAGGATAACGAAAAATTTTGTTGGTGGTTCAACATAAACCAGTCAGTTGGTATAACAAATGTTGTTGTTGAAATGACTAAATTATTTTCGATAACTAATAATTTTGTTAGCTAAATTTTCAAAAAAACATTTTTCCGAGACAGTAACTAGATTTTCGAGCTTAAAGTTGTATTTTGAGCTTCAAGAGCTACAAACTTTCTAATAGAAAAATTTTTGAGCGTTTTGAACTTTAATATAACAGGAAGTTCTAGGGATAGCCTTGAGAGTGAACCATATCCAGGATTTTTAAATTGTTACAATAATAAACAAAATTGTAAATTGTAACTTTAATGACAATTTTAGAGAAAAAATTCTCAGAATTTTACAACTATTTTTGTCAACAAAATCACTTTGTTACAGCAACAAAATTATTTTGTCACAAAAAAATGACAATAGCTAAATTATTTTCTTCTAACAAAATTATCGTTATCAGTACCACAGATTATTTTAGTCACGTAACACACTGGATTGTTACAACTTGTCTAATTCTATTAAGGGGACTAACAAATTTGTTATAAGTATACTTATTTATTACTAGAAAATATTTCCCAGTAATCCTCTCTTTTTATTTTAAAAAATTGAAAAAAAAATTAACTTAATTCGATAGAATAATTCTTGAACCAAGAAAGTAATTTTGAAAAGGGTAATTGTCTTTAATCAAGACAAAAAATTTTTGAATCAAGCAAAATTTCTTTTCTGCCCTCCGGCCGGAAAGTGGCAACTTTCTGGCCGCTGCGCTAAACAAAGTTGTCACATTCCGGCTACGTCGAGCAGAAAAATAGTATACACACCTTGGCCAGTAAATAAGAAAGCCTCAGATCACATGTTTGTCAACCTCGGCTTCGCCTCGGCCGACAATTACATGTGATCTGAGACATTTCTTACTTTACTTCCCTAGGTGTGTAATATACTATTCTTGCTCTCCTAGCCGAAAGTACGCTCTTCCTGGCAGCAATTTACTCCAGGAAGAGCAACTTTTATGGCCTGCTCTAACGCATGCGCGCTACGCATATTTCCTGGCTCGGCAGCACAGAACCTCGCTTTCTTTCGCATTTTCGTGGCGCGACCGGCCTATACAGCGAGTTTTAACTGTATATATAACAGTCACAACATCGTCTGTATGTAACATGTCAGCGCATAAACTAACCAAAAAATGTCAAGAAAATAAAACTAATTTTTAACTAAGGTAAAAGCCCCAATTATTGACGCTATAAGAGACAAAGTTATGATTTGATTTTTTTTAAGCAATCAAATATAAATATCGTTGAATTTTGTTTGTGGTAATGTCTTAAGTAATGTTTTAACTAATCAATTTCTTTTTTTAAAATGATAATCAGTGATATTTACTAATTAATTTTAAATAATTAAATAGATAATCTGGATACACCAATTATTGACGGGTTAAAAAACTGATTGATCTAAATATTGACGTACCGTAACCCCAATTATTGACGCCCCTACTGCGCATGCGTCGAATCATTTGGTTATATTTTTATTTATCAAAACTTGATATAAAGTAATCAATATTATTAAAGTTAATTAATAATAATTTCTATGAATGATTAATTATTATTAAAATTATAACAATTTATTCAAAAACTTATTTAACACCAAAACACGCCGAGTTATTTGACAGTTAAAAGCCTTGTATATAATCGCGTAACGTATTTTATACTTAAAAAAAATAAAAGGCGTCATAGCGCTGTTGACTGGCTGTCAATATGGGATTCACCATAAAAATTATGAACTAGTTATTGACTCCCATTATTTAAATATTATAAAGCATACAATTAATTTCGATTATTCAATTTTATAAATATTTCATGTACTGTTAATTAAAAAAAAAATAGGTCATATAATTACAAGAAAAAATTAATTTAAACTCGGCAGTTAAAAAAAATGCTTTTCTAACCAAAGTTGTTAAGAAAATAGACGCTCGTAAGCTGATTTGATGAACTGGTGGTAACTTTATTTTTTTTTAATAATTAATATTTAATATTTTGAACTGAAAGTGATTTTTTTTCAATTTTTTAATTAATTAGAATTTAATAAAAATTTATTTGATCGTTATTCTTATTACAGATAATTTAATATATTTAAAGATAATTTAGGGTGTCAATATTTAGACCCCCGTCAATAATTGGGGCTTTTACCTTAGATCATTGTTAATGAACTATTTAATAATAATACTGCACAAATAATTTATATAAAAAGTTTAAAAAATAAAACATAATAGTTTTGTGAATTTTATTTGCTTTTTTTTATATTTTGATAGTTAGTAAAGCAATGTTTATAAAACGATCCATGTACTCTACAAACTTGTAATAATTTAATTTCAATATTTCTTAGCCGTCGATTACTAATTAGAAACTAATTTTTAATCAAATTAAAAAAATAAATTCTGTAATTAGAATGAGTTTAAATATTTGTGACCAATTCTGTGCATGATATCACTCTTAATCAGAGCATTTGTTAGTAAAGTTTAAAATAAAATTTTTTTTCAATTTATTAACTTTTATTTTTTTTTTTTTTATACCCGCCCCGACCAGCAAAGCCTCGGCTTTGCAAAAGTCAGGCGGCGCCCCCCTCATGCCCGGCTAAACCTCGGCTTCGCCTCGGTTTTGCAAAACCCCTTCCCCGGGGTTGCGTACTTTCGGCTGGAGAGCAAGAAAAATAGTATACTACCCATGACCAGAATGTTGGATATCCTGACGTATGTGATATGATGGCCTCGGCTACGCCTCGGCCATCATATCCCATACGCCAGGAAATCCAACTTTCTGGCCTTGGGTTGTAATATACTATTAAATAATGAAATAGTATATTACATACCTAGGCCAGTAAAATAAGAAAAGTCTTAGATCACATGTAATTGTTGGCCGAGGCGAAGCCGAGGTTGACAAACATGTGATCTGAGGCTTTACTTTTTACTGGCCAAGGTGTGTATACTATTTTTCTGCTCGACGTAGCCGGAATGTGGCAACTTTGTTTAGCGCAGCGGCCAGAAAGTTTCCACTTTCCGGCCGGAGGGCAGAAAAATTTATTAGTTCAAGAATTTTTCTACTCAAATCAAGAAAATTAAGTTCTTCAAAATTATATACTTGATTCAAGAACAGTCTTAAAGTTATTAATAAAAGCTTGTTTTAAATCCGAACTTTACTTTGATTAATTAATGTATAGCACGAGCGTTTAAGGTATGTAAATAAAAGTTTTTTCTTTCCAGCAGTCTGCAGACTGTTTTTTGTGTCATTTATCTGTCAGGTGGGATTTAATGTGACAAAGTGTTGGAATCTCAACTTTTAGGCGATAACAGAACATACTTTCGCGCTCAAGCTTAAAGCATGCAATAAAATATAATATAATTTATAAATGGGAATGTAGAGTATTGTATAGTCATAGTATTAATATTAATATTAATAATAACAATAATAATAATAGGAATAAGAAGGAATAATAATGATGTACTGATTGAGAATTCATTGATCGAAATGGCGAGATAGATAAGTGTGAATATTAAATTGACTAGACAAGGTCGATTGTGACATATAATAACACAATATATAATCGATATATTTTGTATAAGAGGGTGTATTAGTATTATATCTGGAAACGTTAGTCACGGTATCGCGTGACAAGGTAATGGACATCAGCTTCGACAATGTAACCAGAGATATATCAATGGATTTGTCGATTACTTTGCTTGATGACGCTTATTGTTCAATTGCATGCTTATTTTTGTTTTATTGACCGTCAGTTCTCGTTAATAGTTCATTCATCTATTTATTTTTAACAAAATTACCGACTTTTATTTATAGCCCGGTTGAGCTTTGCAATCCTCCTGTCGAGCGCGGTCGTAATTTTTTTAAGTGACATCACGAATATTCTAATTACTGAAATGCCTACAAATTACAAGAAACTTTTTAATGCTTCAATAAAAAATTATTTTTGCGAATTAATCATTTAGAAATTGATGAAAAATATATATTTTTATCAAAAATTCTAAACAAAATTCGAGTAAAAAATAAAAAACAAATTCTTAGTTAAATTTCGAAACTATTAAGCGCAAAAATTATTAAGATAGATGTTTTTAAAGAAAATTTAATGCTCTGCAAAGAAAGTACGATTAAAAATTTCCGTCAAAAAAGACGTTTTTTTTTTTTTTTGTAATTAGAGAGCTTGAAAATAAAATTAATATAGTTTTTTTCTTTCGCGATTTTATTTTTGAACTTGGAATTTTTTTTCTAATAATCAAAGTAATTATTAGGAAAGATTAACAAATAATTTAAAAGGAAATTTAATGCTCTATAAAAAAAGGTGTTACGATTTTTTTATAAATTCTATTTTTCGAAAAATAAAATGAATTTTTGATTTTTTTGTTTTTAAATTAATTGATAAAATATTTTTATATTTTATTACAAACTTAAAAATTAAAAAAAAAATAATATTGACTTGTTATTCTGTTTATTTTTTTGGTAAATACAAATTTTTTCGCTCAAAAAATCATTCAAAAAATTAAAAAAAAAAAAATTTTTGATTAGTAATTCAAAGAAATAAAAAGTAATTCAAAATTTTGAATCAAAATTTTAAATTACTTTTTCTTAAGAAGGCTTTCTGGGCTAGAAGCTTAAATTCAAGGTAATTTTTTAAGTGTCTTAAAAAAAAGGCAATCAATATTTTCACTATTCATTTTTTTATAATATATTTATTATTATTTCAAAAATTCAAGAAAGAGTTTCAAAAAATTCGTACGAGACCATACCCACGATTCCAACCCTCTTAGCAATCTGGAAAAAAAAAAGATTATTAATTTTAAGTAATGCCGCTACCGTACGAATTAATAAAAAATTTGTTCCACAAAATGGCAATTGCCTGAAAAAGAAATTAATTTTAGTATTACTTTTTTTGAATTAGACGAATTTTTTAAAAATAGTAAATATTTAAATTTAGGGATGAGGATAGTTCATGCGATAGAGGTTTATAAAGAAGACTTAGACCAAATTTCAAGTAAATCGGTTCAGTAGAACTTGAGAAATTGTAGGTATCGATTTAAAAAAGACAGTTTCAAGAAAAACGAGTTTGAAGTTTCGCGTAAATTTTTTCGCAGTCTTATCCCAGTCGGGCCACGTCAGCAAACACTGATAGAAGGATTTGTTTATATTTAATAAGCTTTATTAACTGTCAAATGATTTTTTAACATCATAGGATTTAATAAATATTTATTAGCAGTTAATAAATTATCTACCAAATACGATTTATTAAATGTTAGTAAATATTTGTTAACAGTTAACAAATATTTATTAACAGTTAATAAGGAATTTATTAAGTACAATTTATTAACTGTTAATATATATTTATTTATGGTTAATGAATATTTGTTAACTGTTAACAAATATTTATTTAAAATAAAAAGCAAAAATAGCAATTTTCTTCTGACACTTTTTATAACCCTATAGCTGGAATACATGATAATAATTAAATTCACTAAATAAATTAACCTTTTTAATATTTAAAAATATAAAAGATAATTATGAGCTGTGAACTATAACGTTATTATAATGTAATATAATTAATGCAAATAATTTATAAAGATGATTTATGTTTATAAGCAATCTTCATATTATATGACATTGCAAGCGAAACAAATTCACTCAACAAAATATTTATTAACTTAACTGTTAATAAATATTTGTTAACTATTAATAAATACTTGTTAACTATCAATGAATCGGCTGGCCAATTTTAAAACACAGTAACTGCAAAATTTTTATACCTAATTTTTTTTAATATTGCTGCATTTTTTATAACTTTTAGACCTTAATTTCAAGTATTTTTTCTTAAAAATATTTATATTCAAGTATTTTCTATTCATAAATCAAATTTTTCATCAATTTGGCAGGCAAACTTTTTTTTATTAAGAAAAATTTAAAATAATTTCTAAATGTTAGGTACTGTGTTTTAATTGGGCAGCCGAAATGTTTCCTCCCAAATAAATATTTATTAAATGTTAAAAAATATTTAGTAAAATTTAATAAATTAAATAATTGTCTTCAAATAAATTAAATTATTAATAGTTAATAAATCCTTCTATTAGCAAAACAGCTATTTCTCCGAAAATAATTTCAATTTTTTAAAATCCTCTTAAAAACACATTTTGAAAGGGTTAAGCTCTAAAAATATGAAAAAAAATCAATTTTTTCAAATTTCTAGACCAGAATACCCTCTTAAAAAATTTTAACTATTTAAAACTTCAATTTTAATCACTTATTTTTGGGAAAAAATGTCAATTTTGTTAAATAAAATTTGAACTTTTTGATTATTTTATTTTCGCCAAATTAAAAAAAAAAAATCTTTGTAATTTTTTATACCAAAGCTTAAAAAGTATAAAAAAATGTCTATGTATTTTTTTAGACAATATAAAAATAAAATACTAAAAATTTGAACTCAGAAAATTTATAATCAAGTTTTTCATTAAAGAAAATACTCCTAATTTATTAATAGCAATCTAATGTTAATCTGCATGTTAAAAAATATTTATTAAAATTTAATAACATAAATAATTGTTTAATAAATTAAATTATCAAAACAGCCATTTCTCCGATAATAATTTCAATTTTTTAAAACACATTTTTTAAGACACATTTTTATAGAATTAAGCTTTAAAAATATGAAAGAAAAATCAATTTTTTCAAATTTCTAGCCCAAAATACCCCCTTAAAAATTTTTAATACTCAAAACTTCAATTTTAATCACTCTAAACTTCGCCAAAAAATTCTAATTACAAATATCTCAAAAAATCCAAATTTATTATGACCTAAATAAATCGCGTGCCTAATGCCAAAAGGGCGTATAATTTTTTTTTTGGTGCCAATCCTTTTGTAAACATGTTCTAAGCCTAAAAATGAAAAAAAAAATTCCAAAGCCAAAAGGGCGTATGTCTCAAGTTATACGCCCTTTTGGCTTTAGTACACTGAAAATTTAGTGATCTAAAACCAAAAAGGCGTATAATTTTTAACTTCTCGTTGAGGTGTTTTTCATTCTATGCATACATATTATGGATTTTAACACCAATTTTACGCAACGGAATCGGTGGTTTGAATTTTTAGGCGAGTAGAGCATACCTACGCTTGCGCTTAAAGTATACAATTAAACAAAAATATATCTTTTATTGCAGCTATTGCGGGCAAGGAATTATTATAATAATTCGAAGTTAAAAAATACTACACTGAAAAAAAAATTAACTTGATTCAAGAGAAAAATTCTTGAACCAAGAAAATAATTTTAAAGAGTTTCATTGTCTTGAATCAAGACGAAAAATTCTTGAATTGAGTAAAATTTACTTAAGCCAAGAAAAATTTCTTAGTTTAAGAATTTTTCTACTCAAATCAAGAAGATAAATTTCTTCAAAATTATTTACTTGATTCCAGTAAATTTTTTTTCCTGTGTAGAAAAAACTAATATCAAAATACGGAAAGTTTATTGGGGTACAATTCCTGCACCTTCTATTGGTGCATCTTTTACATTTTCGTCTGAAAAAAAAAAAAATAAATTTATAAAAAATATGAACATTTTAGTACGCGAAAAAATTTTTAAATCATATGCTTTTTTAATCATTGGTCGGTCCAAGATGATGAAAATTTGAAGTTACTACCATCGAAAATGTTGACTTTTAAAAAATTTTTTGTATACAAATTTTCTCCGAACAATTTTGAAGACTATTTTTCGAAATTTTGAAAAATTCTGATTTTTTTTTATACGCCCTTTTAGCTTTAGACCGACAATGTCCTAAAGCCAAAAGGGCGTATATCTTGATACGCCCTTTTGGCGTTATTACGTCAAAAATTTTTTTTCTGCAGATCTTTACATTTCGAGCGATTCTAGAAAAAATGGCAAAAAAAAAATTTTTTTAAACGCCTTTTTGGCATAAAACCCTATCTAACTGCTGTAATACGCCCTTTTGGCATCAGGCATACGAAATCCCTTTCCTGAAATAAAACGCAAAAAGAACCCTATAAGCAACAATTAACTCACCATATAAATTAATCCCTAAAAGAATTTGTTCCCCTCTATCCGAATTTCCCCTGAAGCCCTAAACTAAAAAAGTAACCCGATAAACGCGCCCTTAAATCACCCTCGTTGACCCGCGGCGCATCGCACTCCCCCCGGAAAAGAATAAACGATATACTTGCACGTAGCCCGCGTCTGCGCTCACAAAATGGTACCGTACATGCGCGTGACGTCACCGTTGACGTATCAAGATGGCGTTCGTCGCGAGTTTCGAGCCGAGTAATGAACAGTGCTCGAGTCCGAGCTTTCGCGTAAGCTCGTAGTTTAAAAAACTATTTTCAATCAAATTGACTCTTAGCAATTAATAATTAATTCACTATTAATACCAATAACTAATTATTAAATTAATAAGAAATAACAATATTAATAGATAATAGATAATTGAAAATTATCTATAAAAAGTACAAGATTTTACTTAATACAATTATTTAAAGTGAAATGAACTCGCGTTATCCATCGAAGGTTGAATTATCGGAAATAAATTTATCCTGACTATCGGAACTATTTGCCGGCTTCGCAATATGTTGATAAGGACAAAAATACACCTGGCCCTAATTTCTGGAGCTCAACTATCAGTTGTCAACTTCAATTACTTCAATAATAATTGTAATAATTATAATTATTCGGAAGAAAAAGAAGAAATGTTCCTTGAATATTTTTTAAAAAATTCAAAAAATATTTTATGAAAGTTAATGCCAAGGGACTCGAGGGTGGAAGTGTTAACCCGCGACATCGGTGCTTTGGTTTTTAAGGGTAGCACGCGAGGATGCTCGAGCTACTCGGCTCGAGTGTCCCACCCCTGGTGCGCGTGACCATTCCTGGCTTAATATTAATATATAAGTCGGAATCTGGTGGAAAGTTTTACCCCGACTTTAGGCGCCAGTTACACGAGTTTTATTACTTTACGCGATTCGGTTATTGGTGAAGATATTTCTTTAATATTGACACAGTTTTATTTGATTATATTTGTACTTTGTTAGGGTTTTTAATTATAATATGGTTTATTTTGTTTTTGTTTTTGATTAATTATGAGTTACCATGGCGCGTTTGTTGTGGAGAATATGATATTGATTGAACAGACATAACCTCCTTTTTTACCGGGTGGATGCAAGTGAGTTTTTTGGGGTTGTTTTTTTTTGCTTAGAAGTTAAGTGAGTGTAATTTGTTGTTTGGTTTTAGAAAGAGGATTATTGTTAGCAAGGTACCAAGGATTTACCATGTCACTTCTCAGTGTTACTGGTGAGTTTTATTGCTTTTTAGGTTATTGCTTTCAGAGGGTCATTGTCGCGATAAGTATGGCGGGTTTCGCACTTTCATTAAAAAGGAATTGAAAAGTATTGGTTTTTTTTTAATTATTTATGAAGATTTTTAATTATTTTGGATTTTTTTTTTTTTTTTTTGAAAAATTAATATTATTATTTTTTTGTAATTAAAGTAGTTTTGGAGATTTTCGGGAAGAAATTTTAGTGTCTTAATAAAAAATTTGGAAAAAATTTTAATTTATAAATTATTTAAATTGCAAGAATACTTTAAAGTATTTTTTGAATAATTTCTTTTTAAAGTTAACTAGAATTTT
Organism: Cotesia glomerata; assembly: GCF_020080835.1. Taxonomy (NCBI): domain Eukaryota; kingdom Metazoa; phylum Arthropoda; class Insecta; order Hymenoptera; family Braconidae; genus Cotesia; species Cotesia glomerata. The sequence continues at coordinate 2,823,462 of NC_058163.1, read as the reverse complement.
TATTAATTATATTTAGAAAGTAATTTTTTAGTAATTATAGGATTGACTTTTTATAAAAAATATTTTTGGAATCGTCTAATTTTATCTAAAATTGATTTTAAAGGAAGAATTTGGAATTAAATTGAAAATTAAGATAAATAATTTTGAAAAATACATTAAAAATAAATTAAAAATTCAAATTATGAATTTTTTAATCAAAAAAAAAATAATTTTTGAAAATCTAGATATATTTATAAATAGAAAAATAAAAATAACTAAAATCTTGCTTCATTAAATAATGACTTTTGTTAAGTTGCACTGTATTTTCTTAAATATTGACGTATTTAAAGATATAAGCTCATTCCGATGTTACACTCATCAAGAGCTTTCATTTGAGTACTCACATGCATTTTTGATATATTTTTCATATATACATATATATAACATATATTTTAAAGATGTAAGCTCATCCCGATGTTACACACATCAAGAGCTTTTATTTAAGTACCCACATGCATTTTTGATATATTTTTCATATATTTATATATATAATATATAATATATATAAATATAAGAAAAATTGATGTGGGTACTCAAATGAAAGGTCTCGATGAGTGTAATATCGGGGTGAGCTTATATCTTTAAAAATGTCAATAGTTCACCCGATAAATTGTCATTTCTTAATTATTGACATTTTTAAAGATATAAACTCATTTCGATGTTACACGTATCGAGACCTTTCATTTGAGTACCCACATGACATTTTTTATATATTTTATATATATGGTATTTGTGAAATATATAAATATATAAAATATATGAAAAATTGATATGGGTACTCAAATGAAAGTGTAACATCAGGATGAGCTTATATCTTTAAAAATGTCAATAGCTCACGAGATAAATTGTCATTTCTTTATTATCTATCTTATTACAAAAATTCCTTTTAATTTTCCAAAAAAATATTAAAATTATACTATTATTATGGTGTTTTATTTGCATTACTTAATAATTTTTTTTTTCAAAAAATTTTACTAAAATCCTAAAAATTAAACCACTACCTCTTCCAACAAATACTTTTCCCAATTTATATTTGGAGATTAGTGACGTAAGTGATAGAATTTATTAAGCTCGAATAGTGACAGCAGCTTGTACTCTTAAATTTGCTTTTGCTCTGGTTATTCCTCGCCCACTACACGGTTCAGTGACATTAATCGGAGATCGATTTCAGGAACTGAATAAATATGAAAAAAACCCTGAAAGTAGAGGAAGAAATATAACGATTTGATAATCAATAAACAAATAAAGATTATCTTAGCTGTGTTGTTGTGTTGTTGTGTTCCACCCTCCCTTATATTGTTGCTTTCCTCCCCCGCTTTCCACTTACCTCCTCGGTATAATTCAATTCATCGTGTATAGTATTGGTACACAGTACACACAGATGTTATATGTTATATGTTATACCTTATGGTCTATAACCCAATTCACCTACTCCTGTGTCGTCATACTTATTATTGTTATTATTAATATTATTAATATTATTATCCTTGTTATTGTTCCCAGAACGGAGTCTAGTTTAGTTTCACGTTGATGACAATCGAGATGCTAGTTTATAATTTCTCAATATTGATTTAATTTCCCAAAGTTTATTACTTTATTACGGCAAAGAGAATCTACTTCGAGTTCGGGTAGTAAGAGTGTATTGCTTGTTTTTATTTTTATGTCGATTGAGTTAGAAGTTTTAGAGTAACTCTGAGTTTGAAATTCTCTTTCTGAGCTCAAACTTATTTTTTTATTGTTTTTGTATCTATAAAGTGCAATTATATTGTAAATAATAAATTAGGAGTTTTTTCCTTGATGAAAAATTTGATTATAAATTTTCTGAGTTCAAATTTTTAGTTTTTTATTTTTATATTGTCCCAAAAAATGGATAGAAATTTTTTTTTGGTAATTTTTTAAGCTTTAGAATCAAAAAATTACATAGAATTTTATTTTAATTTGATGAAAATTAAATAATTGAAAAGTTCATATTTTTTTTTGAAAAATTGAAATTTTTTCTAAAAATTTTTTTTTTTTTTTTTTTTTTTTTTTTTAATGTAAAAAATGAATAAATTTTGAATGTTTTAATTTTTTAGACAAAAAATTGATTTAAAAACTTATTTTTTGATTTTTGGAAATTTTTGAAAAATATAAAAATTGGTGCAAATAAAATCATCGAAAAGTTCAAATTTTTTTGAACAAAATTGAAATTTTTTCTTAAAATATGTTTTTTAAAATGTCAAAAATAAACAAATTTTTTATTTTTGGAAATGGGTCGAAAAAATTGATAAAAAAGCGATTCTACACTGATAGTAGGATTTATTAACTATGAATAATTTAATTTATTTGAAGACAATTATTTAATTTATTAAATATTTTTTTAACATTCAATAAATATTTATTTGGGAGGAAAGTACATTTATTAATAGTTAATAAGTATTTATTAATAGTTAACAAATATTTATTAACAGTTAATAAACATTTTGTTGAGTGAATTTGTTTGGCTTGCAATGTCATATGATATAAAGATTGCTTATAAACAAAAATCATCTCTATAAATTATTTGCATTAATTATATTTCATTATAATAACGTTTATTGTAAAATACCAAATTCTATCACAGCTCATAATGATCTTTTATATTTTTAAATATTAAAAAGGTTAATTTATTTAGTGAATTTAATTATTATCATGTATTCCAGCTATAGAGTTATAAAAAGTGTCAAAAGAAAATTGCTATTTTTGCTTTTTATTTTAATAAGTATTTGTTAACAGTTAACAAATATTCATTAACCATTAATAAATAAATTACTTATTAACTGTTAATAAATATTTATTTAATCCTAAGATATTAAAAAATCATTTATTAACAGTTAATAATGCTTATTAAATATAAACAAATTCTTCTATCAGTGCAGGTTATGGGCCCAGATTTTCTTTAATTTTAATATTTTTAAGTTCAATGATCCTACACTGATAGAAGGATTTATTAATTATTAATAATTTAATTTATTTGAAGACAATTATTTAATTTATTAAATTTTAATAAATATTTTTTTACATTCAATAAATATTTATTTGGGAGGAAATTACATATATTAATGGTTCATGAGTATTTATTAATAGTTAACAAATATTTATTAACAGTTAATAAATATTTTGTTGAGTGAATTTGTTTGGCTTGCAATGTCATATGATATAAAGATTGCTTATAAACAAAAATCATCTTTATAAATTATTTGCATTAATTATATTACATTATAATAACGTTTATTGTAAAATAACAAATTCTATCACAGCTTATAATTATCTTTTATATTTTTAAATATACAAAAGGTTAATTTATTTAGTGAATTTAATTATTATCATGTATTCCAGCTATAGAGTTATAAAAAGTGTCAAAAGAAAATTGCTATTTTTGCTTTTTATTTTTAATAAATATTTATTAACAGTTAATAATAAATTTTAGTTTATAAATTACTTATTAACTGTTAATAAATTTTTGTTAACTGTTAACAAATATATTTATTAACATTTAATAAATCGTATTTAATAAATAATTTATTAACTGTTAATAAATATTTATGAAATCCTATTATGTTAAAAAATCATTTAACAGTTAATGAAGCTTATCAAATATAAATAAATCCTCCTATCAGTGTCCAAAAAAATAAATAGACATTTTTTTGGGAATTTTTAAGCTTCGGAATCAAAAAATTACCTATAATGTTTTTTTTAATTTGACAGAAATGAAATAATCGAAAAGTTCAAATTTATTTTGAACAAAATTGACATTTTTTTCTAAAAAATAGTTTTTTTAAATGTCAAAAATGAAAAAATTCTGAATTTTTTGAATAAAAAATTCATTTTTTGATCTTTGGAAATTTTTAAAAAATAAAAAATTTTGTAATTTTTGGAAAAATTGGGAACATTAATTTCATTAAAAAAACTAAATTTAATCAGTTATTTCTTTTTTAATTTAGAAAAAAAAAATTGGAGTTAATTATTTTGAAAAAAAATCAAATCTTCAATTTTTGAAAGTTTTTTATTTAATTTATCTAAAACGTTCCAATTTTTTAGATAAAAAAAATGAAAATGTTTATTTTAAATTTTTGAAAATTTAGTACAAAATTGATTCCAACCAAAAAAAATTTCTAAAGAAATTTTGAGAAAAAATAGGAACAGTAGTAGCATTAAAAAATTCAAATTTAATCAATTTTTTTGAGGTCGAGTAAATACAAAAAAATTGAAACTCAACTTCAAAATGAAATTAACAATAGAAGAAAAATAAATACAGAATGTTTGTCAGAAAAAAAGGTAAAAAGTGAAATGAAATTTCCATTTGAAGTTTAAAGAAAAATCTGGTTCCACAATAGGAATAAAAATAAATTTTAGTGAAGAAAAAAATATTTTAGTAAAAGGAGTTTTTGCCGGCGTGGAAAAAAACAAAAAAAAGAACTTAAAAAATAATGACGATAATAAAAATGCATAAAAAAATGAGAGAGGGGTAGGAGGAAATGAGTGAGTGAGTAAAAAGCATCAGCAGCTCGTTTTCTACTTGGCTGTCGTCATCAACGAGAGAATATGTCCTTTTCAAATGCGCCAACGCCTTTACTACTTCTAGTTTTCGTTCTCGTTCTCTCTATGTCTCTTATTATTATTCCTGTGTGTCTCTGACGTATGCAGAGACACGAAAAGCTCTTTCTCGTCGATGACAGACTCGACACGCGGTGGCCTCATTATACCACACTTTCCATAATTTACTTTTAGTTTTTTTTCAAACAGTTATTACTCTTTTTACGGCCAGATTATTGTCAAAATATGATAAAAAAAATGTTAATTCTCGGGTGATTATTTTCAACTGTAATTAGAGAAATTATTCTATTGTGAATGGTATTGCTGATAGAGGAGTTTTTTTAGACTTAATTAAGAGAACAATTGGAGAAATGACTGTTTAATTGTTGCGGTAGATAAATTTAAATTTTTTGAAGGAAATTTTTGTAATTTAAGAGTCTAATCGAAGAATTTGTTGATAAAGATACGTCTAAGTTCTCAAAAAATGAGGATAAATAGGTTTTGAGACAAATTTAAGCATCGACAAGATGGCGGCTTGTATTTTGTGGCACGAAATGGCGGCAAAATTAATTATCAATTAAATTTAACAGATTTTAACTTCTTAGGCACATATTTGTTGATAAAAATACATCTAAGTTCATAAAAAATTAGGCTAAATTAGTTTTAAGACAAATTTAAACATGTACAAGATGGTGGATTGTATTTCGTAGCACGAAATGGCGGCTAAATTAATTATTAATTAATTTCAATAAAATTTAACAAATTTTAACTTCTCAGACACATATTTGTTGATAAAAATAGTATTAAAGCAATAAAAAATTACAATAAGATAATTTTGACTAATTTTAATGTCCACAAAATGGTGGCTTGTATTCCGTGGCACGAAATGACGGCATAATCAATTATCAATTAAATTAAAAAAATTTTAAATTTTTAGGCACATATTTGTTGATACAAGTACGTCTAAGTTCATAAAATTTGAGGATAAATTTATTTTGAGACAAATTTAAATGTTGACAAGATGGCGGCTTGAATTCTTTGGCACGAATTGGCGGGAAAATTAAATATTAATTAAATTTAAAAAATATTAACTTCTCAAGAACATATTTGTTGATAAAAATACGTTTAAATTCATAAAAAATGAGGATAAATTGGGTTTTAAAACCAATTTAAGTGTCGACAAAATGGCGGCTTGTATTCCGTGGCATGAAATGGCGGCAAAATTAATTATCAATTAAATTCAACAAATTTTAACTTCTTAGGTACATATTTGTATATAAAAATAGTATAAAAGCAATAAAAAATTACAACAAGATATTTTTAACTAATTTTTATGTCCACAAAATGGAAGTTTGAATATGTGACTCAAAATTTGCTGCAAATTTAATTAGAATCGGTTTATTGCAGTTTCTTTGACTGAATTTGTAAATAAAAATACCTTTAAACTTACAAAGTATGAATATAAGTTACTCTTGACTATTATTTGAACAACAAAATGCCTGCCGGCACAAAATGGCAGCAAAGACACTTTCCAACAGTAATAAAAAAACCAAATATCAAATTTTTTAAAAATGAAACTCACAATTACAGTTAACAAATGCTTTATTAAAAGTTAATTTAATAAATCCTTTCATCATTGAAATTAACTTTATTTCATAAAGTTTATTGTATTTTTTCATTGTAGCAGAGTGGGTTTTGTTCATTGAGAAATGAGGTGAGACACTTTCAAGACGTAGGACCCTTATCGTGTCTACTTGAATCTCACACGCGCTCTTACGAAACAATAAAAACAAAAAACAACAAGAGCTAAAGAAGAGACGGATGGATCTTTAGTTTGTTTTTTCTTTCTGAGAGAGCTTTACTTTACGGTTGAAAAAATATAAAACGTTTCCTACCCCGAAGGGAGGGAAACGGTTATTTCAGGTCTTGCCAAAGGCTTGACCTATCGGAGATTACCTACCGTATCTTTCATGCATATTTACCCAAATTTGCTGACTTTAAGCCTTAATCTTAGCTCATAGAGGGGAAATTCCCCTCATGCGTCTAGGTTTCCCAAGGTGCCGGGTAGCACGTACCGCTGCGGTGCGTGAGTCTTCAGTACCTACTCCGATTCGCGCCGGCAAGGACTTGCTCAGGTCAAGCCTTTGGCAAGACCTGAAATAACCGTTTCCCTCCCTTCGGGGTAGGAAACGTTTTATATTTCATGTCTATGCCTTTGGCTTGACCTATCGGAGAGATGTTTAATTTCTGCCGGCACCAACAGCGTACTGTGACCCTGAAAAGAATTATTTCTAACCCTAACCGCTTAACCGTAAACCAGGAAAAAACCATGATTATATTATTATTATTTTATTTTTAATCAGCCCAACATCATACAAATTATAAATGTAATTTTAAGTAGTAAACAAAGATAAAAGCTGCAAGGAAAATGCCTAACTTACTTGACTAGCCGGGCCAGCTTAATTAACTGGTTCGAACGCCTTCATAACTACCTGATTCTGAGACTTTGGTCTAGGTCTTTGCACCTCCTTACAGTAGAACTTGAAAAAGTTTGTTGCCCCCTGCCAGTTACCTCGCTTCAGAATGTCGTCTAGCTCCATCCCCTGCTCAAATCTGTACGAAGCTACAGCTGATCTAATCGACCCTGGACTCGTGTTAATATTCAATTCCTTGAAGATTGTCTTAACCCAACCGGCGATTACCGCCTTTGAAGCTTCTGCAACCTTGCCCCTTGTTGTAATAAAAAGCTTTAGTAGGCCTGGCACCGCCTTGCGTCTCTGCTCTGACATCTCTATTAATCGATTCACCCAAAAAACTAAGTCAAACTCCTGTTGCTTGGATTTTGACAGTTTCCACCCAGACTGCCTATGTCGAATGCTGTCGGTTTTCGATCCAAAGACCGGCCAAAAGGTAACTGACTCTCGCTGCGACACATAATCATTCACTCCAATAGCCAGCAGGGTCAGATCGTGGATACGCCTTCCCGAAGCCAACAATAGCAGAGTAGCTGTATGCCGAGAGACCTGAAAAAGGCTGCTTTGATCGGGGGGATGACTCTTCAGCCACTCAATTAGCACTTCGATGTTCCAAACCGTCGATTTCGCGGGAGACCTAGCCGCTTCGCGATTACCCAGGGCTTTAATCATCGACCTAACTAATGGGTGAGCACTCAGCCGATTTTCGCTGCTTGGGTTAGCTAGTGAACTAACTACCGACTTTTTTGTTAAGATTGTCCGGTAACCCAGCTTCCTTTCATTGGCTAAGTATCCCAAATATGCTGCCAGCTGCTGACCCGTCGGCTGGCTAGGCGGCAACTGGTTCTCGGTGCACCATTCTGACCACTGGCTCCAAGCTGCACCATAAGTTTTCCATGTGGAACTCCTCCACGCAGATGACACCAGGTCTACATTAGAACTACTTAAGCCAGCCACTAGATTGGCCCACCCCGTATCCGCCAGACCTCTAAACACATGTCCTTTACGTTCTGTGGAGGCATTCCGGTCGCCAGATCCACCAGTGAACACTCCAGGTTCCGAAGTTCGAAAGGGGCTGCTGTGCTTCTGCTCTTCAGCTCGCTCCTCCAGAAGGTCCTTTTCCACCGAGGCGCCACGATCAGGAATACTCCTTTCGCCGAGTTCAGATGGTGCAGAACCTCCGGAATCAGAGGAGGAGGAGGGAATACCCAAGCTAGGTCCGTCTCCCAGGTCCTGCTGAACGCATTGATGAAGGCTGCCTCGCTGTCGCTTGCCTCCAGGGTGACATACGTCTCGACTACCTTTGACCGACTCGTGGCAAACAGATCTATCTGCGGTCTTCCCCATTTTCTGAACACCAGCTGTACTGTATCGCTTTTCAGATGCCAGTCCGTAAGGGGTGTCCCCCGCGACAATCTGTCCGCCCAGCAGTTGTATATTCCCGGCAGGTAGAAAGGAACCAGACATATCTGAGCCCGATGACTCAGAGTCAGGATCTCCTTGACGACTTCCTGCAGGATCTTGGACCTGGTCCCTCCCTGCTTCCTGATATAAGCAACTACTGTTCTGTTGTCGGACTGAAGCATCACTGACTTGCTCCGAAGATCTGTTACGAACTCCCTTAGGGCCAACAACACAGTGTAAAGCTCTTTGCGATTCACGTGCCAACGCTGCTGCTCCCGCGACCAAAGACCCGATCTTATCTCGCCGTTCAGATGAAATCCCCAACCTTTCTCGGACGCATCCGTTGTCAAAAACATCGTCGGGTGCTCCTGGAATACTGGGCTCGTCTGGTGAATGTTCTTTTTCCACCAAACGCAGTCTTTCATCGCTGGTAACGGGACTGTCCTCTTTTCCTTTGGTTTGAACTCTGAGAGCTCCAAGCTCGCTCTCTGTAAGTTCCTCGAGAACAGACGGCCCAGAGGATTCACGATCGCCGCAAAATTGAGTTGACCCAACAGCGACGTTCCTTTCGACCAGTTCCACATGCTCCTTGCTACGATCCAATCGATGACGCTCAGAATCCGGTTCTTTTTCTCTTCCGGGAGAACCCTCAGGTTCTTTTCTGTGTCCCAAATGATCCCCAGAAATTCCAGCCTCCTTGTCGGGGTAATAACCGACTTTTTTTGATTCACTACCCAGCCTAGGTGCTGAAGACACTCTACAATCCGTTTCACATGCTCCCGTAGAATCTGTGCATCCTGATGCACAATGAGAAAGTCGTCTAAGTATACTAAAACCCTTATTCCCCATTGACGAAAAAGATTCGCCAACCAGTTGCTGATCCTTGCGAAGGCTAAAGGGGCTGTCGCCAGGCCGAATGGGAGGCATGTCATGTTGTAAACCCGGCCTTTGTATACCAGACATAGATATCTTCGGTGACGCTTGGCAATTGGCAGATGGAAATATGCTTGGGAAATGTCCAACTTTGCCATGTAGTCGTATTTTCTGAGAAAACGGGGGACTTGACGCTGGTTGACTAATCGAAATTTGTGTGGTAGGAGATATTGATTTAGCTGTTTTAGGTTGAAGATCTGTCTTACCGACCCCTCTGACTTTGGAACCAGAAACATGGGGGAAATGAACCCTTTTGACCACTCTGCCTTTTCCAACACTCCTATTTTCAACAGCTTCGTTATCTCCGACGACATTTGAGCAGATTCTTTGGTCCCGAATCTTTTTAAATTTCTTTTTGAAAATGGTACAGTCACCGGTTTTTTTATAAAGGGTATTTTGTAACCTTCCAACATTTCCAAGATGTAATCCGGAGCCCCCATTTGTGCCCATTGGTTGACGTAGTTTTTTAGCTGACCCCCGCAAAACGGATAGTCATAATCTCCTGGGCCTGTCCTTACCAGCTGAACCGGTTCTTGCAGAGGACTTTCTGAAGTCTCTGGTGCTTGGCTTTCGAAAGGAGGACGAATTCGCTGAGGATGACGATTTGTGCGAGCTGCTTTTTTGTTCTCGTGGCTGAGCCGAGTTACTTGGGCCGCGACTTGGCTGGGGTTTGGAGCTACGAAAGTTTCCCCCTTTTGCAGCTTTCGGGGCAAAGCTCTGGGGTCGTTGGTAAAAAACTCTGTGAAAGCCACCTCGCTGATCAAAGAATTTTGACAAAGCTTCCTCATCGAACAGGTGAGACTCAGAGGGAGGAATCTCAGCCAGCTTCGCCGCTAGATGATGATCCTTAGGTTTGTATGACTTTCTCCTCAACTCAATCAATTCTGCTCGCCTCGCGCATGTGTAATGAAGCAGGTCGTCGGAAATCTCCTTGAAGGCCGAGTCACCTAAAAAGTTGTTTTTAATTTCATCAAAAGCTTCGGGGTACTTTTGCGCTATCCTCTGCATCCCCTCAGAGAGCTTCTGACGCTGTTTCAGTAGGCCATGAGTGATCGTTCCTGCCATTTCTTCCGCTCTTTCCAACATTGAATTGGCAAAGGACTTAGGTGCAAGACTCTCCAATTGGCTATTTACTTTGAGAGCGTCGAATACCGGCGAGGCTTGAAGCTTTTTCTGAACATCCTTGTACCTAATCCTGTTCCAGCTTGCAGTACCCAGCTTTTGGCACTCTAAGCCCTGCGCTTTGATTTCTGGAGCCGGAGGTGGAACTGCCGGAGCACTTTCTTTAACTTGAGGAACTAAAGCCAGAGCTTCCAAACTAACTGGTTGCTTTTCCTGGGTCGGCATCAACTCGGGTGCCTTCCATGCTGTTGCATCGGCAATCTGATCGATGGTCGGATCGCCGTCCGACAAACTCTCACCATCCGATTCCTCTGAGCTGCCAACACTCCACTCATTTTCAGCGTTCTTGTTTTCAATTTTATCTAACAAGACGTGGAACATGTTCTCCATCCTTTCTTCTAACTGCGCAATCCTTGATCTTTTGGCCGGATTGTTCGGCATTGGAATCCTTCTCTTACCAGCAGCACCATCAAGAGGTTCATTTTCGTTCTGTTCCTCCTCCGAAGTTTCTTCCTCGGGCCTTAACAAGTCTGCCGCTTGCTTACGGGAAATGAACTGGTCCTTTAAGGGCTTCAAAGCGTGCAAAAATATTTCTGCCTGACTCGCTGAACCCTTAATCTTATTAACCACCGCTGGAGGACTCATGATGAGAGCTCTGCAAAAAGCCCAGTTCAACATTTCGACCTTGAAGTCCCGATACTGTTTCTCTGGTAGGTCTTGAGTCGACGGGTTAAACGCCCGAGCAATTGCCACTGTAGGCAAAGCAAATCTTAGCTTGTTAAGCACTTGAGGATCTAGCTCATCCCCAAAAATCTCTTCCTTGGAGAGATTTACTACCTTCCAATTTCTCCAACCAGTCGGTAACCATTCTTCTGCTGCCAATTTCAGTCTGTCCAGGACCTTGTCCTGCTCCTCAGTCACGGCTGCTTCTTCCACTAGCTCCTCCATAGTCACGAAGGCCGACTGTGGGACTTCCATCTGTAATATAAAGAAGAAAAACCCTATGTTAGTAAGGGTTTCAGGCTGCCCCGCAAGAGAGGTTGTCTGCAAGCGGGTGCTACAGGAGTTTGTGTTCTAACACTATAATACTGCATTATGCGCAGAATTACTCCGTTTCGCATGCTTTATCAAGACTTACTGCCTGTATTAGCAATACCCCGAGCCTGACGGCTGCGGAGACACTCCTCGAGCCGAAGAGGCTGCTCAGCGGAGTCTTAACAGACGGTTGCGTCTCAACCAGAGTAAAGAGCCTCGCCAGACGAGCCGTCACGGCTCCTCGAGCCTATTATGACTACCACCAGTCCACACGGAACTGCGCAAGCGCTCGAGCTATGGGTCATGGCTGCTCTCTGGGAGTAACGAGCAGCTACGTCCGCGGCTGCATCTCGCGAGCCGTGATAACCACTGCTGCGGCTGGCGACCCGCAACGTAACCTAGAACAAAACTAAAATACATAGCATTGACATCTTACCTTATTCCTGGTTTACGATCACGTTTACTTTAATAACTTTTATAACTTTGTTATAATAATAAGTTATTAATAACTTTAATAACTTTAATAAAAATCAAATTAATTTTCGAACGTTGCAACAACGTTTGGGCATATATGCACTACTCGATAAACAATAGCGTACTGAAGACTCACGCACCGCAGCGGTACGTGCTACCCGGCACCTTGGGAAACCTAGACGCATGAGGGGAATTTCCCCTCTATGAGCTAAGATTAAGGCTTAAAGTCAGCAAATTTGGGTAAATATGCATGAAAGATACGGTAGGTAATCTCCGATAGGTCAAGCCAAAGGCATAGACATGAAATAATTGTTTTTCAGAGAGATAAATAACAAATTTATATTTAAATTATTTGGGATCAGTCAGGAATGAAATTCTGTCTACGTTGAACCTTTCGAATAACAAGTGTAATTTAAAAGTCGTTAGATTTTTTGTTGGTTTTGAATATATCAAGCAATATTAAACAATATTTTTTAAAATTATCACTAAATTTGGAATTTTTTTAACACTTGGCAATTTTTTATTTTTAGCGTACTTGGCAATATTTAATATTCGTTATAATGCATGAAAACTTTAATACTATATGTAGTTAACAAATTATGTACTTGGTTTAATAAATGGTCATTTAAATACTTGGCAACTTTCAATGTTTAGTATACTTGGCAATTTTAAACAATTAGTATACTTGGCAATTTTTATTAATCGAAAGACTAAACAATTTTAAATGTTTAGGGCACTAAAAAAAATATAAATTAATTTAAGAAAAAAAATTTCGAGCCAAGAAAATTATTTTAAAGAATTTTATTTTCTTTAATCAAGTTAAATTTACTTCAATAAACAAATATTTCTTAGTTAAAGAATTTTTTCTACTTAAATTAAGACCATGTAGTTCAAAATTATTTACTTGATACAAGTTAATTTTTTTCTGTGTGTACTTGGCAATTTTCAATTCTTGGCGTACTTGGCAATTTTTAATTCTTGGCGTACTTGGCAATTTATAATATTCGGCATAATACATGAAAGCTTTAATATTATGTATACTTAAAAAAATAATGTATTTGGCTTAATAATTAGTAATTTAAATACTTGGCTATTTTCAATGTTTAGTGTACTTGGCAATTTTAACCACTTGGTGTACTTGGCAATTTTTAATACTTGAAAGACTCAAAAATTTTCAATATTTAGTCTACTCAGCAATTTAAAACTCTTTGTGTATTGTTCAATTTTTAATACTTGGCTTGAAATATTGAAATTTTAATAATTCACATACTTAAAAATTCTTAATGCTTCGAAATTTTTAATGTTTTGTGTACTTGGCAATTTTTAATACTCGGCATAATGCATTGAAACTTTAATATTATGTGTACTTAATAAATTATGTACTTGGTTTAATAAATAGTAACTTAAAAATTTGGCAATTTTCAATATTTAGTGTACTTGGCAATTTTTAATAATTATTGTACTTGGCAATTTTTAATAATTATTGTACTTGGAAGTTTTGAATACTTAAAAGACTCGAAAATTTTCAATATTTAGTCTACTTGGCAATTTTAAACTTTTTGTGTACTTGGCAATTTTTTATTCTTGTTGTACTTGGAAATTTTTAATACTTAGCTTGATATATAGAAATTTTAATAATTCACATACTTGACAATTTTTAATACTTCACAATTTTTTATGTTTTTTTTACTTGGCAATTTTTAATACTTGAAAGACTAGAAAATTTAAAATATTTAGTGTACTTGGCAATTTTAAACACTTCTTGTACTTGACAATTTTTAATATTTGAGACTCGAAAATTTACAATATTTAGTGTACTTGACAATTTTTAATTGTTGACGGACTTTGCAATTTTAAACACTTCTTGTACTTGGCAATTTTTAATATTTGAAAGAGTCGAGAATTTAGTGTACTAGAAAATTTTAATGCTTGACGTACTTGGCAATTTTTAACTCTTTGTGTACTTGGCAATTTTTATTCTCGTTGTACTTGAAAATTTTAATACTTGGCTTGATATATAGAAATTTTAATAATTCACATACTTGACAATTTTTAATACTTCACAATTTTTAATGTTTTTTTTTACTTGACAATTTTTAATACTTGAAAGACTCGACAATTTAAAATATTTAGTGTACTTGGCAATTTTTAATATTTGGCGTACTTGGCAATTTTTAATTTTTGATATACTTGGCAATTTTTGATCCTCGGTATAATGCATGGAATCTTTACACAGAAAAAATAAACTTCTTGCGCTAAGAAAATTTTAAGGAAAATAATTATTTTAGAGCAAAAAGAAATTTCTTTGGCTCCAGAAACTTTGACTTTATTTAAAAAATTTTCAATCTTCCTTAATATTTTCTTGAGCCAAGAAAATTTATATTTCAGTCAAGAATATTTTTTTTCAGTGTAATATTATGTGTACTTAACAAATTATGTACTTGGCTTAATAAATAGTAATTTAAATACTTGGCAATTTTTAAGGTTCGGTATACTTAGCAATTTTTGATACTTTTTGTACTTGAAAAATTTTAATAACTTTGAACGTGGAAATTTTGAATACTTGGCTTGATATATAGAAATTTTAATAATTCACATACATGATAATTCTTAATACTTGGCAATTTTTAATGTTTTGTATACTTGATAAATTAAAACACTATAAAAGTACTCGGAAATTTTTAATACTTGGCTTAATATTATTACTTAATATTAATAATATTATTACTTAAAGTACTTGGCAATTTTAAACACTTACCACTTTACTAAACCTACTTGCCTGGAATTTAAAACAAAAGTGATTTTTCCCCAAATTTAATAAAAAATTCTTTCATTAGCATACATTACAATTTTAAAAATAATAATTCAAGCCCGTGAAATTTCCCTCATTAAAAAGTATAAAAATAAAAAGAGTATTTATTTAAATCACAAACTTGTAATTCAAATAGATGGTATAAACTAGAATAACTTTGTAAAATTAAATAGACATTTTAATCTAGAGTATAATTTACTTGTTACTTATTACAAAACTTATATCTCAGTCGGGCTGGGCCGGTTCGATATAAATTTTTTTCCTTCGACTCCTCAAACTATTATTATTATCTTGTTGATTTAACAGTCCCCTCATTCGCGTCATGATACTGTGAGATTTTTATCACTCAAAGAGAAGTAAAAGCTTCAACAGGTATCCAATATCAACCCCTGGAAGTTGAGGGTTGATAAAATTTCACCATAAACTCCTCGTCATGTTGGATATAAATCTCCTTACTCATCCCGTCACTCAGAAATATAAATCCGGAAGCTTTTCCGTTTGTGTACACAACGTTTAATTTATTTAACCATTTTATATAAATATATAAATAAATACATAAGGGTGATGCTGATGAATATTTAACAACTTTGTAAAGCGTGTTTCCTCTAAACCAGTTGCCAAAATGTATATCAATAAGTTACGTCACGTATATACATCCTAAAATTCTATTATATTCTAAATTTATTATTTTTCCGCAAATTTTTTTATTTATTGTTTAACTATAACTTTTTCGTGAATAAAATATCTGGTCACGTTTTTCCGCAATCTGTTGATCTGAATTACCAGAGCAAAATTTACCGTTTAGCTTTGCGAGGAATTGTAGCATAGATGTTAACTTTTTCAATACGACAAACTTTTCATTCTTTCCTCTTTTATTAAAGAAAGAAAGAGTTTAATAATCGTTTTTTTTTTATTTTTCAGTTAAGAAGGCCGCATTCGTTGGGGTCCAAGGTAAATGTAAGAGTTCATTACTTTTTTTTTTGTAGTAAAAATTGTAATATTTAATATAAGTTTTTTAAAATGAAGTTCTAGTAAAAAAAAAAATATGGCTAATAAAAGAAATTATTTCTATAAAATTTTGATATTTTTAAAAATAATAAAATTATTTTGCTAATAAGGTAAAGTACCCAGTAATTGAATAGGTTTCAAAGTGAAACGTATTTGACCCTACTTTCATTTATTTATTTATTTATTTATTTTTCCATTACATAAACCCAACAGCCCAAAGGGCCAATAACAGGGTTACTTAATTTTTACAAAGATGAAGATTTTGACATTGTAGCAATCTTAAGATAGTGTAAGGCTCTATATAAACTAAAACTTAATAATTGAATGTTTAATGTATTTATTTACATATAGTTTAGTAACTAATGTAGTAAAAAGAAAGAGAAAAAAAAAAGAAAAAATAGAAAAAATAGAAATGATACAAGTTTACATATGCAGAGTTATATTTTCAGCTCCTATTGTTGTTAGCCAGGACCAAGTGTACCTATATTAGTTTTAATTAGTTATTAATTTTAATATATAAAGATGGAATTATTAGTTCAAATTAGTGATTTTCATGAAAATATAAACAATTTTGAATTGATTAGCAAAATAACAAAGATAATTGAATATTTATATTTTGACAACGTTTTTAAGATAGATTAAAGGAGTAGTAGTTGAACAATCAATTCTGACACGCCGCAGTAGTTGAACACTCCGGGAGCAGTAGTTGAACTAATAAAATATATGGCAATAGGCACACCAAAAATTTTCAACGTTTTATTGAAATATCTAAAGAATTATAACTTATTGTTGATTAATATTAAAAATAATACTATGAATATTTAATATGTTCATTTAAAAATGAGAAATATTTGTATTTAATTTTTTAATTACATTTCTTATGAATGACAAAGCAAATTTTCAATTATAAATCAAAAAACTCAATTTAAAACGTTCAATAATTTTTAACTACACTAATTTTTAGCTATAAAACTTATTTAATTTGCAGTAATTACTGCAAATTACAATGCTGATTACTAGTCTGTAAACCTATTAGAGATTAGAGTGTTGTTAAAATTATACGGCCCCAACTTGTTCAAGTTCTGGGTACCGCTTTGAAAATTTGGAGGTATAGTTAGACGCTAAAATTTAATATAAAAATTATAGTTTATGTCTTTGCAAAAAATATGTATTATTTAGAAAAAACTATTTCATTGGGTGGTACAATTTTTTTTACTTAAAATTATGATATACCGTTTTTTTTACTGATTGTTCGGTTTACGGTTTAATATTTTTTTCATGAAAAAAATAGCATCTATAACATATTATTGATTAGTACAAAAAATAATAATGTGAATACTTAATATGTTCATTTAAAAATGAGAAATATTTGTATTTAATTTTTTAATTACATTTTTTATGAATGACAAAGCAAATTTTCAATTATAAATCAAAAAAACTCAATTCAAAACGTTCAATAATTTTTAACTACACTAATTTTTAGTTATAAAACTTATTTAATTTGCAGTAATTAATACAAATTACAATGCTGATTACTAGTCTGTAAACCTATTAGAGATTAGAGTGTTGTTAAAATTATACGGCCCCAACTTGTTCAAGTTCTGGGTACCGCTTTGAAAATTTGGAGGTATAGTTAGACGCTAAAATTTAATATAAAAATTATAGTTTTCGTCTTTGCAAAAAATATGTATTATTTATAAAAGACTATTTCATCGGGTGGTACAATTTTTTTTACTTAAAATTATGAGATACCGTTTTTTTCACTGATTGTTCGGTTTACGGTTTAGTACCTTTTTCATGAAAAAAATAAAATGTATAACATATTATTGATTAGTAAAAAAAATAATACTGTAAATACTTAATATGTTCATTTAAAAATGAGAAATATTTGTATTTAATTTTTTAATTACATTTTTTATGAATGACAAAGCAAATTTTCAATTATAAATCAAAAAAACTCAATTCAAAACGTTCAATAATTTTTAACTACACTAATTTTTAGTTATAAAACTTATTTAATTTGCAGTAATTAATACAAATTACAATGCTGATTACTAGTCTGTAAATCTATTAGAGATTAGAGTGTTGTTAAAATTATACGGCCCCAACTTGTTCAAGTTCTGGGTACCGCTTTGAAAATTTGGAGGTATAGTTAGACGCTAAAATTTAATATAAAAATTATAGTTTATGTCTTTGCAAAAAATATGTATTATTTATAAAAGACTATTTCATCGGGTGGTACAATTTTTATTACTTAAAATTATGAGATACCGTTTTTTTCACTGATTGTTCGGTTTACGGTTTAATATTTTTTTCATGAAAAAAATAGCATCTATAACATATTATTGATTAGTACAAAAAATAATACTGTGAATACTTAATATGTTCATTTAAAAATGAAAAATATTTGTATTTAATTTTTTAATTACATTTTTTATAAATGACAAAGTAAATTTTCAATTATAAATCAAAAAAACTCAATTTAAAAAGTTCAATAATTTCTAACCACACTAATTTTTAGCTATAAAACTTATTTAATTTGCAGTCATTAATACAAATCACAATGCTGATCACTAGGCTATAAACCTATTAGAGATTAGTGCTGTTAAAATGATACGGCCCCAGCTTGTTCAAGTTCTGGGTACCGCTTTGAAAATTTGGAGGTATAGTTAGACGCTAAAATTTAATATAAAAATTATAGTTTATGTCTTTGCAAAAAATATGTATTATTTAAAAAAGACTAATTCATCGGGTGGTACAATTTTTTTTACTTAAAATTATGACATACCGTTTTTTTTTTACTGATTGTTTGGTTTACGGGTTAGTACATTTTTCATGAAAAAAATAGCATCTATCGGCTATTCTCGATATGTCAACTTTTAAGTTACCAAAACTATAATTGTTTTGATTTATAATTGAAAAAACTTACAGATTACTGTATCATTGAATAATTATAACATGCGCATATTACTCATAATAAATATACGGATTTTGTATTACAATAATTCGAAAAGTTTGTTCAAGTACTGGGTACTTTATCTTAAATAAATTTACATTTTACGATTTATCTGACTTTAACCGTGTTACTTCTGAAAGAGTGAATTTATTAAAAAATTACAAGAGTCTTCTTTTGTAAATCGTTTAATTTTCTACAAAAAAATATTTTGACACTTTCCGGTACGACGATCTTGAAAGAAGATATATATATTTCTAAAGTTAAAAAAAAAGTTTTCCTGTTTTATTTAAACATTAAAAAAAATTTTTTTTTAATTTTTTTGATGTACCTAGATTTTAATTATTTGATAAAATTTTGGAACTTTTAAAACAGTAAAATTTCACATTTATAAGTAAATTTCGAAGTACTTTTTATCTCCAAAAAAATTCCATGAAATTTTATAATTTAAAAAAAATTTTTTTTAATTAAATTAGAGTGTAAAATTCTATTAAGTTAAAAAAAAATTTATGACCCCAAAAAAAATTTTTCTTGACTAAAAAAAATTTTTCTTGACTAAAAAAAAATATTAAGAAAGACTAAATATTTTATTTCTGTATAAAATTCCCTTGTCAAATGTTAAGAAAATTTTCAAAAATTCTTTCCCTTAAATTTAACAATTTTTCTGAATTAATAATTAAAAACTAACAATTAAAAATTCCATTTTCCAGCACAACAATTCAACACTTACGTGACGTTAAAGTTACAAAACGTAAAATCAACAACGGTTACCGTGAAAGGGGCCAATCCATGCTGGGAGCAAGACTTTCTTTTGTAAGTAAAGCGAGCATTAAACTACACTTATATCTCTATTACTATTACTTCCAACGATTTGCCAGAACTAGCAACAAAAACAATAACCGCGAACAAAAATTAAAATAAGACCCAGAGGGAAAACAATGGAAAAAAAAAAGCGAGGTCTGGACGTCTGGACAAGGTTCGTGCCAAGGAAATGCTGTCTATGCAGATAATCACAGACAAAACTGCCTTGCTAACGCAGACTGGAACCGAAACTGGAGTCTGGAGGATGATAAATTAAGTGAAACGATAGGAGTTTGCTGGTATATTCCTGGGCAGAATATCTAGGGCTATATTTCCAGCGTTTGAGTATGACGAAGCGTGCGCGGGTGAATGAGAACTGGGTTAAAGGTCACTGGAGGTTATTCGATTCCGAGCTAAAGGGCGTCGTCCGACGATTTTCTCCATGCTACTTTACTTATAAAACACTATCTAAAACGTGTATGTGCACTTAGTACTCTAAGTACGCACGGAAAGAAATTAAAGGCTTAGAATTGATTGTTAAATTTGCGAGAAAAATTACCGGACCGTATAATGATCCAAAGCGCTTTGCCATTTATTAGTAGTAATACTTTCTAAAGTTTCTTAAGGTAAAATCTATCGGTAAAATAAAAAAATATTTAATTACCTCACACGGAATAGAATTATTATCGGACATATTATCAATGGACTATTATTAATTTTATAGGTTTTATATTTTGGAAAAGATTTTAGTTTTATAAGATTGAATGTTTAATTAATTTTTGAGATTTAATTTCTTTTTTAAGGTTAGTTCACTTGGAAATATAAATAGAATAATTGCTAATAGTAAAAAAAAATAACGAATTTCATTAAAGTACATTTATAAAAATAATATTCAACTAATTGGATAAAATTTAATTAGAATGATTATTGTATAAAAGTGTTGTTAGAATTAACTGTAATTGAGCAACAACTGATCACCAAAATGTGTAATTTTTTATACAGCTGATAAGTCGAGAGCGATTGCAGCGCCGCCTCAAAGTCGGTGGATAATTCCGGTACTTAGATTAATTTCTACTGTCAAGTCCGGTTAATTTTTTAGTAATTTCAGTAAAAACATTTTATTTCACTGTAATTTTTAATATTAATAGTCTGAAATAATTATTAATCTTATCAATTTTTCACGTTTATTATTTTTAACCTTAGCAGTAAAAATTAATGGAACTTTTCAATATTTTTTTCATAGTATTTGTGAATAATTATTCAAAAAATTGAAATAAGATTATAAATAGCGGAATATCTTACTATTATTTATAAAAAAAAATTTTTTTCAAGAAAAAGCACCAAAGTTTTAGTTTCTCAAAAATTTTTTCAATTAAATTAACAAAAAAAAGTCAATTTTAATTACAATCTAACATTTTTCTTTATAAATTTGCGACAAAAAATCCTTTTAACTGTCAGGTTATCGGCCCAGTTCCTCAAATGATTAAATTATCGTAAAATTCATCGCTGTTCTTTGTTGTCTAAAAATAATTATTCAATATTTTGGTTTCCAGCGAGACGAACGACGTTAATACTGGGTTATTGGTGGAAGTTTGGAGCAAAGGGATGCTGTGGGACCGAGCACTTGGTTATCACTACATACCACTGCCTGAAGTCTCTTATGCAAATGAGGTAAATACCATCAAATTCATGATTAAATCCTGAATAGTTTCACACAAACCCTCAACTTAACCATGAGATAACTTTTAAGACCATAAAAATTTATCCTTTTTAACTTCCCGCTTTGAAAAATTTATATTTTCCCGTCAAATTAAAAAAATAATTTTTTTTATTTCAAAGTAAAATAATTTAGTTAGTAAATATTTAAAATGTTTTAGAATTTTACATCGGTTTAAACTGCGTCAGTTCTATCTAAGCTTTAAAATTCCTCGATCTAGCGCTCTACAAGTGAAAATTTTTCTCTACTTTTCGCCATCTATCGAGCATTCTAAAAACTAAATTTTTTTTTCTGACAATACAAAATTAGTATATAAAATTATTCTTAGTCATTTTTTTTTACACTGATAGAAGGACTTTTTTTTTTTTTTTAATTTGTTTAAAGTCGCATGAACTACTAAGGTCATGAGCGACTACGGTAGGGGGTAAACTTTTGAGATTGGAACTCGTCTTTATTTTTTGGACTGAGCAGAATAATACACTTAAATATTGAAAATATTCATTGATGTACGCTGGACTCGAACCCGGTCCAATGCTTTGGTAAGCAAGGGCCGGATCTGATAGGGCTACTGCGCGCCTAGAAGGGCTTATTAACTATGAAAAAGTCAATTTATTTGAAGACAATTATTTAATTTATCAAATTTTAATAAATATTTTTTAACATTCAATAAATATTTATTTGAGAGGAAATTATATTTATTAACTATTAATAAATATTTTTTTGAGTGAATTCGTTTCGCTTGCAATGTCATATGATATGAAGATTGCTTATAAACAAAAATCATCTTTATAAATTATTTGCATTAATTTTATTTCATTATAATAACGTTTTTGTAGAATACCAAATTCTATCACAGTTCATAATTATCTTTTATATTTTTAGATATTAAAAAAGTTAATTTATTAAGTTAATTAAATTATTATCATATATTCCAGCTATAGAGTTACAAAAAGTGTCAAAAGAAAATTGCTATTTTTGCTTTTTATTTTAAATAAATATTTGTTAACAGTTAACAAATATTCATTAGCCATTAATAAATATTTATTAACTGTTAATAAATATTTGGTAACTGTTAAGAAATATTTATTAACATTTAATAAATAATTTATCAACTGTTAATAAATATTCATTGAATTCTATGTTAAAAAATTATTTAAGGTAAAAGCCCCAATTATTGACACTATAAGAAACAAAGTTATGGAATCATTATTTTTAGGCAATCAAATATCAATATCGTTGAATTTTGTTTGTGGTAATGTCTCAAGTAATGTTTTGACTAATCAATTTCTTCTTTTAAAATGATAATCAGTGATATTTACTAATTAATTTTAAATAATTAAATAGAGTATCCGGATACACCAATTGTTGGCAGGTTAAAAAACTGATTGATCTAATTATTGACATACCTCAGCCCCAATTATTGACACCTATACTGCGCAGGCGTCGAATCACCTGCTTATTCTTATTTATCGAAACTTATTATTAAGTAATCAATTTTAATAAAGCTTATTAATAATAATTTCCATAAATGATTAATTACTATTAAAAATAAAAAAATTAATTTAAAAATAATTTACTGAATCAGAAGAGTTCAAACTCTTACAGTAAATTTTTTAGGTTAAAGTAAAAAAAAGGTGTCTTAGCGCTGTCGAATGGCTGTCAATATGAGATTCAACTTAAAAATTATCAACTAGTTATTGACACCCATTATTTAAATATTATAAAGTATACAATTCATTTCGATTATTCAATTTTATAAATTTTTCATATATTGTTAATTTAAAAAAAAAAAGATCATATAATTAGATGAAGAAATTAATTTAAATAGCATTTAAAAAAATGCTTTTCTTACCAAAGTTGTTAAGAAAATAGACGCTCGTAAGTTGGTTTGATGAACTGGTGTTTTTATTTTTTTTTAATAATTAATATTTAATATTTTGAACAGACAGTAATTTTTTTCAATTTTTTAATTAATTAAAATTTAATAAAAATTTATATGATGGTTATTCTTATTACAGATGATTAAATATATTTAAAAATAATTTAGGGTGTCAATATTTAGACCCCTGTCAATAATTGGGGCTTTTACCTTATTAACAGTTAATAAAGCTTATTGTACACAGAAAAAAGTAAACTGTAATAAATAACAGTCGATTTATAATAAGTAATGATCAACTGCTAAAAATTAACATTTCAAACAGTAAAATCATAATTTTACTATTTACTATATAATATTTACCATTTAAACGTTACAATTTACTCTTTACATGGAAGAAAATACTATTTCAAACAGTAATATTCGCTATGTAAATGTTTTAAATTTTAAAGTATAATAATTAAGAATTCAGACTTTGATATTTATTATTTCGTTAGTAAATTTCTAATACAAGCAACGTCAATATTTACAAAATAAAATGGTAAATTTTAAACGCAACACTGAAAATCAAACTGTAATTATTGACTTACTTGGACTGATAAAATGTATATTTTAAAGGTATAATTTTTACTGTTTCAAATGTTAAATTCTCCCAGAGTGAGACCCCTTTCTCTTTCATCTGAGTTCCCCTTCTCCTCATAATATGGATTATATGTTGAAATGGAAATTTTTACTGTTTAAAACTGTAATTTTTTAAGATTAAAGAGTCGTTATTTACTATAGTGACAGCTACTAATCACTTATTTTGGATATTAAATTATAAATTGTGGCTTTTATACTTTCTACATTAAGTTCTGTAATATTTATATTTTTGCCACCCCGATGTCCGTTTTACTGTTTGAAACTATAAAAATTAACCGGAATCCGAGTGAATTTTATAGTTTACTTTTTTCCGTGATGCTTTTTATTTTTAATAAATATTTGTTAAGAGTTAACAAATATTCATTAACCATTAATAAATATTTATTAACAGTTAATAAATTGTACTTAATATTCATCTTTATAAATTATTTGCATTAATTATATTACATTATAATAACGTTTATTGTAAAATAACAAATTCTATCACAGCTTATAATTATATTTTTAAATATACAAAAGGTTAATTTATTTAGTGAATTTAATTATTATCATGTATTCCAGCTATAGAGTTATAAAAAGTGTCAAAAGAAAATTGCTATTTTTGCTTTTTATTTTTAATAAATATTTATTAACAGTTAATAATAAATTTTAGTTTATAAATTACTTATTAACTGTTAATAAATATTTGTTAACTGTTAGCAAATATTTATTAACATTTAATAAGTAATTTATTAAGTACAATTTATTAACTGTTAATAAATATTCATTAAATCCTATGTTAAAAAATCATTTATTAACAGTTAATAAAGCTTATCATAAACAAATCCTTCTATCAGTGTATTAGTTTTATTTACTTTGGGTATTAAATTTGATATTTTTGTGGGAATTATACAAGTTTTTCCGAAGGAAAAACTTCATTATATTCAGTGTAATAGTTTATATGAAAATAATAGTTACCTTTAGCACTCTTACGACCTCTCTGAGAACCAATGGATCTTTAATAACTCGCTAATAAGCATTGATCCATTAAATAAAGACGAATAGGGCATAGGTTAAGCAAAAAACCGAAAAGACATACATGTTTATTATCTTTATCTATAAAAAGGTATGTCTGATAAAGAAGTCAATAGTTTAAAAAAAGCCCGATGAAATGTTAATACCAACTACCGACTAGTGACTGCTGGATTCCGCTCTACATTTTATCATGACAAAAGACATTTATTGAAAAAAATGTTGAAAAGAAAATTTATAATAAAGAGCCAGAACACGTGCACGTTCCACTCCTACATACACACTCTTATTTACTGTTATCTTCTCAGTCCAAGGTAAAATTGAAAAGGAATAGAGAGAAGTAAAGGGTCACTTTATACTACTTATATCTCCGTTCTTATATAAAACGTCGCGGTACTCTGTCACTACATGTTAACGCAGCATAATACTGTCATTAAAAAAAAAGGAAAAATGTAACATATTT
The DNA here is from genome assembly GCF_020080835.1 of Cotesia glomerata. NCBI lineage: Eukaryota > Metazoa > Arthropoda > Insecta > Hymenoptera > Braconidae > Cotesia > Cotesia glomerata. The sequence continues at coordinate 2,798,144 of NC_058163.1, read as the reverse complement.
ACTTTGGTGACGGTTTTCAATGCGAATGTGAATGTGACTCCACTATTTTATTTCATTGAACAGGGATTGGCGTCACGCCAGCAAACTCACCCTTATATATTTCCAGCCCCTTTTATTTACTCATGTCCTTATGCATGTATGTGTGTGTGTGTGTGTAGATATGTAACAATATAATGGCTAAGTCCATTTAGTTCTGAGCAGGTGGTTTTCGTTTACGGTTATTTTATTACCTTAATTTTTATAAGAAGCTATCGAACTTGACATGTTAATGTAACCCAATTTAGCGATCTTTAAACGGATACTTCAAGTTTGCATCACGGAAACCTTATTTAGTTGTGACACACGATTAAATTTCAGTTTTTCTTGCAAGAGACGGGTAATCAAGTAAGACTACTGATTTTTATGAAAGCTAAATTGAAAAATCTGAAGTTACACAGCAAAAAATTTTGCGTCATTGCGTCAAAAAAATTTTTGTTAAAAATTTTTGTGTTAAATATTTAACACAAAATTTTTCGACGGATTGACGCAAAATTTTTTACTGTGTAAAATTAATTTTTTGAAAATTTAAGAATTTTTTTTTAATTATCCTGCAGTTGAAAATAAATTTGTTTTAGCTCATTTTGTTCCTTGACAAAAAGTACTTTTAGGTCCGATTAATATTATTGCAGAAAAATCTAGAGTAAAAATTACGTCAAAAAAACTAATTGTTTCAATTTGAAATATTTAAAATTTTAAATAGAAAAATAAGGGTTGGAAAAGCTTAAATTTGATGAAGATACAGAAAAATAATTTTGTTAAGATGACAAAATATAAAATAATTAGAAAATATTTTGAAGTAACAAATGATGAGTATACTTATAGCGAATTTATTAGTTTCCTTAATAGAATTAGACAAATTATAACAATCCAGTGTGTTACGTGACTAAAATAATATGTGGTACTAATAACATGACGTTCTTAGAACAAAATAATTTAGCTATCGTTATTCTGGTCATTTTCTTGGAAAAAAATAATTTTGTTTCTGTATCGAAGTGACTTTGTTGGCAAAAATAGTTGTAAAATTCTGAAAAACTTTTCTCTAAAATTGTCATCAAAGTTACAATTTACAATTTTGTTTATTATTGTAACAATTTAAAAATCCTGGATATGGTTCACTCTAAAGGCTATCCCTGGAACTTCCTGTTATATTAAAGTTCAAAACGCTCAAAAATTTTTCTATTGCAAAGTTTGTAGTAAATAAGTTTTTTACAATAAAAAAGGCCATTCGGCAGCCGAAATGGAAGTAGATTTCATGATAAATAATAAAAATACTACTGGGGTTGCATACGAAAAAAAAAAAAAATAAATTTCTGTCTGATTAAACAACAATGACGTCAAAACGAATGCAAAAGTAAAATTTCATTAAATCTGTCTGAGAAAGTATGTGATTTTTGGCCTAGACTGATAATGAGGTACACAAATTAAAGCTTATTTAATAAGCTTTCAGATACCATTTATAGAATTTTGATAAGCTATCGCGTTCAATTGTAATTGCACGAAAATACGGTAAAAGTGAAAATTTTTGCGATTTTTGAAAATTTTTGAATTGCTATTATTCCTAAACTATTTAATTTGGAGAAATAAATAAGTACACAAATTGAAGCTTATTAAATTAAATAAGCTTTCAAATGCAATTTACAGAAATTCGATAGAACGTCGCGTTCCATTGTTATTGCACGGAAATAAGGTAAAAGTGAAATTTTTTTTCGATAATATAAATTTTTGAATTGCAATCATTTCTAAACTAATCTACAGATTTGGCTTATCTTAGAACTTAACCTCGGAAATCGTTCTAAGAATAAGTATGTTACGTTTTATTGAGATCTGTATAGAATTACGAGAGTTAGAGAAGAGACAATGCCGATTATATCGTATATATATATATATATATATATATATATATATATATATATATATATATATAAACTTTTGAACCATATGCATTTTCTGAATCCGCTTGACGAGCTGAGTCGAAATATAGCAAAATTTTTTAAAAGTTCTGTCATGAGGACCAATGCAATAGTTAGATTTCTATGAAATCTACTAAAAATCCTGGATATGGTTCACCCTAAAGGCTATCTCTGGAACTTCCTGTTATATTAAAGTTTAAAACGCTCAAAAATTTTTCTATTGCAAAGTTTGTAGCTCTTGTAGTACAAAATACAACTTTGAGCTCGAAAATCTAGTTACTGTCTTGGAAAAATGTTTTTTTGAACATTTAGCTAGCAAAATTATTAGTTATTTGTCGAAAATAATTTAGCTACCGTTACTCTGGTCATTTTATTGTAACAAAATAATTTTGTTGCTGTAACAAAGTGATTTTGTAAACAAAAATAGTCGTAAAATTTTGAGAAACTTTTCTCTAAAATTGTCATTAAAGTTACAATTTACAATTTTGTTTATTATTGTAACAATTTAAAAATCCTGAATATGGTTCACTCTAAAGGCTACCCCTGGAACTTTCTGTTAAATCAAAGTTCAAAACGCTCAAAAATTTTTCTATTGCAAAGTTTGTAGCTGTTGAAGCTCAAAATACAACTTCGAGCTCGAAGATTAATCTAGTTACTGTCTTGCAAAAATGTTTTTTTGAAAATTTAGCTAACAAAATTATTAGTTATTTGTCGGAAATAATTTTGCTACCGTTACTCTGGTTATTTTGTTGCAAAAAAATAATTTTGTTGCTGTAACAAAGTTATTTTGTTGGCAAAAATAGTTGTAAAATTCTGAGAAGCTTTTCTCTAAAATTGTCATTAAAGTTACGATTTACAATTTGGTTTATTATTGTAACAATACATATTTTTTACTGTAAAAATGTTCAATCATACTTTGTATGTAAAAAGAAAAAGCAAAAAGTTTAAGAGAATTTGCAGAATCGTTCTCCAGATTTTATAATCTTGTTAAAAAAATAAAAATTAAAATGATTAGACTGACTAACACGATTAGAAAATATAATGTGAGGGAAGTAATTGAGAAGCGCGTTTGAGCGAGTTTTTTCTCTAATTAAAGTATTAACTCGCGGCTTATTAGCCGCCGGTGGAGTGAGAAGGAGTAAAAACGGGGTGAATACAAAAAAGGCACGTACCGGAGAGAACCGTTGAAGAAATAGAGTGATCATTAGGTCGAAGGTTAAAAACAGTTAGTTAACTGTGGGTTTAAAGGTTCAGATGTTCTGCCCGCTGAATGAGCAATGTCATCATACACGGCTTTGAGCACGTGCGGAAGCTCCATCGATCCATGAAGGATTGTAATGGATAAATTGTCTGCATACTCCATTACTGTATTGCCCGTCACTATCCGGCTCGAGCCATTTTTATCTGCTGTAAATCTATTGCTTTGTTAATCCCATAGATATTTTCTCTTTTTTGTATGTTTGATACGTCCCCGGGGCGAATTCTCAAGTATTTATTCTATGCACAATCGCTCAAAGATTTTAGGTTACTTATCTTCCCAGTATTTTACCCATACAATAGATAAGCTCTTAATGCTCTCATTGGCATAAAAGAAAATTCTTGAGAATCAAAATAGGATGATAATGTGTAAGTAACAACTTCTGTGAGCTTATAGGAATTTATGAAATTGAAGGAAAAATTATTATGGTTCTAATGGAATTATTTCTTGTAAAATTGATAAATTTATGCACTTATGCAAAAAAATTTTGTTGAGACAATATGAGACATGTTATGGTAATAAATGAATATGTTAGCGAAGAGATAGCAACTCATATGATATGATAACAAAGTCTAGGTTATAATTAGTAAATTCTATGTTATAATAACAAGACAGTTTTGTTATAGCAGAATATTTTGGTTAATTCAACAAAATAGTTTAGTTTAATGGACAAATCGATTTGTTTAAATAACAAGATTGTTATGTCAAGATAACAAAAAGTTATGTTGGAGGTTCAACATAAACCAGCCATGGAATCACAAATGTTGTTGTTGAAATAGCTAAATTATTTCCGACAAATAACTAATAATTTTGTTAGCTAAATTTTCAAAAAAACATTTTTCCAAGACAGTAACTAGATTTTCGAGCTCGAAATTGTATTTTGAGCTTCAAGAGCTACTAACTTTGCAATAGAAAAATTTTTGAGCGTTTTGAACTTTAATATAACAGGAAGTTCCAGGGATAGCCTTTAGAGTGAACCTTATCCAGGATTTTAAATTGTTACAATAATAAACAAAATTGTAAATTGTAACTTTAATGACAATTTTAGAGAAAAGCTTCTCAGAATTTCACAACTATTTTTGCCAACAAAATCACTTTGTTACAGCAACAAAATTATTTTGTTGCAATAAAATAACCAGAGTAACGGTAGCTAAATTATTTTCGACAAATAACTAATAATTTTGCTAGCAAAATTTTCAAAAAAACATTTTTCCAAGACAGTAACTAAATTTTCGAGCTCGAAGTTGTATTTTGAGCTTCAAGAGCTACTAACTTTGCAATAGAAAAATTTTTGAGCGTTTTGAACTTTGATATATCAGAAAGTTGCAGGGTAGATTTTAGAGTGAACCATATCCAGGATTTTAAATTGTTACAATAATAAACAAAATTGTAAATTGTAACTTTAATGACAATTCTAGAGAAAAGCTTCTCAGAATTTTACAACTATTTTTGCCAACAAAATCACTTTGTTACAGCAACAAAATTATTTTGTTGCAATAAAATAACCAGAGTAACGGTAGCTAAATTATTTTCGACAAATAACTAATAATTTTGCTAGCAAAATTTTCAAAAAAACATTTTTCCAAGATAGTAACTAGATTCTTGAGCTCGAAGTTGTATTTTGAGCTTCAAGAGCTACTAACTTTGTAATAGAAAAATTTTTGAGCGTTTTGAACTTTAATATAACCGGAAGTTCCAGGCATAGCCTTTAGAGTGAACCATATCCAGGATTTTAAATTGTTACAATAATAAACAAAATTGTAAATTGTAACTTTAATGACAATTTTAGAGAAAAGCTTCTCAGAATTTCACAACTATTTTTGCCAACAAAATCACTTTGTTACAGCAACAAAATTATTTTGTTGCAATAAAATAACCAGAGTAACGGTAGCTGAATTATTTTCGACAAATAACCAATAATTTTTTAATTTATTATTGTTTTTAATTTTTTGTAAAAAAATTAAAGTTTTCGCTTAAGTTTATACAATTCTAAGTTCAAATATTGTTTTGTTATAAAATAAAAAAATGAAGTTATTAAACCGATTTAATAACAGAAAAAATTTCTCCAAAAATATTCTAGATTTCCACAAAACTAAATTTAATGTTTCAAGACTTCAAAAGTCAGTCCAAACTTTTCAATAGATTCAATATTAACCAAAAATGGAGCAAAAGTACAACCACAAATATAAAGTGAATTGATAGTCAAAATAAAACAATATTGTTATTTTTAATGAACCCATCGAGCAATCCAGTTGGAGAGTGCTTACTAACATTAAGTTGCAAAGGGACAACTGGGTCATGCTTTTCTCTTAAAATATTCACCGAGAATAACACGGATTTACATACGTATGTTCACGGCTGGCATTCGATTCTCGTTAGTTTTGCGACCCGGGGTTACAAAGTTATAAAAAACCTCAATACTTTTATATCGCCTTTAAGCAATCGTTAAAAGATTATTTTTACCAGGAAAAATTGGATTTATAAAATATATTTATCGGTTCTGTTTTATCCATTTTTCTCAATCTCCATCTTGATTTGTATTCAGAGCGGCTAAAATATCCCAGGTCATGATTCGAACCTTGTGAAAATAGAAACTGCTTTTATACAGATACTTCTAATAAATATAAATCGATAACAAGTTTGCGAAACCTTAAAAAAAATGTACTTTTATGATTACGATTTCTTTTTTTTGCTCAAATACTTACAAGTGATAAAATCCCTTAATAGCTTACACTTTATCGAGTCTATAAATTATTATATATAATAGATGTGGAGGAAAAAATTTTTCTGTTCAGTAATATATGACCTTTTTTTTATCTGACTGAGAAAAGTCGCTATTTCCAGCCTGGACATGATAAGAACCCACTTGAGAAGGAACATATCATGCTCGGTCCAGTAAGCAATCTACTTTTATGTCTCAAAGAGATTTATTTCACCGTTTTTAGCAATAGCACATGACAATAACGGATAAAGTGCTGATTTACCTAAACAATCATTGTGATTATGATTGCTATCTTTAATCTCAGGAAACTGAGGATCCTTCATTTCTGGTTAAGAGCGCAATGAGACTCGATAGAACGTATGATATTGTGCTTGTATGGAGATAAGTGGAGCCAGATAACTGGTATCGTCCTTCGGTATCAAGGCTAGGGAGATAACCTACGCAGAGTGTGCTTAAGGCAATATACAATTTTTTTTTTTTTAAAGAAATTCTTCTAAATGCTAAGTGTAATAAAAAAATGGTGTGGTGAGAAATATTTTCTTTAAACACGGGAAAAATTTTGATATTTTATTTATTTATTTATTTTCCATGATACAAACCCAACAGCCCAAAGGTCCAATAACAGGGTTATTTAATTTTTATAGTGTTGAAGATTTTGACAGAGTAAAAATTTAAGCAGAAATATGACTATATAATCTAAAATTTTTATAACTAGAATTTAAATTTGCGCGCGCAAGCCTCATATTTATTGTCATGATATATTTATGTGTCGTTTATGTATATTATATTCACTTTCAACCAATCAGAATGAGAATATTTATTTTCGACCAATTACAACACGAATAAATTAGTTTCACATTCATTTCATCTCTATTTTAATGTGGGATTAAATAATTATTATAATATGACAAAGTAGTTTAATAACTAAGCAAAAAAGAAGAAGAGATAAATTAAGGCTACATATGCAGAGTTACATTTAATTTTTAATTTCAATTGTTGTTAGGCAGGACAATGTGTCTACACGGAAAAAAAAACTCGAAAAATTACATTATAAATAGTAATAAGTGTCCCGTTGTATTCAAAATTAGAAAAATTACAGTTCGAAATAATATTTTTCGAAAATCCAAACTTTAAATGTTAATTTACAGAACTTTCAATGTAATATTTACATTTTGCAATGTAATTCTTACAAAATCTGTAGTAATTATAATCTGAAACTGTAATTTTTCTGTAAGTTTTCATCACGGAGCGCCACTTTACATTATATAATGTAATTTTTCTATTTTTCCTTTATCCGTAGAAGTGAGCGGTTGGTTGTTACATATTTTATGTCATTTTTTGGACGCTTGGTAGTGAAAATTTCCGATAGATGGCGCATGGTCGCTAAATTTTCTCCTTATAAGAGAGTTAACACCAAAGTATAAAGTTCGAAAGTAAATTTTTTTTTTATTTTTTTTTTAGGAACTAATTTTTTGTTAAACTATTAAGATAATTTAAATAAAATTCTAAGTGGTGATTGAAAAAATTATTTTCTTCTCATTTATATTCAGATATATGTAGAATTTTTTTTTACTAGAATTATAAAAGATAAAGTTAGGCATTAAATAATTTAGCCAGTTGAATAAATTAAAATACTTAAATACTTTCTAATAAAAGTTAGATATTAAAATTACCTACACGGAAAAAAGTTAACTGTATTAAATAACAGTCGATTTATAATAAGTAATGATCAACTGCTAAAAATTAACATTTCAAACAGTAAAATCGTGATTTTAATATTCACTTTATAATATTTACCATTTAAACATTACAATTTACTCTTTACATGGAAGAAAATACTATTTCAAACAGTAATATTCGCTATGTAAATGTCTAAAATGTTAAAGTATAATAATTAAGAATTCAGACTTTAATATTTATCATTTCGTACTTAAAAAATGATCTTATGATATGTAAAAAGTATAAAATAAAGTTAATAAATTTCTAATACAAGCAACGTCAATATTTATAAAGCAAAATGGTCAATTTTAAACGCAACGCTGAAAATCAAACTGTAATTATTGACTTGCTTGGACTGGTAAAATGTATATTTTAAAAGTATAATTTTTACTGTTTCAAATGTTAGATTCTCCCAGAGTGAGACCCCTTTCTCTTTCATATAAGTTCCCCTTCTCCTCATAATATCGACTATATATTGAAATGGCAATTTTTACTGTTTGAAACTGTAATATTTTAAGAGGAAAGAGACGTTATTTACTATAGTGACAGCTACTAATCACTTATTTTGGATATTAAATTATAAATTGTGGCTTTTATACTTTCTACATTAAGTTCTGTAATATTTATATTTTTGCCACCCCGATGTCTGCTTTACTGTTTGAAACTATAAAAATTAACTGGAATCCGAGTGAATATTACAGTTTACTTTTTTCCGTGTATGTATATATGAAAAATATATCAAAAATACATGTGGGTACTCAAATGAAAACTCTTGATGAGTGTAATATCGGGATGAGCTTATATCTTTAAAAATATCAATAATTCAGAAATTACCCTGTATCTTGTGAACTATAAGATATTTTTAAAGATTTAAGTTCACCCCGACATTATACTCATCAATACCTTTCATTTGAGTACCCACATCAATTTTTCATATATTTTATATATTTATATATATGTATATATCAAAAATGCATGTGGGTACTCAAATGAAAACTCTTGATGAGTGTAAATTTATCGTTAAAATTTCGTTAAAAATTTAAAATTTCGTTAAAATATCGTTAAAATTTTATTAAAAATCGATTAATTGCTATTTTTATATAGAAAAGTGGTATTAATGGCTTGTAATGTAGATTTTCAAATTTTTATGGAGGGACGAACACGATAACTTTTGAAAAAATAAATTTTTCAACTCAGCTTATTTTTTAATCTCCTCATCTGCCTAAAGAGAAGTTAAGGATTGAAAATTGCAGCTTAATATTGTTTCATTTAATTATAATTGAGGTTATAATTGTGCTGCGACTGTGGCCGACTTATGCGTTATAATCAGTACCTAAATTTGCATTACGGTCTTAAATAGTATGGAGGTACTTCTATAATGACATTTTACCTCCATAACTATACGGGAAAACCACAGAAAACCCGACCGGTACAGAGGCTGGCAATGAAACGCACATATTCTTAGGTTATAATCATTGAAAAATATTGGTGCGCGCCGGAATCGAATCCTGGTCCCAATCGTTCGAAATGCAGGTACCGAGCCGATTAGTCTATTGCCAACCTTTTTATTTAATTATAATTCATTTTTGTTCGGCTGGCGGATAAATTTTCTGTACTTTAAGCCATATAGAAAAATTTATTTGTAAATAGAGCTTTAAGGCAGCTAATACTATACTCAATTGTGTTGACTGACCGAAGGTCAGTCTTTAATTGATCCTTTTTAATGATTCACATCGGAACGAAAGAGGGCGTTCAATTCGTATGAAAACAAATACTATCCGCGGGATAATTTAAACAAGCTTTAAAATTGAATTGTAAATAAAATTTCTTTTAATTAACTTATTAAAATTATTCTTTTAATTTATTTTCATAGCGTAATCATTTTTGATATAAAATCATTAAAAATTCAAAATTATCAATAAAAACTACTACTTAATTTTTTCCCAAACTTTTATTTTTAACATTTAAATTTACATTAAAATAATAACTACAAAAACAATGACTAATGGTCACTATCATAACATGTATATTCATTATTATTACCCACATAAATATTAATTCTCAACACATCTCTACATATATATTGAATTTATCTCGTAATAATTTAACTTTAAAAGCTAAATGTGTACAGACTAAGACGTTTTGTCATGTTTAATAGTCGAGTTAAACGTGTGCATATTCAACATTTATGTAAAATATTTTCCCTCTATATATATATATATATATATATATATATTATATATATATATATATATATATATATATATATATATATATATATATATATATATAAATTTGTACATACTTAAAATAAAAGAAATATGCTCGAGTAGTAGTTCCAGTGCTTGCGTCAGACCTTGCCGCTATAGTTCCCATTGTTCTGGCGTTTGATAAATGTTGTTATACCGACGAATAAACGCATCTACGTCGACTTGTGTCGTACAATATAATAATATATAATATATAATATATAATATATAATATAACAAGTTGTATACAACAATATCCCAGCAAGGACATTGCATTCCATTGCGATCATGCAATACATGCTAACCAGGGATCATGGGCAGAATTATTTATGTCGGGTATTAATACTGAATAACATTCCATATCCATTATTATATTATATTCTAACTTCTGTACTTTGTATCTCATACACCGACGTATTAACAGAGAGTTTATTTTCGAATAAAATTAATTTAATGAAAATTTTGTCGCGTGAGAAAGTGACTTTGGAAAAAAGGTATTTTAATTAGCTTGCTATCAAGATCGTTGATCCTTTGATTGTGTTAACAACTTTTGGTAGTCGACACTTTTGTTGGGGATTATTATTGGTTGCTTTAACTTTGTTTTTTTGTTCATTTTAAGGTCGCGTGTTTTTTAAAACTTGTAATCTAATAACTTTTTCGGAATCGATTTAGATTCTTCGTCTCTGTCTCTAACTTGGGGATATTAAATTTGTTTTTCAGAAGTTCCACTTCCTTGGGTTCTGTTTTTGTATATATATAAAAGTGATATGTGGGTCAAATGCTGGTGGGGGTTACAGTTTTTTAAAGTTGAATTTAATTTTATGGAAAGGAAGTTTTTAAATTTAAGAAAGGTTTTATCTTGAGTATTATCACGGTGTATGTTTTGTTTTTTAATAATAATTTGGATAATATTGATTTTATAGAAAAATTTATAGCCTTTTTTTAAGAAAATTAAATTTATAATAAATTTTTTGATAAGAAGAATAATTTTTTGAGTGGAGAACAAAATTCTTGGCTCAAGAAAATTTGTCGGGTGCCTGAAGGAAGACCGAAGTTGTGTGCCGAAGTAAAAATTTTTCTTTAATTCTATTCTTGATGGAAGTCATTTTTTCTTAATTCTATCATAAATACTTGATACAAAAAATTTTTATATTTGATCAAGATTTTTAAATACTTTAGGGAAGCAGCGCCACCTACTTCAGCTGAGAAAAAAATTTTTTCACCTTGAGAAAATTTTTCTCTTGAATATTTGATACCCATTTTATATTATTTTAGCGTGCAATTATATATATTGAATGAAAAAAAATGATGAAATATTATTTGATCTTCCCATTTGACATGTAAATCAATAAAAATATTAATGAAAATTAACTTCTATCTTTATATTTAATTTTTTGGAGCAAGAGAGAAATTTTCTCAAGACAAGAAAATTTACTTCTATCAAGAACTAAATTTTTTGGAGCAAGAGGCTGAATTTTCTGAAAGCAACAAGATTTTCTTGACAAATAAATTTTCTTGGATCAAGATACGTATTTCTTAAAGCAAGAGAATTAATTTTTGGAATAAGTGAAATTTTTTGTCAAAAAAAAAATTTTTTTTCGCTCAAGAAAATAATTAGGAAAAAATATATTTTCTTTGCTCAAGTAAACCGTTTTTCTGTGTATAATTTCGAAAATTTTTTTTCATTATAAATTTATGATTCAGTTTTTTATTGATATCTGGAAAAAAAATATCAGCTTTAAATAAATTTAGTAAAATAAAAGCCCCAATTATTGACACTATACGATACAAAGTTATGATTCCATTTTTTTTAAGCAATCAAATATCAATATTGTTGAATTTTGTTTGTGGGAATGTCTCAAGTAATGTTTTTACTAATCAATTTCTTCTTTCAAAATGATTATCACTGATATTTACTAATTAATTTTAAATAATTAAATAGATTATCCGAATACACCAATTATTGGCAGGTTAAAAAACTGATTGATCTAATTATTGACATACCTTAGCCCCAATTATTGACACCTATACTGCGCATGCCTAGAATCATCTGTTTATTCTTATTTATCGAAACTTATTATTAAGTAATCAATTTTATTAAAGTTTATTAATAATAATTTCCATAAATGATTAATGACTTTTAAAAATATAAAAATTAATTTAAAAATAATTTATTGAATCAGAAGAGTTCAAACTCTTACAGTAAATTTTTTAGGTTAAAGTAAAAAAAAAGCCGTCATAGCGCTGTCGAATGGCTGTCAATATAAGATTCAACTTAAAAATTATCAACTAGTTATTGACACTCATTATTTAAATATTATAAAGGAAACAATTAATTTCGATTATTCAATTTTATAAATTTTTCATATATTGTTAATTAAAAAAAAAAAAGATCATATAATTAGATGAAGAAATTAATTTAAACTCGGCATTTAAAAAAAATGCTTTTCTAACCAAAGTTGTTAAGAAAATAGACGCTCGTAAGCTGGTTTGATGAACTGATGCTTTTATTTTTTTTTAATAATTAATATTTAATATTTTGAACTGAGTAATTTTTTTCAATTTTTTAATTAATTAGATTTTAATAAAAATTTATATGATAGTTATTCTTATTACAGATGATTAATTATATTTAAAAATAATTTAGGGTTTCAATATTTAAACCCCTGGCAATAATTAGGGCTTTTACCTTAGAGCTTTAATTAATACTTTCCAAGATAGATAGATAGATAGATAAAAAATTTATTTGGCTCTGGAACCTAAGCTCCCTCAAAGCCATCAATATTTAAATCACATTGGTTTACATAGGTTATAAGATTACTTAACTAATTAAAGGTTTACAATTAGATTTAATTTCAAATGTTATAAAATCCAAATAGATTATTTAATACAAACAAATAACTTAATTTAAAGTCATAATAATTCTACAAGAAAAAATATTTAAATAAGATCCAAAATAAAGATTGCAATTGTTAATTGTCATGTTCAAAAAAGTGATTGAAGCAAGCATTTTTAAATTCAACCAAATTATCTACAGCCACAGTCTCAGCTGGCAGTGCATTCCAGATACGTATGCCATGAATTAAGAATGAATTATCATACATGACACAATTAGCCTGCGGTATACGAAGATAGTCTTGTCGGACATCACCTCTACGCAGTGCTACAGGCAAAAAGTCTAGTTTTGAGCCGAATAGCTGCCGATAATTTAGTCGAATTTCCTTATAAAACAGACAAGCAATGAAATAGTCTCTTCTCGCTGCAAGCTTTAGCCAACCTAACTTTTTGAAATATGGAGTCACATGTTCATATTTTGGTACTTTATAGATAAATCTAACACATGAATTCAATTTACGCTGCATCTTTAATAATAATTTGTTTGACATATTCGTATACGCCGCACAACGATAATCAAAGAGAGGAATTATTAAAGTAGATACTAGCTTAATACGTAAACTTTCACTAAATATTTCATTGTTTATTTTTAGTTGTGCTAGAATACTCATAGCGCGATTGCACAAATTTGTTACTTGATTCTCCCATGAGAGAGTACTATCTATAGTCACCCCAAGGTATTTTACAGTGCTACTATAAGGAATAGCACACCCCTCCACAAAGATTGTGTCGGCTAGGCTGCACTCATCACTACTAATTTTTGCTCTACTTCCACAAATAATAATTGCTTTCGTCTTCGAAGGATTCATTTTTAGATGATTAGTTCTGCACCAATCTGTGATTTTTATTATTTCACACTGATAGAAGGATTTGTTTATAGTTAAAAATATTTGTTAATATTTAACAAATCATTTATTAGAGACCACTTTTTAGTCCTTAACAAATATTTCTTAGTATTTAAAAAGATTTATTAATATTTAATAAATGAATATCTGATTTATTAAATACAAACAAATCATTTTAAATACTAAGAAATATTTGTTTGATACTAAAAAATGGTCTCTAATAAATGATTTGTTAACTATTACCAAATATTTTTTTAATACAAATAAATCCTTCTATCAGTGCACCATTAAGCTTATTCACACAAACACTGATTTGAGAAAGATGGCAAGAAAGGTATATCAGTAAGTCATCAGCATAGAATAAGTATATATAAGTATATGATAAGTTAATTGAATGTAACTTATTTACTAAATAACATTTATTTTATTTTTTTAAGGACGATTGCGGACAATGGGTAAGCCTTGATTCGGAGCTAGAGATGCGGGGAGGCGAGGTAGTTGGAACGAAAGTACCAACTGGCCACAGTCTACTGATATCCTGCAGATTCGAGCAACCCTTTGGTAAGTGAATTATTATTCAATTATAATTAATTAATTAATAATTCGAGTGAATAATTAAAAACAAGGGTGTCTGAGAGCGGAACAAAATTTCCTTGATAAAGTTGATAAATTGGCAGAGATTATTAACAAGTTTTAAGTTGGAAAGATGCTCAGATAGTAGTTGTTAATTAAATGATAAATGATAAATAATAAGTTTATGTTGCGAGAAAGGTAAATTGTTGTAAACGGTTCCGTTGATGAATTAGGAAGATGGTGTGACCCGAGGAGCGGATGGAAAGCCTTGATAACGAGCGAAACTGCAATCAAGTTATGGGCATCACGGCCTATGTGTGGTTCAGGTACCCTCCGCATCATCACACCGTGACATCCCATGGAAATTAATAAATCCATGGATGTGTAAATATCCTAAACCTATTATGGTTATTTTTCTACCGCATTGAAAAAAAAGTATTTTTTCTCTTAAATTTTTTTCTCCATTAAAGAAACTGGTATTTTTACACTGACAAAAGGATTTGTTTATATTTAATAAGCTTTATTAACTGTTAATAAATGATTTTTTAACATAGGATTTAATAACTATTTATTAACAGTTAATAAATTATTTATTAAATACGATTTGAATGTTAATAAATATTTGTTAACTGTTAACAAATATTTATTTAAAATAAAAAGCAAAAATAGCAATTTTCTTTTGACACTTTTTATAACTCTATAGCTGGAATACATAATAATAATTAAATTCACTAAATAAATTAACCTTTTTAATATTTAAAAATATAAAAGACAATTATGAGCTGTGATAGAATTTGGTATTTTACAATAAACGTTATTATAATGTAATATAATTGATGCAAATAATTTATAAAGATGATTTTTATTTATAAGCAATCTTCATATCATATGCAAGCGAAACAAATTTACTCTACAAAATATTTTTTAACTGTTAATAAATATTTGTTAACTATTAATAAATATTTATTAACTATTAATAAATGTACTTTCCTTCCAAATAAATATTTATTGAATGTTACAAAATATTTATTACAATTTAATAAATTAAATAATTGTCTTCAAATAAAATGAACTAGCAACCTTGCAGTCATTATGTGACTGAAATGACTTCTGAATTATAAACAAATAAAATTTTGCTTTATTAAATAATGAATTTTGTTAAATTACACTGTACTTTCTTATATATTGGCGTTTTTGAAAATATAAGCTCATTTCGATGTTACACTCATCAAGAGCTTTCATTTGAGTGCCCACATGCATTTTGATATATTTTTCATATATACATATATATAATTTATATAAATATATGAAAAATTGATGTGGGTACTCAAATTAAAGGTCTCGATAAGCGTAACATCAGAATGAGCTTATATCGTTAAAAATGTCGACATTTTACGAGATACAAGGTTATTTCTTAATTAATAATATTTTTAAAGAAGTAAGCTCATCCTGATGTTACACTCATCAAGAGTTTTTATTTAAGTACCCACATGCATTTTTATATATTTTTCATATATACATATATAAAATATATATAAGTATAGGAAAAATTGATGTGGGTACTCAAATGAAAGGTCTCGATGAGTGTAACATCGGGATGAGTTTATATCTTAGAAAATATCATTAGTTGACAAGATAGCAATGTCAGTTCTTAATTATTGACAATTTTAAAGATATAAGCTCATCCTGACGTGACATTCATCAAGAGCTTTCATTTAAGTACCCACATGCATTTTGATAAATTTCTCATATCTATATATATATAAGCGAAATACCACTCACTCATCACGAGATCTCCGAAACTATTCGCCCGATTGACTTGAAATTTAGCATAGTTACTCCATTCGTGATGTAGACGCTCACTAAGAACGGATTTTACGCAATTCCTAGCCAAAATGAATTTTTCGTCTACCATCACATATGCCCTCCCCTCCCCTCCCTCTCATTCTTCTCCTCCCCTCCCGTGCCCTATAATCTTTCCCCTTCCCTATATCTCTTTTTTTGGGAGCGAAATATCATTTTGACCCTCTAATCTAAGAAACCATCAGTGGCACCCGTAAATTATCGAACTCAACCCCCGACAACCACCCCCGCTACTCAACCCGTGCCATGGTTACCATTGTCATGGTTATCGTTGCCATGGTTACCGTTGCTATGGTTACCGTTGCCGTGGTTACCGTTGCCATGGTTACCGTTACCATGGTTGCCGTTACCATGGTTACCGTTATCATGGTTACCGTTGCTATAATAACTGTCAAAATGATTGATTTTAAATTTTATCGATTGGACTGTTGGGACAGTAGGAATTCATAATCATACGTTTTTAAGAAAGAATAGCTAAATCATTAATAACTGAAATAACTTATATGTATTGGAATAATCATGAAGCGATGAACTCGATTATATCATAACACAGATAAATTAAACATAAATATTATCAAGTTGATATTGTTAAATGATTATACTGATTTTAATGATTAAAATTAAAATGGTAAATTGTGTCTGATGCGTCTTCTCTAAAATTTTACAACGATATCGTTAAATTATTATAAAAAACGGTCGATTTAAGATAATTTCTAATAAAATGAGTAATAATAAATATATTTTTAATACCACTTAATTTGTTATGAATTTATTAATAACTAGCTGATACCCGCCCGCTTCGATAGGAATACAATAAATTTTTATGGTGTAACCTAGATGAAAAATATAAACAAAATGGTTAATTTCAAAAAGATAATGAATATAAATTTTGAATTAGAGAAAAGTGATTGTTTGTGATGACCGGTGTTAGCGAGTATTAAATATATGAGAAAAGTATTTTATTATTAACATTTTTTAAAATTAAAAAATTATTGACATTTTTTAAAATTAAATAATACTATGAAGCGGAAAAGAATAGGAGTTACGGATAATTATTACGTGAATCGTTCCAACATTCACGTAACAGAATAATTGAGGAGGAAGAGATTGAGAAAGAAATAGGAAGGACCTTCTTAATAAGAGTTTACAGAATATGCGAGAAAAAATTCAGATAGCTCGGACAGGGATTCGAACCCAGAACCTTCCGGTGACATGTCGGCTACTCTACCATTTGACCTATCCGGTCTAGACTAAATGTTTAGGATAACATTATTATAATGGGAACGCATCTCACTACACAGTACGTCATGGGTGATGCGGAAATCTGTCTAATGACAGATTTACTGACTAACTGACCCATTGATTGATTGATTATTAATAATAAAATACTTTTCTCATATATTTAATACTCGCTAACACCGGTTATCATAAACAATCACTTTTCTCTAATTCAAAATTTATATTAATTATCTTTTTGAAATTAATCATTTTGTTTATATTTTTCATCTAGGTTACAACATAAAATTTTATTGTATGCCCAGCGAAGCGGGTGGGTATCAGCTAGTATTTATATATATATATATATATACGAAAAATTGATGTGAGTACTCAAATAAAAGGTCTCGATGAGTGTAACATCGGGATGAGCTTATATATTTAAAAATGTCAATAATTCACAAGATACAAGGTAATTTCTCAATTACGTATCTAGAGATAGAGCATTTTCAAATGCATTTTAAATACTTATCATAATAAATTTCATTAAAAAGACCGATTTTATAATATGACTATTCTGGACACAAAATTTTTCTCATTCTCTTAATAATATAGATGAATCCTTCTATCGGTGTACGTATTTTTGTTATTTTAAATAAATCTACGAATTTCAATTAAACAAACTGTTTTCTCAGTTTAATAGCATAGAGTATAAGTGTTGGGTGTCAAATTGATAGTATTACTGTGGAAATTATACCAGTTTCTTTACAGTAAAAATACTGTAAAAATAGTTTTTGAATACTTTTTATTTCGAAAGAAAAAATACTTTTTTTTTCGTGCGAAAATTCATTCGTTCTCCATTGATGTTTGTTCATAATTTCGAACCGCGATTATGCAGAAATTTAAATTAAAAAAAAACAATTCCAAATTTAAAAAAAAATACTTGTACCAAATGTTTACAAAAAAAAAAATAGTATAAAATAAATTTTTGCATAGTTCAAAAAAAAATTTACGCATCCACGGTATCGAGCTTTTTCCGTAATTAGCGTGACAACCCTCTAGCCCGCCACTGCACCATCTTGAGTGTCAAGACTTGATTATTTTTAATTAAAACATTTATGATTCATACAATAGTGACCCGAATTAATCCAAAAGTAAAGTATAAGTAGCCAAAGTCTATTTACACCTCGTAGTTTTAACTCCGACTCTTTGTCTTTCTCCCGCTCCTTTGTCATCTCACTTTGATCATTCAATTAACTTGATTGTTAAATTATCTGGGCCACTTACTACCCCCTAGTTCTAGCTTCGTCTTTCTTCTTTCAATCACTTTAATTTTACATTTTATTCTTTAAAATATTCAATCGATCCTACGTATATGGTTTAGAAATTTTTTTTTGTTCTTTATAAGCAGAAAAAATTTTTTTTCTGAATTGTTACACCTCCCGCCGGAAACCCGCCGTGGCTCCAATGGCTCTATTCTTTAGAAAAAAATTTTTTTTTTATTTACATCGACAAAATTTGGTCCAAAATTTTTATTTTTATCCACTGTAAGAAAAATTTAAATAAATTTTTATGAGAAATAACTTTCCATAAAGGCCGCTACTATTAGACTACAGGGGGTGTAACATTTAAGAAAAAATTTTTTTCATAAAGTTTTACCGAAACTTTATAAGGTAAAAGCCCCAATTTTTGACACTGTAAGAGACAAAGTTATAATTTTATTTTTTTTTAAGCAATCAAATATCAATATCATTGAATTTTGTTTGTAGCAATGTCTCAAGTAATGTTTTTACTAACCAATTTCATTTTTTAAAATGATAATCAGTGATATTTACTAATTAATTTTAAATAATTAAATAGAGTATCTGGATACACTAATTATTAACAGGATAAAAAACTGATTGATCTAATTATTGACATACCTTAGCCCCAATTATTGACACCTATACTGCGCATGCCTAGAATCATCTGCTTATTCTTATTTATCGAAACTTATTATTAAGTAATCAATATTATTAAAGTATATTAATAATAATTTCCATATAAATGATTAATTACTTTTAAAAATATAAAAATTAATTTAAAAATAATTTATTGAATCAGAAGAGTTCAAACTCTTACAGTAAATTTTTTAGGTTAAAGTAAAAAAAAAGGCGTTATAGCGCTGTCGAATGGCTGTCAATATGAGATTCAACTTAAAAATTATCTAGTTATTGACACTCATTACTTAAATATTATAAAGAAAACAATTAATTTCGATTATTCAATTTTATAAATTTTTCATATATATGAAAATACATATTTCATATTTCATACATATGTTAATTAAAAAAAAAAATCATGTAATTAGATAAAGAAATTAATTTAAACTCGGCATTTAAAAAAAATGCTTTTATAACCAAAGTTATTAAGAAAATAAACGTTCGTAAGGTTTGATCTGGTGCTTTTATTATTTTTTTGCCCTCCGGGCGGAAAATGGCAACTTTCGTCCCGCTGTGCTAAACAAAGTTGCCGCTTTCCGCCTTCGTCGGAGAAAAAAATAGTATACACTCTACGGGAAGTAAATAAGAAAGCCTCAGATCACATGTTTGTTGACCTCGGCTTCGCCTCGGACAACAATTACATGTGATCTGAGACATTTCTTACTTTAGGGGAGAAGGGGGTCAAATGAACCACGGGGCAATTGAACCACTCGACTTAAAAAATCGAAAAAATTGAAAAAACGCTTCATGCTCTTAGAATTAGATTCTAATATGTTAAACTCGGATATGATCAAAATTTGAAATCATTGCGATCGATAAATTTTGAAAAATTGAGATTTTCTTATTTTTAGGCATGCAAACTTTCTTTTCGGCTGGTGACAAATTGTTTAATAATATTTAAATTTTTGAATTAATTGATAAAATTTGAATTATAGTAGTTGTATATACTTATATTTTATAATCCTCAACTTTGTTTATAGTGATAGAATGGTTTATTTATTTATTATTTACTATTAATTGTTTTAAAATTATACGGGGTCAATTGAACCAGCAGTCCCGGGGACGATTGAACCATACGGAGAAGCATGGGACATGCGCGCGCATCTTGACTCGACGTGAAAAATACTCAGGGAAATAACCTAACAATTTGATAAACTCAATTTGTAATTAAAATTATTTTTAAATCGATTTTTAATTTATTAAATATAATATATGTGTATTAAAAATGTGCAACAGTAATATTAGAAAGTAACAATTAATATGTTATTTATTAAAAGTTCGGGTTTGAGTTATAAATGTCATTGGTTCAATTGACCCCGAGCAGTGGTTCAATTGCCCCCGAGCGGGGTCAATTGAACCATTCGACGCGTTTGGATAAATTAATAATTTTTAAAAATTCACGTTGTTTATTAACTAATTTATGTATTGATAATGATAGTAGACTTAATAAACTATCATTCCAAGAAAAAAAAATTTATTATTTAGTTTTAATTCGAATAGTAAAAAATTACTAAACTTTTTTTGGTTCAATTGACCCCCTTCTCCCCTACTTCCCTAGGTGTGTAATATACTATTTAATAATTAATATTTAATATTTTGAACTGACAGTAATTTTTTTCAATTTTTTTAATTAATTAGAATTTAATAAAAATTTATATGATATCTATTCTTATTACAGATAATTAAATATATTTAAAAATAATTTAAGGTGTCAATATTTAGACTCCTGTCAATAATTGGGGCTTTTGTCTTATCGATTTTGTTGACTGAAAAAAAAAAATTACCATAAAAAAACATATACGTAGGTAAAGTACTTTATTTTCTTAGTATTTATTGTCTTTTTAAAATAAAACAAAACAAAAATAAATCTACGAGTGAATGTTTTTTTTAGCACAATAAATATTGTCCAGTTATTTTTTTGACCTATTCTTAACAACAAAACTTAAATACTTTACCTTGTTCTTACTTACTGAATAATGTGTGTGTAATACTAAATGTACTGTGTTATAGCGTTCACGATATCAATTAGGCAAGCACTTGAGTTTGTGTGTAAACGTGTTAATTACTTTGATGTATTTTATAAAATTAAGTCGATTTATATCTGAACATACATAACGCAATAATTATTGTGATAACAAGGAATATTTAATGTAAAGCACGTAGTTCCGCGACTAGTCGCACTAAGTGAGCAGTGGCGCGGCGATAGCACGGATTTATTTTAAATTTATTTTTTTTATACTATTTTTTTTTTAATTGAAGCTGAGGGTACCTGGGTAAGCTATGGCTGCGGCACTGTATTCTATCCTTGTTATTTTTTTTATTTTGTAGTTTAGTCTAAGGACCGGTAGTTTTTTGAGAATTTTGAGATCAGAGGGTTAAAGCCAATGAATAGATAATATTTTTGGGATAAAAAAAAATTTAAATAGCTGTTAGTCAATTTGAGTACGTTGGCGAAGAACAAAAGTCGCTTAAGATACATTAAGAAAGAATTGGGTTCGATTCTCGAAGATTTTTTTTTTTTTTTTTTTTCCAAGTAAAAATTGTTAAAAATAATTGTTAATTTTTTAATTTAATTTTATTAGACAGAAAAGAATTTTTTAAGGATTAATTTATTGAAATTTCTTTAAATAAATTAATAAAAAAATAAAAAATAATTTTTTTACGACTAAAATTAATCTTAAAATAAAAAATTAATGACTAAAAAATTAAACAAGATGGCGATTATAATTCCTATCTTGAAATGGCCGTTCAAACTAAATACCCGCGAAATTTGAAAATTTAAAGCAAATTTTGGCAATGAAAAGCTACCGGTCCAGTAAAAACATTAAATATAAAACAAAAAGTGATTAAGTAATAATGACTTTCCAGAGTATTATTTTTATTTCTTAATTTATTATTGAATTTAGTTTATTTTACCCGTCACCATTGATAGTGCGAAGCTTGACCGTGTAAATTGAAAAATAAAATGAATCATGGCAATAAAATAAAAATAGAAATAAATAAAAGTCTAAAGTTTATCAATACCTACCAGGTGACATTTTTCCCGGAAGACTGATATTGTGAGATAGTAGAAAAATCCACGGAAGGACTAAATAAAGATAAAAAACCCAGATAGTGAAAATCACAGCTCCCGTGGGGGCGCTGTGCGACTTTTCCAGTCCACTGGGAGTCTTTTTAATAAATGAATGAGTTTTGAATTTTTTATTTTTTCCTTTGTAATACTATATTGTAATTTTAGTCGTTACTGTTTGAACTATTTTTAACACTCTATGAAAAGTATATAAAGTTTATTCTTTAAAATAGAACTTAATAAAATTTTTTTAACACTCTAAAAAAAAAAGGAACTACTAGATTTCTTGCAAAGAATTTTAAATAGCAATTTTTTCTTACATCTATTAGAATTTTATGTCTTATATGCAAAAAAAAAATTGTTACACGCAAAAACATATTTTGTTGGGACAAAATAAGACAAGTTGTGGTAATAAATGAATATGTTAGCATAGAGATAACAAATCATATGATATGATAAAAAACTCTAGGTTATAACAAGTAATTTATATGTCATAAAAACAAAACAGTTTTGTTATAGCAGAATATTGTTGTTATTTCAACAAAATATTTTAGTTTAATGGACAAATCGATTTGTTTAAATAACAAGATTGTTATGTCAGGATAACAAAAAGTTTTGTTGGTGGTTCAACATAAACCAGTCAGTTGGTATAACAAATGTTGTTGAAATAGCTAAATTATTTTTGACAAATAAATAATAATTTTGTTAGCTAAATTTTCAAAAAAACATTTTTCCAAGACAGTAACTAGATTTTCGAGCTCGAAGTTGTATTTTGAGCTTCAAGAGCTACAAACTTTGCATTAGAAAAATTTTTGAGCGTTTTGAACTTTAATATAACAGGAAATTTCAGGGATAACCTCTAGAGTGAATCATATCCAGGATTTTTAAATTGTTACAATAATAAACAAAATTGTAAATTGTAACTTTAATGACAATTTTAAAGAAAAGCTTCTCAGAATTTTACAACTGTTTTTGCCAACAAAATCATTTTGTTACAGCTACAAAATTATTTTGTTACAAAAAAATGACCAGAGTAACGGTAGCTAAATTATTTTCGAGAAATAACTAATAATTTTGTTAGCTAAATTTTCAAAAAAACATTTTTTCAAGACAGTAACTAGATTTTCGAGCTCGAAGTTGTATTTTGAGCTTCAAGAGCTACAAACTTTGCAATAGAAAAATTTTTGAGCGTTTTGAACTTTGATATATGTGAAAGTTGCAGGGTAAATTTTAGAGTGAACCATATCTAGGATTTTAAATTGTTACAATAATAAACAAAATTGTAAATTGTAACTTTAATGACAATTTTAGAGAAAAGCTTCTCAGAATTCTACAACCATTTTTGCCAACAAAATCATTTTGTTACAACAACAAAATTATTTTGTTACAACAAAATGACTAGAGTAATGGTAGCTAAATTATTTTCGACAAATAACTAATAATTTTGCTAGCTAAATTAAAAAAAAAAACATTTTTCCAAGACAGTAACTAGATTTTCGAGCTCGAAGTTGTATTTTGAACTTCGAGAGCTACAAACTTTGCAATAGAAAAATTTTTGAGCGTTATGAACTTTAATATAACTGAAAGTTCCAGGGATAGCCTTTAGAGTGAACCATATCCAGAATTTTTAAATTGTTACAATAATAAACAAAATTGTAAATTGTAACTTTAATGACAATTTTAGAGAAAAGTTTCTCAGAATTCTACAACTATTTTTGCCAACAAAATCACTTTGTTACAGCAACAAAATTATTTTGTTACAACAAAATGACCAGAGTAACGGTAGCTAAATTATTTTCGACAAATAACTAATAATTTTGCAAGCTAAATTTTCAAAAAAACATTTTTCCAAGACAGTAACTAGATTATTTTAAATATGTTCAAAAACTTCTTTAAAATTTATCATAGCCGATTATTTCCTTTTTTTTCCTCATACTACTTAAACTATCAGCTCAAGCTGAAAACACTCAAGAATAATATCACGTATATAGCTACAATAATAGCGTTATAGTGTTCTATTATATTATAGTGTAGTATAAACTCAACTTATCTCATTGTCCTCCATTTTATACAAACAGTTTAGTTAGAAGTAGTGTTATGTGAAATAGCCGGAAAAGGTCATGGGAAAATCGTCCATTATTGCCCAGATTACAAGGATGGACTATCTCGATTCCTTATTGTAATAGTCTCGTTACAAAGCCCATTTTAATTTATTTTATTTTATAAAATAAAATAACATTGCAAAAAATAACTCTTTATTAACTTAATAAAGTAGTCTCTGGAAAGTCGATACTTTTTGACGATAAATAAAATTTTTAAAAATTGCTCGTTAGATTATAGACGACTGCACCGATTAGAAGATTTTTTTATTTTTATTTATAGTTTCATTTCGATAATTGTCAATTTTTTTTGACGATTTATACTGACTTATATTGGGTTGCTTTTATCCAAAGATCCAGAGAACACGGAAGCTGCGGACTTGCAGCGGAAGCTCGAGATGCTGAACAATACGATGGACCAAGAGGCGAGAGCTGAACAGGCCAGGAGACAAATTCTCTACAATATAGGACACTGTAAGTGTGCTCGATTATTTTTTTTAGAAAACTCAGCAATTCTGCAATTACTAAATTTATTTTAGAAACTTTAACAATAATTATTATAACTCTTGAGAGCTTTAAAGAGATTTTTCTTTAAATTCGAGAGAAAAATTAGTGGACTGTATTATAATCCAGAGCGCTTTGACATTTATTATTAGCAATATTTTCTAAAGTTTATTAAAGTAAAATCTATCGGTAAAATAAAAAAATATTTAATTACCTCACACGGAATAGAATTATTATCGGACATATTATCAATGGAATATTATTATTAATTTTGTAGGTTTTATATTTTGGAAAAGATTTTAGTTCTATAAGATTGAATGTTTAATTAATTTTTGAGATTTAATTTATTTTTTAAGGTTAGTTCACTTGAAAATATATATAGAATAATTGCTAATAGTGAAAAAAAATAACGAATTTCATTAAAGTACATTTTTAAAAATAATATTCAACTAATTGGATAAAATTTAATTAGAAGGATAATTGTATAAAAGTGTTGTTAGAATTAACTGTAATTGAGCAACAATTATTAATCTTATCAATTTTTCACGTTTATTATTTTTAACCTTAGCAGTAAAAATTAATGGTACTTTTCAATATTTTTTTTCATAGTATTTGTGAATAATTATTCAAAAAATTGAAATAAGATTATAAATTGCGGAATATCTTACTATTATTGATAAAGAAAATTTCTTTCAAGAAAAAGCATCAAAGTTTTAGTTGCTCAAAAATTTTTTCAATTAAATTACCAAAAAAAAATTAATTTTAATTACAATCTAACATTTTTGCTTCTAAATTTGCGGCAAAAGGTCCTTTTAACCGCCAGGTTATGGGTCTAGTTTCTTAAAAAACCAAATTGTCAAAATTTTAACCTTTGCAGTAAAAATTAATGGTACTTTTCAATATTTTTTTTTCATAGTATTTGTGAATAATTATTCAAAAAATTGAAATAAGATTACAAATTGCGGAATATCTTACTACTATATAATTATAAAAAAAATTTCATTCATGAAAAAGCACCAAAGTTTTAATTTCTCAAAAACCTTTTCAATTAAATTAACAAAAAAATGTCAATTTTAATTACAATCTGACATTTTTCCTTCTAAATTCGCGGTAAAAAGTCCTTTAAACTGTCAGGTTATGGGCCCAGTTTCTTAAAAAATCAGATTGTCAGAATTTGAACCTTTGCAGTAAAAATTAATGATACTTTTCAATATTTTTTTTAAAATACGATTTGTTAAATTTTAATAAATATTTGTCAACAGTTAACAAATATTTACTAACAGTTAATAAGTAATTTATTAAGTACAATTTATTAACTGTTAATAAATATTTATTAATAGTTAATGAATATTTGTTAACTGTTAACAAATATTTATTTAAAATAAAAAGCAAAAATAGCAATTTTCTTTTGGCACTTTTTATAACCCTCGCTGGAATACATGATAATAATTAAATTCACTAAATAAATTAACCTTTTTAACATTTAAAAATATAAAAGATAATTATGAGCTGTGATAGAATTTGGTATTTTACAATAAACGTTATTATAATGTAATATAATTAATGCAAATAATTTATAAAGATGATTTTTGTTTATAAGCAATCTTCAAATATGACATTGCAAGCGAAACAAATTCACTCAACAAAATATTTATTAACTGTTAATAAATATTTGTTAACTATTAATAAATACTTATTAACTTAATAAATGTACTTTCCTCCCAAATAAATATTTATTGAATGTTAAAAAATATTTATAAACTAAAAATTTTCCCTTCTAAATTCCTTTTAACGCCAGGTTATGGGCCCCGTTTTCTTAAAAAATAAATTTCAATCCCAAAAACTAACTCTAAAATTTCTCTAGCGGGTTACTCCGAAGATTCCGACTACACATCGGACCTGAACTACCCAGTGGGTGGACAAGGTGCGAACAGTTCAGCCTCCCAGTTCCGAACAGCCGCTAATCAACTGGCAACTCCCCAGCGTTCTCTGGAAACCTCCAGGGAGAACAGCTACGAGCGCGATGATCACCAGGTACTAAATCCTTGATCCTATTAATAGAAGGACCAAAATAACATATCTAACATAAATTTATTTCTAGATTCCCGCAACGGTAGGCGGAAGGTTAACCGCGAGTTACCCCAGCTATGGAACGGGAAGTCGCGGACATAGTCCTAGGTACGACGAGCCTTATCCTGGAGACAATATACCCCAGCGGTATATTACGCCGCAGAGTGGAGAGTCTTCCGAGCCTCTTTCGTACAATAGCAGACCCCGCGGTTACAAAGAGTACAGGTAAAAGCTTTTATTTATCAACACCTAAATCCTACCGAGGGAATTTAATTCTCTGAAGAGTTTCGAGATAATATATATAGATAAATATATAATATAAATACACTTACATACATTTGTCGCGCAGATAATACTCAACATTTTTTTTCTTATGTTAAAAAATTTTTTTTTAATTATTTTACTACTGTTTTTCTTATTATTATTAGTATTATTATTGTTATTAGCTGGACTTTTCCAGTATTTTCTTCTTTACTTATTTTTCATGTTTTAACAGACGACGGAAGCACACGTGGGATTATGAGGACAGGTACGATCGAGTGTTTTTGTGTTTTTTTATTTTTTTTGTCACTTTTCATTAAAAAATAACACTTATCTTTTTATCCATTTAAGTTTTTTTTTTTTTTTTTTTTTTTATATTTGAGGAGTAAGAATTTTTTTTTGATACTTCAACACAGTTTTGGAGTTATTTTAACGATTCTAAAAATTTGAGTTAAACTTCTTAAGGGTTCCGATAGGTGGCGAAATGTTCTTAAAAATTTTCGCATGCTGTTTGACATTCAAATAAATAAATATCTTATAAAAACTATGATATAAAATTAGTGTGATATTTAAGCTTTTGGAGTTTTACAAACTCACCCGAGTTGAAATTTAAGTCGTAAATTGAACGTTTTGAATGTTTAAAACGTCAGTTTAACGTATGGACGTAAAAAATATAGATTCAACATTTCCAAAAAAAAATAAATTCAAAGATACTCCAAGTACCACTGATTCTTAATTAAACACTAGCTAGTCTTCTTAAGCAGCCATATACCTTGGAAAAAAAAATATTTTGGAAACCATTCTACAAGTAAAAAATTCAGACTGGATATTTTTATCGAACGAATGATAAAATTACAATCAAAAACTTCAAATTTTCCTTAAAAAAATTGAAAAAACATTTTTTATCGTACTTCTGTTTAAAAGCGTAGTTGTCTGAATAGTTTTGATATTACTTATTTTTACTCCTTATCGGTTTGATTTACGCTCATAATATGTTGAATACGTTCAACTGAAGTTTTTAACGTTCAAATAAAGATTTTAATATCCAATACGTTGAACTTACGTTTTCAACGTCTAATACGCTAAACTTACGATTGAACGTTCAATACATTGAATCTATGATTTAAATTTTAACTCGGGCAAGTAACTCAAATTCATTCTTATAAAAAAAAAAAAATTGTGAGCCGTCACGGGACGCCTGGCAGATGTGAAACATCGAAATTATTTTGTACAAGTAATAGGCACAAAAGTACAGATTATGACAGTAACTAAATATGGCATGATAAAAAAATTAGGAAAACGGTTGACCCTGAAGGCCATCCCTGCAACTTCCCGCTAGTTCCATACCGGGACGCTTAAAATTGCACTTAGGCCGTTTGTGAGCTCTTCGAGCTCAAAAATACAATTTATGTGTTGTTTTGAGCTCTCCGAGCTCAGAGAGATAGATTTTCCATGCATTTGAGCTCTTTGAGTTCAACAGTCTGATATAAGTTTGATGAAACACTATTTTTTGAATTTTGAAATCGCAATAACTTTTGAATGAATGAACCGATTTCCACGCGGTTGGTGGCATTCAATGCAGTTTTTTTAAGCCTCATGAAGAATTTTAAAGTTTGAAATGATTGAACAAGGAATTTCGGAGTAATTCCAAAAAAACACTTTTTTCGTTTTTTTTTCCTGCACGATATCTCTTGAACAAATCAACTGATTTTGACCGGATTAGCGGCGATCGACGTGGTTTTCCGAGATTAAGAGCTAATTAGTTTTTGGAGTTGATCGATAAAGCCGTTTAAAAGTTATTAAAAAAAAACAACTTAAAAAATATTTTTTTTCACAGTTCTTTTGAGATTTCTCAAAATCTATCAGTCTGAATCGGTCGAAATTGCATTCAAAATCTAAGTTTGCCCAATTCACTTCCTGAATTATCGCTATCAGACATATTTGTTCGTTAAAAAAATTATTTTTTACGTAAAACTCAGGTTACTCTCACATATGTAATGTAGTAAATCCACTCTTATAATTTAGATGAAAAATATGAAAATATATCATGTAAGCAAACTATTTGTAACGTGATTGGTCAAATATATCATAAGCATGAAAATATATGCAAACTCTATAGTCAGGGGCGCGCTTGCGCGCGCCAATTTAAATTTTAGTAACACTATATATATTATAGGTATGCGAGCTCAGTGTGGCGAGAGATTGCGCACAGTCACTTGCGCATGACATCGCGTCGCCATGTCTAACACGCTATTACCTATAGAATACGTATAGTATATATATTCCATCATAATATAGCGTGGCGAAGCGTCACCACGGCCTGTATCGCCACGCCAACAATCAGGTTTACCCTCCGCCTATAGATGTTTCACATAAAAAATAAATAATAAACTTCAAAATTGATAGTTACATGAGACAATAAAAACTTGAGTCTTTATTTTAAAAATTCTTGTTTAACTCTATAAAAAAAATTTTTATATGATTTTTTTGTATCTTCAATATTTTAGCCAAAATTAGCATTTTATACTTTTGAAAGCTACGGATAAATTCTATAAATTCATTTTTTGACTTTAAATTGAAATTTTGAAGAAAGGATGAGAGATAGGGCAACATTGAAAAAGAACTTTTTTGTAAAAAATTAAATTCTCTATAAAAAAATATCTTATATACACAGTAAAAAATTTTTCGGCATTTGTAGAGTGTTAAAATTTGTGTGTAGAATATTACACTCTAGTGTTTATAATTTAACATTCTCATGCATTGATTTAAAAATTCCACATTCTAGTGTGCTAAATTCTACACACTTGAGTGTAATATTTTACACACCAATTTTTACACTTTACATAATGACGAAAAATTTTTTTCTATGTAGTTTTATTTTTATTTTTAATACTTTAGCCAAAATTAGCACTTGAAACTTTTGAAAATTACGGATAAATTCTATAACTTCATTTTTTGACTTTGAATTCAAATTTTGGAGAAAGGATGAGAGATATAAGGCAAAATATCTTCAATATTTAACCCAGAATTTTGAATTTGAACTTCATAACTTAAAAAATTATATTTTTATTTATTGTGTGAAATTTTAACTAAAAATATTTCACGAAAAAAAATTCTGCTCTCAAAATTGACTTTATTTTAAATAATACAACATAAATTATCAAAAAAAAATTTATTCATCAGTTGTTTGATCTTATCGCTAAAAAAAAACGACCCTTATCATAACATCTGTAAATAAATTATCACCACGAGTGTAAATAAACACGATGAACATCACAACATACATAAATCCATCATTAAACAATTAACTTATCTCCCGGCTATACATGAAAGTAATAACCTGTTTAATTACAGTCAAGACGGGTGGTACAGCGAGGGGTACGATTACCAGGGGACGAGGATCGACGACACCAGGGTATTCAGCGACACCGAGTCATATTATCCCAGTACTACTAGTTCAAGTCGACGCGGTAATTACACTTAAATAAAAATTAACTTGATTCGAGAAAAAAAATTAACAAAATAATATTTTTTAAGAAAAATTCTTTAACTCAAAATTTTTTTTTTGACTTAAATAAATTTTATTTTATTAAAAAATTTTGTCTTCATTAAAAATAATCAAATTTTTCAAAAATATTTTTTTTGGTTGAATTTTTTTTTTAAACCAAAAAAATTTTTTTTTGTATTTAATTTGCAAAAAATAAAAATAAAAATTTTTTTTTCAGCAAGTAAATATTTATAAATAAAATTTTACTTGCAAAAATTCAGAAAAAATTCTAATACAATTTTTTTTTGTAACTTTCTTAAGAATAATTTATTCACTGATAAAAATAATAAAAATTGCCAATTTAAGTTTTATTTAATTGCAAATTAACTTAATATGAATATAATTCCCATAATAACTACAATTAATGTTATGATTTTGTAATTAATGGGTTTTTTTAATCTTGTAGGCCCGCATAGAAAACCTTCGTTAGAAAGGCAAAACACCTTGTACGACGAACAGCATTACAATACCGACGGATATGGCTATAATGACACCAGGATATCGAAAATGAGCGCCGTTTATCCAGAATGTCAGACAGATATTATTCATAATGATTATTCTGACTCACGATATATTTATCAGGATGAAAGGTGAATTTTTTTTGGTATTAAAACACTTTATAAGAAAATTACGGCTGCCCGATTTCGAAACACTTTAAGATTTTTAAAAATTTTTCTTATTCAAAAAAAAGTTTACCCGCCAAATTAATAAAATATTTGATTTATGAATAGAAAATAGTTAAATATTAATATTTTAAGGAAAAAATACTTGAAATTAAGGTCTCAAAGTTATAAAAAGTGCAGCAATACTTAAAAAAATTAGGTATAAAAATTTTGCAGTTACTGTTTTTTAAAATTGGATAGCCGATTAGTGTAAGCTATTAAATTGAATTGTAAGCAATTAGAAAACTTTTTTTTATTTTTATTTAGCGTAAAGTTTTTATTTTATAAATACAATACCACCCGCCACAAAGAAGTAATTATTTTACCACTTTCTACTTAAGACTACGTTCAACAATTGAATTCGTAAAGCTAATATAACCCAGTTTTATATAAGAATTTAATTTCACATTTATTACCAATTTTATTCCATGCTATTTCCTTCAATTAAATTAAATTCAATTAACTGCTTGCGGAAATTATTGTCTATAAACTAGAAGCAATCGTATTTTTGTTCACAACTGAAACTTAGCAGTAATTCAATAATAAGTAATTGAAACATAACATAAAATTTGTTACTTCTTTATTTTATAAATTTACTTTTGTATTTTGCATTATATTATAAATATAAATAATGTAAAAAAAATACAATTAGAAAGAAAAATGATCGCTGAACTTATCAAAATTTTTTTTTAATCGATTTGTTGCTAATCTTACATAAAAAAGTGGTTTTAATGGGTTATAATGTAGATTTTCAAATTTTTATGGAGGGACAAACACGATAACTTTTGAAAAAATAAATTTTTCAACTCAATTTATTTTTTAATCTCTTCATCATCCTAATAGGAAGTTAAGGATTGAAAATTGCAGCTTAATATTGTTTTGTTTAATTATAATTAATTTTTGTTCGGCTGGCGGAAAAATTTTCTGCCCTTTAAGCCATTTAGAAAAATTTATTTGTAAATAGAGCTTTAAGACAGCTGATACTATACTCAATTGTGTTCTTTGACTGACCGAAGGTTAGTCTTTAATTGGTCCTTTTTTATGATTCACATCGGAACGAAAGAGGGCGTTCAATTCGTATGAAAACAAATACTATCTGTGGGAAAATTTAAACAAGCTTTAAAATTGAATTGTAAATAAAATTTCTTGTAATTTATTTGTTATTAACTTATTAAAATTATTTTTTAAATTCATTCTTATACTTTAGAGTTGATAGTTACTATTTTTCCATGAAAAAGTGGTTTTGATGGATTATTGTGTAGATTTTCAAATTTTTATGGTGGGACAAACACGACAACTTTTGAAAAAATAAATTTTTCAACTCAATTTATTTTTTAATCTCTTCATCTGCCTAATAGGAAGTTAAGAATTGAAAATTGCAGCTTAATATTGTTTTGTTTAATTATAATTAATTTTTGTTCGGCTAGCAGAGAAATTTTCTATCCTTTAAGCCATATAGAAAAATTTATTTGTAAATAGAGCTTTAAGACAGCTGATACTATACTCAA
Source organism: Cotesia glomerata (assembly GCF_020080835.1). Classification (NCBI taxonomy): domain Eukaryota; kingdom Metazoa; phylum Arthropoda; class Insecta; order Hymenoptera; family Braconidae; genus Cotesia; species Cotesia glomerata. The sequence goes on along the minus strand of NC_058163.1, from coordinate 2,765,153 downwards.
TTGTGTTCTTTGACTGACCGAAGGTTAGTCTTTAATTGATCCTTTTTTATGATTCACATCGGAACGAAAGAGGGCGTTCAATTCGTATGAAAACAAATTCTATCCGCGGGAAAATTTAAACAAGCTTTAAAATTGAACTTTAAATAAAATTCCTTGTAATTAACTTATTAAAATTATTTTTTAAATTTATCTTTGTAGTATCCAGTAAATAATTATCTTTTTATCGTCATTTGATATTAATTTATAAAAAAATTCTTTTATTGCTAAGAATATAACAAAAAATTGCTGTTTAAAGGTACGGCCAAGACGATGAAGACCGTCAATGGGACAGTGGAGGAAAATGGTACCTAGGACCAAGCATTTACTACGAAAACAAACGAAACCGTAAAAGCTTACCCCAGAGACCAGCGTCGAGTATCGGGATCCATCGACCTAATTATCGGCCCACCGTTACCCGGCAACGTAGTTACGAATCCGAAGAACTTGACTACAGGTAACCTCAAAATTCAATTTTATCCCAACTAATCATCATTATAATTATTAACAATAAAAAACTTTCAGCTCCCGACGGAAGAAAACACCTCGCGCCCTCTCTCGACAAGAAGGAGCGATAACCGGGAAAAAACTGCCTCCGACTCCTTCAAAACCGAGCAACGTTCTTCTGAACCGCAAGCCTTTGTCCCTTCCCGCGACTCCGGGCCGGCAATTGCCGCGCACCCGAACGCCCTCTGAGGAGAGCTACTACAAGCAAGAGTACAACGAGGACTACAACTACGCCTACCGCAGCTCTCAGGACAACCTGGAGCAGGAAAGTTTCGAGTTCCAGCCCCTCCAGGACAATCAGTTCGTACCCGACTATCAGAACCAGTACCCTCAGAATAATTACGACTACGAATCAGTCGGAAAAGATTATCCAGGTTACGGAACTTACGAGGACGGTTATCAAAACACATATCCTAAGGTTAACAATCAATATCAGTCCGCGGTCATTGACAATTATCAAGGTTATGACAGTAAGAGTAACTTTAAAGACTATCAAGATAGTCTTCAGGATAATCTTAAACAAGATTATAGTCAAGCTAATGGTCAAGATTATAAACAACAAGATTTAGTTAAAGGTTATAATCAGCCAGATTATAAAAAAGATTATAATCAGCAAGATTATAAACAAGCTTATAATCAACAAGATTTTAACCAGCAAGATTATAAACAAGGTTATGACCAGCAAGATTATAAACAAGATTATAATCAGCAAGATTATAAACAAGATTCTTCTACAGGTTATGGGCCACAAAATTCTTATGATCAAGAATCGCTTAAAGATTATAATCAACAAAATACATCAAAAGATTATAATCAGAAAGAAGTTTATAAGCAAGATTATAATCAGAAGGATGTTTATAAACAAGATTATAACCAACAGGATGTTTATAAAAAAGATTATAACCAGCAAGAAGTTTATAAACAAGATTATAACCAACAAGAAGTTTATAAACAAGATTACAACCAACAGGATGTTTATAAACAAGATTATAATCAAGAATCACTTACAGATTATGATAAACAAGATGTTTATCAGCAAGATTATAATCAGCAAGATTACAAACAAGATTATAATCAGCAAGATTATAAACAAGATTATAATCAGCAAGATTACAAGCAAGATTATAAACAAGATTATAATCAGCAAGATTACAAACAAGATTATAATCAACAAGATTATAATCAAGAAATTTCTACAGGTTATGGTCCTCAAGATTCTTATAATCAAAAACCAGTTGAAGATTATAACCAACAAAATGGTTATAGCCAAGATTATACCCAAGATTTATCAAAAGGTTATAGTCACGAGGAACCTTACAAAGAAGAAACTTTACAAGATTACAAACAAGATTCATTCCAAGATTCTTATACAGATTCTTTCAAAGATTTCAAGCAAGATTCATACACAGATTCTTACAAGCAAGATTCGTACAAACAAGATTCATTTTCAGAATCTTACACCGAGGAGACTTATAATCTAGCAAAAGACGACAATAATCAGGTTGATCTGAACAATTACAAAAATGTGCCAGTAAGTAATTACAATAATAGCATAGTTACAACCTCGAGTGTGACTATTGACTACATCAACCAGCAGCAACATGACAATAATAAATACCCGGTTGCTTCTGAGTATTATCAACCTGACCAACAAATCCCGGTGGGTAAAGAAGAGTTACCCCAAGAGGTAACTTACTCCGACGGCTACGACTATAACAGCCAAGGGTACTACGACTACTACGACGACAAGCAGAAGCTCCCGGAGCCTACTACCAAGAGTCAGGTCAACGGTTACAAGGACAAAGATTACTTCTATGAAGAAAACAAGGGCCAATTGGTCCAGCAAGCTTCCTTGGAGCTCCAGGATGATGAGTTGAAGGATTCCTTCGACGCGGCGATGAATTCCGTGAACGGACTCCTGGAGCGCAAGAGCTTCGAGTACTCCACGGCTGGAGAACTAAGTCCAGCTTCGACTTTAGTGGACTCCAGCTCAGGCCACGCGGAAACTGTTACCACTACTGCGGTGATGCATGTCAATGGCAAGAGGCTGGTCAGAACTGAGTCATACGTCGAGGAGCCGATGGAAGACGAGTACCCTGCTGAGCTGCATAGGAAAGACTCCCAGCTTTCGCACCAGAGTCAAGCTAGCCAGAGAAGTATCCAGAAGCCCAAGTTGACTCGTGAGGACTCTTATGCTGAGTTTGAAGCTCGGGAACGGAGAGATAGCTATCAGGCTAGTAGGGATGACTCTTATGGGTCCATTGAGGAGCAGGACAGCTTCAAGGAACCCTTGTCCAGGACTGGGTCTTACAAGAGGGAATTCAGCAGGGGAAATTCGGTCTATGGGCAGAATTTTACTACTCCTCAACCGATCTCCAGGGCGGAAAGCTATCAGAGGGGGTACTTCAAGGATCAGAAGAGCATTGATGACAGCAATATCGTTCTGGGGAGTGCTATGAATGGAGAGTACAAAATGAGGGATGAAACTCTTGAAAGGTAAGAATGCCCAGTCAGCAATATATATCTTCCCTAGAAAAAATCATCAAGCTTTCACTCGATTTAAACCAGTAACTGGCCAGCGACATCGAGTAAGAACTACACTGAGAAAAAAAGTACTACTCTTGAGAAAATTTTCTTGTCACAAATCGACCACTTTTGAACCCGACCCCTTTAGATTTAGCTGAAACTTTTCTATTCTTTTCTACCCTTTGAAAGACATTTTTGAGAATTTTTTCAAATTTTTTTATCCAACCCAAAAAAGTTATGAATTTTTCAAAAAAATGGCTTTTTATTTTCAAATAGCCATAAATTTTTTAGACATTGACTTTGGCTACCTTTTTTTAAAAAAAATTTTTGTTTTTGAATAAACTTTTCGAAAAAATACACAAAAAAAATTAAATATGATCAATTTTATAAAATAATCAGTTTTTATTTTAGCGAAATCGTTATTTTTTCAAAGTTTGTCACTTTTTTTTTTATTTTTTTTTTTTTTTTAAAAACTTCAATCAATTTGACAACTATTCCCTCTCATAACGGACAGGGCTGATTTTTTTTTATTTAATTGAAGAAAAAATTGTCAAATTTTCTAAAATAAAAAAAATTTTTTTTTTCAATTAAATAAAATCATTTCTTGATAATTTTCAAGAATTCATTTTCTTGTTTTAAGAATTGATCGAATTATTTTTTGTTTAATTCAAGTGAATCTATTCGTTTTTTAATCTATCAAAATTAATGTCAATATTTTATTATCATGATAGATATTGATATTCATTTGTCAAAAAACCAAAATTTATTTTAAATGATTCTTGAGCCAAGAAATTTTTTTCTGGACAAAAATTTTTTTTTTCTCAGTGTAGAAACCGCGTCAGCTACAAGTCGTAAACATCGGTATACGAATTAATGTTTATTTATTTATCGTTTTTTTATCAATCGTTAATTTACGTTGGATTTAATTGTTAATTTTTTTAAACCAATCTTTTCATATTTGTGATAATTGAACTGAGAATTTTTTTAACCTCCAAATTTTCAATTCAAAATTGCTGTTTTATTAGATCTCTTGTAAAACTGGCCAGTTACTTAACAAAAACTCGATATTATACTGGCCAGTTTCTGGTTAAAGTCTAGTTACTGGCCAAAAACTCGATTTCATTTTTACTGGGTTATGATTCTTTGAGAGGTTATATGAGTCAGGTTTTTTAACTTCCCGCTAAGAATATTGAAAATTTTCAAAAATCCTAGCAATCTGGAAAAAAAAGATTATTATTTTAGAGTAATGCCGCTGGTGTACTAACTAAAAAAAAGTTGAAAAAAAAAATTATTTTCAAAAAATGATAACAACCTTAAAAAAACAATGAATTTTTGTACCACTTTTTTTGAGTTTTCCGAATTTTTAAAAAATGGTAAATATTTAAATTTTGAGATGAGGATAGTTCATGCGATAGAGAAGTTTATAACGAAGACTTAGACCAAATTTCAAGTAATTCGGTTCAGTGGAACTTGAGAAATTCTGGGTATCGTTTTAAAAAAGATAGTTTCAAGAAAAACGTGTTTAAAGTTTTGCGTCAAGTTTCTCGCAGTCTAATTCCGGCTGGGCTGGTTTGGATGCCACGTTAGCAAAACAACCATTTCTCCGAAAATACATTGAATTTTTTAAAATCCTCAAGACATATTTTTAAAGGGTTAAGCTTATTTAAAAATATGAAAAAAAAAATCAATTTTTTCCAGTTTCTAGACCGGTACATCCCCTTAAAAAATTTTAATTATTCAAAACTTCAATTTAAATGACTCCAAACTTCGCCAAAAAATTCAAAGAACCAAAATTCTAAAAAACCCAAAATTATCCAAATTTATTACAACCTAAATTTTTTCCCCTTAATTGACTATCTTTCATTTTATAATACTTTTTACCAATTTTATAAAATTTGACCGTCGTTTGAAACTATTTTTAGATAAATTTCATGCAAATTTCTCTATTTTATTCGTTTTTATGATAAAATTGACTTAGAAATTGCTATAATAATTCTTCTTTAGGAATCATATTAGTCTGATCTATGTTTCCATAAGCTGTCGATATTTCAGCGATAAATAAAAAGAATACTGAAGAATAATAATAAATATTAAAAAATATAAAAGAATATTAAAAAATATTATAGAATATTAATGAATTTTAATGAATATTAAAAATCTTCTCTGATAATTTCAGATACGAAAAAGGTGAAGAAGCCTTAACTCGTGGTTCAAGAGAAAATTCTCTGGTCGAGCCCTACAAAGTTACACCACCACTGTCCAGATCAACAAGTCCTCGAAGTAATTTTCTAACCTCTTCAATAACTTTCTAACCTCTAACCCTAAACTGAAGACTCAAAAGCTCACTTGACTGATCTTTTCAGCTGAGGGTGTCACGAAGCAGGCATCGCCCGATGACAGCGTGCAGATGGACACTCCGCCGCGGAGTCCCCCGGAACCACCAGCTGATGAAGTTCTGCTGGACCTAGTGGGGGCGCCACCTGTGCCGACGCAACTGAAAGAGCGCCCAAAGATGACTCCCAGGGAGCGCTGGCTCTGGGCTTGCAATAAAATCTCAATGCAGCTGAATGTAAGTTCTTTTTTTGTTTGGAAATTTTTTTATTTATTTTATTGTAGCTTACGTTGACATTGACGAGCCCGCATCGCGACGGCCTTCAGTCAATGAAATCCCGACTAGAGTAGAGTAAAAAATAAATATATACATACACGTAACGGTGTAATTTAATTCTAGGCATTCATGTTTGTTCTAATCGATTAAAGTCTATTCAATGGCCTTTATTTTTATTACGACCTTACTCAGGGCCACTCGGTCGTAGACCGGCCGTTGAACTTAAATTTGTTTTTTTTTTATTTAGCGGTAATTTTTATTTTTAAAAAATTAATCAAATATAAATTGAATTTTTAAATCAAACAATACAAAAATGAGTATCTGCTAGAGACTACAAGAATAAATTTAAAAAATAATTTTAATAAGTTAATTACAAGGAATTTTATTTTAGATTCAATTTTAAAGCTTGTTTAAATTTTCCCGCGGATAATATTTGTTTTCACACGAATTGAACGCCCTCTTTCTTTCTGATGCGAATCATAAAAAAGGACCAATTAAAGACTGACCTTCGGTCAGTCAAAGAACACAATTGCGTATAGTATCAGCTGTCTCAAAGCTCTATTTACAAATACATTTTTCTATATGGCTTAAAGGACAGAAAATTTCTCCGCCAGCTAAACAAAAATTAATTATAATTAAACAAAACATTATTAAGCTACGATTTTTAATCCTTAACTTCTTATTAGGCAGATAGAGAGATTAAAAAATAAATTGAGTTGAAAAATTTATTTTTTCAAAAGTTATCGTGTTTGTCCCTCCATAAAAATTTGAAAATCTAGACTCTAAGCCATTAAAACCACTTTTTTTATAGAAAAATGGCAATTTTTTATTCTAAACTATTAGAATAAATTGAAAAAATAATTTTAATAAGTTAATAACAAATCAATTGCAAGAAATTTTATTTAAAATTCAATTTTTAAGCTTGTTTAAATTTTCCCGCGGATAGTATTTGTTTTCAAACGAATTGAACGCCCTCTTTCGTTCCAATGTGAATCATAAAAAAGGACCAATTAAAGACTGACCTTCGGTCAGTCAAAGAACACATTTCCGTATAGTATCCGTTGTCTTAAAGCTCTATTTACAAATAAATTTTTCTATATAGCTTAAAGGACAGAAAATTTCTCCGTCAGCCGAACAAAAATTAATTATAATAAAACAAAACAATATTAAGCTGCAATTTTTAATCCTTAACTTCTTATAAGGCAGATGAGGAGATTAAAAAATAAATTGAATTGAAAAATTTATTTTTTCAAAAGTCATCGTGTTTGTCCCTCCATAAGAATTTGAAAAAAGGCCATTCAGCAGCCGAAATGGAAGTAGATTTCATAATGAATAGAAAAAAAAACTACTAGGATAGTATACAAACAAACAAAAAAAAAAAAACAAAAAAAAAACTAAAACGGCTGCAACAGTAAAACTGTTTCATTAAACGAACTCTAAAAGGAGTAATATTGAGGGTATTACCACTTCTGAAGTGGTAATACGGTAGTGAAATTCACGGTAGTGAAAATTGAAGCTTATTAAAAGAGCTTTACGATGCATTTAACCGAATTTTAATATCTTGTCTAGTTCAGTATATACCAAGTTGAAGTAGTACAAACATCAATTTTTACGATTTTCAAAATTTCAAAATCCTATCATTTCCAAGTTACTCGCCCGATTAAGTTCATCTTCGAACTTAACCTTGGTCTTGATCGATAGATAAAACATATTGAGTTTGAGAAGAATCGGTTATAAATTGAAAACGTTATCGTGCTGACAAGCCGCGTTATATCGTATAAATATATATACATATATATATATATATATATATATATATATATATATATATATATATATATATATATATATATATATATGCATAAATACATACATACATAAACTTTTGAACTATATACATTTTCTGACTCAGCTCGACAAACTGAGTCAGAAAATGACTAAATTATTTAAAAGTTGCGCCATGAGGACGGCTGCAATAGTTAGATTTTTATGAAATCTACTAAAAATCTACACTACAAGCCATAAAACCACTTTTTTATGTGAAAATAGCAATTGTTTACTCTAAACTATAAGAATGAATTAAAAAAATAATTTCAATAAGTTCATAACAAATCAATTGCAAGAAATTTTATTTAAAATTCAATTTTTAAGCTTGTTTAAATTTTCCCGCGGATAGTATTTGTTTTCATACGAATTGTACGTCCTCTTTCGTTCCGATGTGAATCATAAAAAAGAACCAATTAAAAACTGACCTTTGGTCAGTCAAAGAACACGAGTATAGTATCAGCTGTCTTAAAGCTTTACTGATAATTAAACAAAACAATATTAAGCTTCAATTTTCAATCCTTAACTTACCATTAGGTAGATAAAGAGATTAAAAAATAAATTAAGTTGAAAAATTCATTTTTTCAAAAGTTATCATGCTTGTCCTTCTATAGAAATTTGAAAAATCTACATTATAAGCCATTATAACTACTTTTTTATGGAAAAATAGTAATTAATTAATTAAAAAAAAATTAGGAAAACGGTTGACCCTAAAGGCAGGCCATCCCTGCAACTTCCCGCTCATTGCATACTTAAGCGCACAAACCTACACTTATTAAGTTTTTGAGCTCTTCGAGCTCAAAACTATAATTTTCGTATCATTTTGAGCTCTCCGAGCTCAAAAATCTGCTAGAAGTTGAATGAAACACTATTTTTCAAATTTTTAAACCGCAATAACTTTTGAATAAATGAACCGATTTTTACGCGGTTAGCGGCATTCTACGCAGTTTTTTAAGCCTAATAAAGAATTTCTAAGTTTCAATTGGTCAAACTAGAAATTTCGGAGTAACTCCGAAAAAACACTTTTTTCGGTTTTCTTTTGTTTACGATATCTCTCGAACGAATCAACCGATTTTGACCGGATTGGCGGCGATCGACGTGGTTTTTCAAGGTTGAGAGCTGATTAGTTTTTAGAATCGATCGGTAAAGCCGTTTAAAATTTATCCCAAAAAAACCACTTCTGAAAAAATTTTTTTTGAGATCTCTCCAAATTTCTCAAAATCTATCAGTCCGAATCGATTCAAATTCACAGGAAATCTAAGTTTGGCGAAGCCCTTTCGAATGGCACCAACCGCGATGAAATCGGTTCAACCGTTCAAAAGTTATAAGAGGTTTACATACTTACACACACACACACACACACACACACACACACACACACACACACACACACACACACACACACACACACACACACTATTAATAAGTATTGCGGCTGGTCTCGAAAATGCTCTAGCTCCAAGCTGCATAATTAAGAAATGACGGTGTATCTTGTGAACTATTGACACCTTTAAAGATATAAGCTCATCCCGATGTTACACGCACTAATACCTTTCATTTAAGTACCCACATCATTTTTTCATATATTTATATATATTATATATATATGTATAAATGAAAAATATATCAAAAAGCCATTTTTTACAAGTCGGTAACATCTTGAATCAATGTTATCGCCTATCTTGAACCAAGACAAAAATTCTTGAAATAAATATATCTATATCTAGTTTCAAGAGTTCAAGTTTTGAAGAAAAAAAGTTTCTTGAATCAAGATTGTTATTCTATCAGTGTACAAACTCAATCCGCAAATTCGCGACTTATGGCTCGCGGGTAATCATTACATAATGTTTGTATGAGTTGTTTGAGGGCGGAAAAATGACAGTTGGATTAGCGATAGCTAACACGAAAGTTCCATTAACGCGAACTTGTCAGCCAAGTGGATATCGCACTCGATCGTGTGTGAAACATCCTCAATTTCTCCGGAGCGGTGCTCCAGAATGTAGACTCCATCCAACCCTTCGTCCCCCCTCTAACAGAGCTCCATTTTCGACACCTGACTCTCACAGCAGTCGCGAGTGTCACACCCGGAAGAATATTGCTGGTGAAAAACGATCCGACATTGTCACATTTAATACAGACATGTGATTTTACAGGAAATCGTTAAACTTCAGACCAGAAAATACGGAAACGATAAAAGGAAATATTTCCTCTTTTCTTATTCAGAATTGCTGCGTTTTCAAAAAATATAAATTTTCAGTAATTAATTTCAGAAATAAAAACATTTTTCAGTGTCTCAGTTACAGCTTTCTTGTTTTAAGAGAAAAATATCTGAGCGGAACAATAAACAAAAATAAAGTATTTCAATAATGGGAAACTAAGACTGTAGAACAATTGTATTTTATTGGCGGTTTTATTTTTATTTTTTTTGACGATAACGGCATTCGTGAGTTCTTCCAACTGTATCTTTTAACTTTTTTAACGACGCTTTGCATTTTAAGTACTTTAAGCTCGGTTATTTTTTTACTCGGTTAATTACTATTTTAAGCAGGACTGAGATAACCTATTAAATTCGTTCCTACAATCATAAATTATCAATTCTATAACATTAATTATTAAAAAATTAATTGAAAAATTCGTTTGTGATTAATATTTCATTGTTCTAAAATTAATTACTTGCAAAAATAACTTTATAATTTATGCAAGTTATTAAAATGCTTGTTAATTTTTTGACGTCCATCAATATAGTGCCCATGGTTGAATAAAATTATAAGTTTTAAAAAACTCATGACTAACGAATCTATTTTCAGCAACGTTTCGAATATTAATTCTTTTTTTGTTTCTATAAATTTGCACTGGATACTTTTGAACAATATTTCATCAGTATTCATGAATTTATGAGCATCAATGAATAAATAGTTGAGAAAACTCCCGACAGAGGGCGAAAAATCGCTAAATGCGCTTCTAGCAGGAGAGTTAACTGCTAAGGGCGGAGTTTTAATGAATATTATGTGATTCACATCGAGTTTATTAGTAATAGTTTTATTTGGATTAAGATCAAGCACTGAAATCAATTTTGCTATTAAATGTTACGATACTTGTTGTAGAAATATTTTCGAAAGTCAAAAGTAAATGAAAAACTTGACAGGAATTAGTTTTTTACGCGCGAATTCTCTGACATATACATTCTTCGAGTTGAATTTTAATTTAATTACAATCATAGTATATAAAAATGAAATTATAGCTCAGAGAATTCAACTTTTTGATACTCGTCTCTGAAATATTCTTCGTTCCTTACATTTCGGATTTAGTTTCGTCCTTTAGCTTTTCAGAACATCGCACAAGGTTTTATTAGCTTCAAAAGTTCTTCTGGTTCGACAGTTTCAGAAGATTGTCTTGTGAATAAATGTATCAGCTTTTTCTCTAGATATATACTATCGATAAATTTCGCTTGTTCCTCCTTTAGTTAACGTTCATTTTATCGAAAAATTTTTAATAAAATTTTAGTTGTTGATTTATATAAATCTAAGCCAAAGCTCGTGATAACATCATATTAATAAGTTTATGACTAACAACTCCTATTTTAAGGATATCGAAGCAAATAAAAAACACTGTTTTGACCGAAAAAAAAAATGTTAACTTTATACTTGACGAAAATACAATGATTTCAAAAGTACCGTATGATCAAAAAAATAAAACTTATTACTGCAATGTTGGGTCTTCGTTAGTTTAAAATTAGTCCCTCAAATCAGTAAAAACTTAAACCTTGACCGAAGTCTAAAACGCATCTCACAAAATGAATAAACCATCCCCACCACCATTTAGAGTCCGCCGATTCATTTATTTATTCCCTTGTTTAAAATTACAGCCCCTGAGCTCTAAGTTCTGGCAGTAGTAACACGATAGCTCTCAAAAAACACAACCGATACAAAAAATAATTAATTTCCTAGGTAAGTGAGACTGTCGTCGCCCCAAAAAAATTAACCTTCAAAATCCTCTTTGTTTAATATAGTAATCAACAGAATAATCTTAAAACTCTCCAGGCGGGAAAAAATTCCTCATTATTTGTTGCATAACAGCACCTAATTGCTAATTAGTAATTATTCAACGTAGTTCAGTGAAACCTTAAAGCAACCACAAGCTTATCACCGAGCAAGCACACATCTTACACACGACGCCTTTTTGGGATCAAAGCTTTTACTAAACACAGATCAGGGAGATTTACGAGCCGAACTATGTCACGATAAACTCCAGTTAAGTCTTACGTTACCAAACGACATCACCGTCAGCCTCCAGGTTATTAATTTTATCTCCTTTTAAAATAAAACAATTAATTTAAAGAAATTACGTGTACAAATATCTGGCTGTTATCTTTCTAGGCCACCGTAGCATTGAAAGCCCGTATGCGTACGAGTATTTTTTTTCTCCTATCACTTTTTTACTCATTACATTTATTTAATATTCTCAAGGACTTCCCGCACCGACCAATTTAACTATCGGTAAATTAACTCATGGCTTAGGGTTTTTTTCAGTCATTTCATTAGCCACCGCGGGAAATGTAACATTATTATTTTTCTAAGTTAATGGAACAGTATAAGTATAAATATAAGTATGAGTGTATCGTCGGTCTGAGATAAGGGACACTGAAACTCACTGAACTCAACTTGTTACCACACTTATAGTTCTTATAAAGCTGAGACGCTGCGGGAGCGCTATTGAGTTAAGTGAAAACACCAGGAGATCTATTGTTATTTTATTATATTTTTTTTCCGGCAGTCTGGGGTAGGCTGGTCATCGAAGACGGTCTACTTTTCGAGTGATAGTTCCTTTCAATGGAAATATTCGAACAGTTCTTAGTATTGTGCGGGTCTTCTATGAGAATTAAACAAGAAGGAATAAATGAATAGAAGGCTGATAAGCGCGGAAGTGTGGCCGGACGTTGTTGCAAGTGATAGTAAAGTTTGTCCAGTCGTTTAGTTGTTCACGAGGTTTTTGTTACACTGTTAATTCTGTTAATTGTTGTTTTAATTGTGAGTGATTGCGAGCTTTTGTTTTTTAATAAATTAAAATTTTTAGTGGAATTATTCAGATATTTCCAATTTCAATTTTGCTAAGGTAAAGTACCCAGTAATAGAACAGGTTTCAAAGTAAAACGTAGTTGAACCTACTTTTTATATAAAGATGCAATTATTAGTTCAAATTAGTGACTTTCATGAAAATATAAACAACTTTGAATTGATTAGCAAAATAACAAAGATAATTTAATATTTATATTTTGACAACGGTTTTAAGATAGACTAAAGGAGTAGTAGTTGAACAATCAATTCTGAAAAGCCGTAGTTGAACACTCCGGGAGCAGTAGAACTAATAAAATATATGGCAATAGGCACACCAAAAATTTTCAACGTTTTATTGAAATATCCAAAGAATTATAACATATTATTGATTAATATTAAAAATAATACTGTAAATATTTAATATGTTCATTTAAAAATGAGAAATATTTGTATTTAATTTTGTAATTACATTTTTTATGGATGACAAAGCAAACTTTCAATTATAAATAAAAAAAACTCAATTCAAAACGTTCAATAGTTTTTAACTACACTAATTTTTAGCTATAAAACTTATTTAATTTGCAGTAATTAATATAAATCACAATGCCATCACTAGTCTATAAATCTATTAGAGATTAGAGTGCTGTTAAAATTATACGGCCCCAGCTTGTTCAGGTTCTGGGTACCGCTTTTAAAATTTGGAGGTATAGTTAGACGCTAAAATTTAATATAAAAATTATAGTTTATGTCTTTGCAAAAAATATGTATTATTTAAAAAGAGTATTTCATTGGATGGTACAATTTTTTTTATTTAAAATGATATACCGTTTTTTTTAACTGATTGTTCGGTTTACGGTTTAGTACCTTTTTCATAAAAAAAATAGCATCTATGACATTATTGATTAGTACAAAAAATAATACTGTGAATATTTAATATATTCATTTAAAAATGAGAAATATTTGTATTTAATTTTTTAATTACATTTTTTATGAAAAACAAAGCAAATTTTCAATTATAAATCAAAAAAACTCAATTCAAAACGTTCAATAATTCTTAACTACACTAATTTTAGCTATAAAACTTATTTAATTTGCAGTAATTAATACAAATGACAATGCTGTTCACTAGTCTATAAACCTATTAGAGATTAGAGTGCTGTTAAAATTATACGGCCCCAACTTGTTCAAGTTCTGGGTACCGCTTTTAAAATTTGGAGGTATAGTTAGACGATAAAATTTAATTTATAATTTATAGTTTATGTCTTTTCAAAAAATATGTATTATTTAAAAAGACTATTTCATTGGGTGGTATAATTTTTTTTATTTAAAATGATATACCGTTTTTTTTAACTGATTGTTCGGTTTACGGTTTAGTATCTTTTTCATGAAAAAAATAGCATCTATCGGCTATTCTCGATATGTCAACTTTTCAGTTAACAAAAATATAATTGCTTTGATTTATAATTGAAAAAACTTACAGAAATCAATTACTGTATCATTGAATAATTATAACATGCGCATATTACTCATAATAATTATACGGATTTTGTATTAGAACAATTCGAAAAGTCTGTTCAACTACTGGTCCTATTTATATAAGTGTTCAAGTACTGGGTACTTTAAGGTCAAGACCTTATTTGTAAAAATTGATTTGAAAAATAATTATTCAAGTTTTTATTGCATAAAATTATTTTATAGAAGGCTAATTCATTAAAAAAAGAGATTGTCAACAGTATTCGACAAGATGGCGGCTCCAATTCCCACGTTATAAAATGGCGGCTTGTAATACCAAGCGCGGCAAATTTAAAAATTACTTTTAGAAAATATATTTAAAAAAGTGACATTTAAAAATAAAACAAAATTTAAAATTAAACAATAAAAGCTAAATAATTGAAGTGCGTAAATAAAAATCATAAAAATGTATCGCCGTGAAAAATCAACTGAGTGGGCATTATTATTTCCTCTAAAAGCGGGTTTATTCGCTGTCAAGTCGTCAATATGCACAATAAATCGCGATAAAGAGAAAGAGCTAAATCGGCAGCAGCGAGGGAGCGTTTATAAAAAAACAGGACTGCGTCGAGGTTCATCATTGTCAGATTTAGATAAACTCCAAACTAAAAGTGTGTTGCCGACCAGTGTCAGGTCAGCTGAAAAATGTTACGAGTCACTGCCCCAGTCGAGGTCAAACTTGATCCAATTGTCGGGCAGCCAGGTAAGGGGAAGTATTGGCGACCTGATGAATCTCAAGAAATATGCCAGCTCCACCTGGAGTGTCAGGAGCGAGACACTCATCACCAAGGTCGTTCCTCTCAGCACGGTCACTCCGAGACAAAGTCCTTCTAAGGACAGTCCTGATGAGCCAGACAGAGTTGTGGAGCTTGCTAATCATCCGGCTGATGATCTTTTAGCTGGTGAACCCTTGACTTGTGCTCAGAGAACGCAACGACTAGGGAGACTCATCAAGAAACATCGACAGACTGTTTGTAGTCCTTTGAAGAAGCTTCCTGTAAGTTTTTATGACTTTAGTAATTAATAGTTAGTTGCTGTGATGCAACGATTAATTAAAGATATCTTTTAAAACTATTTTATTGATAACCTGGAGGCTGACGGTGATGTCGTTTGGTAACGTAAGACTTAACTGGCGTTTATCGTGACATAGTTCGGCTCGTAAATCTCCCTGATCTGTGTTCAGAAAAAGCTTTGATCCCAAAAGGGCGTCGTGTGTAAGAGGTGTGCTTGCTCGGTGATAAGCTTGTGGTTGCTTTAAGGTTTCACTGAACTACGTTGAATAATTACTAATTAGTAATTAGGTGCTGTTATGCAACAAATAATGAGGAATTTTTTCCCGTCTGGAGAGTTTTAAGATTATTCTGTTGATTACTATATTAAACAAAGAGGATTTTTAAGGTTAATTTTTTTGGGGCGACGACAGTCTCACTTGCCTAGGAAATTAATTATTTTTTGTATCGGTTGTGTTTTTTGAGAGCTATCGTGTTACTACTGCCAGAACTTAGAGCTCAGGGACTGTAATTTTAAACAAGGGAATAAATAAATGAATCAGCGGACTCTGAATGGTGGTGGGGGTGGTTCATTCATTTTGTGAGATGCGTTTTAGACTTCGGTCAAGGTTTAAGTTTTTACTGATTTAAGGGACTAATTTTAAACTAACGAAGACCCAACATTGCAGTAATAAGTTTTATTTTTTTGATTATACGGTACTTTTGCAATCATTGTATTTTCGTCAAGTATAAAGTTAACATTTTTTTTTTCGGTCAAAATAGTGTTTTTTATTTGCTTCGATATCCTTAAAATAGGAGTTGTTAGTCATAAACTTATTAATATGATGTTATCACGAGCTTTGGCTTAGATTTATATAAATCAACAACTAAAATTTTATTAAAATTTTTTCGATAAAATGAACGTTAACTAAAGGAGGAACAAGCGAAATTTATCGATAGTATATATCTAGAGAAAAAGCTGATACATTTATTCACAAGACAATCTTCTGAAACTGTCGAACCAGAAGAACTTTTGAAGCTAATAAAACCTTGTGCGATGTTCTGAAAAGCTAAAGGACGAAACTAAATCCGAAATGTAAGGAACGAAGAATATTTCAGAGACGAGTATCAAAAAGTTGAATTCTCTGAGCTATAATTTCATTTTTATATACTATGATTGTAATTAAATTAAAATTCAACTCGAAGAATGTATATGTCAGAGAATTCGCGCGTAAAAAACTAATTCCTGTCAAGTTTTTCATTTACTTTTGACTTTCGAAAATATCTCTACAACAAGTATCGTAACATTTAATAGCAAAATTGATTTCAGTGCTTGATCTAAATCCAAATAAAACTATTACTAATAAACTCGATGTGAATCACAGAATATTCATTAGAACTCCGCCCTTAGCAGTTAACTCTCCTGCTAGAAGCGCATTTAGCGATTTTTCGCCCTCTTTCGGGAGTTTTCTCAACTATTTATTCATTGATGCTCATAAATTCATGAATACTCATGAAATATTGTTCAAAAGTATCCAGTGCAAATTTATAGAAACAAAAAAAGAATTAATATTCGAAACGTTGCTGAAAATAGATTCGTTAGTCATGAGTTTTTTAAAACTTATAATTTTATTCAACTATGGGCACTATATTGATGGACGTCAAAAAATTAACAAGCATTTCAATAACTTGCATAAATTATAAAGTTAATTTATTTTTTATCTGCGTGACCTAATTAACATACATCTTGTTAAAAAATGAAATTATTATAGAAAAAAAAGCGAGAATTGCTGTCACAAAGCTCAAACGCCTTTATACCCCAGAAGTTTTACTGTAAAATTAAAAATGCTCGCGGTCATACGTCGGATTTACCGTGATATCATTGAAGCGTCGTGTTTTATAACATTTGATGGAACGGATTTTTTTAACGAATGAAAACAAACAGAAACTCGACATTTAGAATTTTCTTTATTTTTTTTTCTCTATCTGTTTTTATTACCATCTGTAAATTAAATTCGATTTTGTTAAATTGAATTGCATTAGATGGTGTAAATATAAACGATTCAAAGCGCTCGAATTATTTCAATTATTCGTCCGTCAGTTTATGCAGTGAATGAATAATTATGAGCTGGCAGAGCAAAACTACCCTGGATTTAGAAGCTGACGTACGTCGAAGAATTCATGCATACGTACCGGGAGCCACTGCTGCGGATTTATCAAATAGTTCTTATAACTCTTTAGAATAATTGACGTTAACAGACAGATAAATGTGTTACTTATTATTTAATAAAGTATGATCATCCATACGTAAATTAATAATTATTTAAAAACTCTCCTGTTTTTATAATTTATATGGAAATTATTTTTTACATTGATAGATGGATTTGTTTATATTAAATAACCTTTATTAACTGCTAAAAAATGATTTTTTAACATAAGATTTAATAAATATTTATTAACAGTTAATAAATTATTTATGAAATACGATTAAATGTTAATAAATATTTGTTAATTAACAAATATTTATTAACAGTTAATAAGTAATTTATTAAGTACAATTTATTAACTGTTAATAAATATTTATTAATGGTTAATGAATATTTGTTAACTGTTAACAAATATTTATTTAAAATAAAAAGCAAATTTAGCTATTTTCTTTTGACACTTTTTATAACTCTATAGCTGGAATACATGATAATAATTCAATTCACTAAATAAATTCACCTTTGTAATATTTAAAAATATAAAAGATCATTATGAGCTGTGATAAAATTTGGTATTTTACAATAAACGTTATTATAATGTAATATAATTAATGCGAATAATTTATAAAAATGATTTTTGTTTATAAGCAATCTTCATATCATATGTCATTGCAAGCGAAATAAATTCACTCAACGAAATATTTATTAACTGTTAATAAATATTTGTTAAATATTAATAAATACTTATTAACTATTAATGAATGTACTTTCCTCCCAAATAAATATTTTTTAAATGTTAAAAATATTCATTAATATTTAATAAACTAGTAACCTTGCAGTCACTATGTGACTGCCGTGACGTGAACTATAAATAAATGAAATTTCGCTTTATTAAATAATGACTATTGTTAAATTGCACTGTACTTTCTTAACTATTGACGTTTCTAAAGATATAAATTCATCCCGATGTTACACTCATCAAAAGTTTTCATTTGAGTACCCACATGCATTTTTAACTTCCCGCTAAGAAAATCTCAGATTTTCAAAAATCGGGAAGTTATTGGTTTTACCCCGTTTTACAAAAATCGAGTTTTCATCAGACTTCGACGTTTGAGCGTCACAGGAAGCTTCCCTGACTATCCCCGTGAGTGTGTCACTATGTCTGCATGTGTGTGTGTGTGTGTATGTAAGTATGTAAACCTCTCATAACTATTGAATGGCTTCACCGATTCGATCGCGGTTTGCGCTATTCGAAAGGGCTTGTCCAAACTTAGATTTTGGATACAATTTGGATTGATTCAAACCGATAGATTTCGAAAAATCTAAAAAAAGCTGAAAAAAAAAATTTTTTTAAAGTGGTTTTCTTGAAATAACTTTCGAACGGCTTTATCGATCAACTTTAAAAACTAATCAGCTCTCAACCTTGAAAAATCACGTCGATCGCCGCTAATCCGGTCAAAATCGGTTAATTCGTTCGAGAGATATCGTGCAGGAAAGAAAACCCAAAAAAAGTGTTTTTTCGGAATTACTCAGAAATTTCTAGTTTGATCAATATAAACTTAAAAATTTTTCATAAGGCTTAAAAAACTACGTCGAATGCCGCCAACCGCGTGAAAATCGGTTCATTCATTCAAAAGTTATTGCGGTTTGGAAACTCAAAAAATAGTGTTTTATCAACCTTCTATCAAACTTTTGAGTTTGCAAAGCTCAAAAGCATCGAAAAGTTATCTTTTTGAGCTCGGAGAGCTTAAAACAACATATAAATTGTATTTTTGAGCTCGAAGAGCTCAAAAACGTCCTAAATGCAATTTTAAGCGCCCAGAATTAGCGGGAAGTTGCAGGGATGGACTTCAGGGTCAACCGTTTTCCTAATTTTTTATTTATTTATTTATTCCTTATACATAGACCCAACAGCATTAGCCATTAACAGAGTCATTCTAACAATATATACAGCGATACAGTGTAACAGTATGAAGTGCCATTAAGATATTATTTGACATAAAAATATTTAGACATAAATAACAAAAAAAAAAAAAAAAAATGAAAATATCTCAACAAAATACCTTTAGTTATAATATAGATTTTACAATGATATAATTTTAATATAGAAGAAAAAATATACAGGAAAGGAAAATATGAGTAGATACTATTAAAAGAAAACTTCTGACCAAAATTTGTCCAAATTGAAAGGGTTTGTTTTCAACTATTGTTTGATTTGACATGAAATGACCCATAAGTAAATATTTCTCGTTAATAATTAATAAAAATTAGCATTTGTCAAATTATTAAGAATTTTGGACAAGCATTCTATTAAATATATGCATATTATTATTCTAAAATTAATAATAATGGGTTTTTAATACATAGAAATTGATTTTCTCGTGTTTAAGACGAAAACAAACCGTAATTTTTAACAGTCTGAAGTTTGAGGCGCGATATCTTTGAAACGGCTTGACTTACGCAAAATTTCAATCAGACCTTTTCTGTAGAGCATTTGATTGCCCATAAGAAAAAGTAAGTTTAGTTTTATCTATAAAGTAGCTCGTTGTCACGTAACAGAATTCCAAACTTTAAAAGAATATTTTTCTATGTTATTTAAATGGGAAATAGAAATTACTTGACGCCACCTCTAAATATTAATATTAAGAGCTCATATTTTCAGAGGATTTTTTTCTAGAGATACTCTGACGATTTCTCAATGTTCGTTGGAAAAAAAAAAAATATTCGATTTTTTTGATACACTCTAATATATATAAATATATAAAATATATGAAAAATTGATGTGGGTACTCAAATGAAAGGTATTGATGAGTATAATGTCGGGGTGAGCTTAAATCTTTAAAAATATCAATAGTTCACAAGATACAAGGTAATTTCTGAATTATTGATATTTTTAAAGATATAAGCTCATCCGGATATTACACATCAAGAGCTTTCATTTGAGTACCCACATGCATTTTTGATATATTTTTCATATATACATACACGGAAAAAAGTAAACTGTAATAATCACTCGGATTCCGGTTAATTTTTATAGTTTCAAACAATAAAGCGGACATCGGGGTGGCAAAAATATAAATATTACAGAACTTAATGTAGAAAGTATAAAAGCCACAATTTATAATTTAATATCCAAAATAAGTGATTAGTAGCTGTCACTATAGTAAATAACGACTCTTTCATCTTAAAAAATTACAGTTTCAAACAGTAAAAATTGCCATTTCAATATATAGTCGATATTATGAGAAGAAGGGGAACTTAGATGAAAGAGAAGGGGGTCTCACTCTGGGAGAATTTAACATTTGAATCAGTAAAAATTATACTTTTAAAATATACATTTTACCAGTCCAAGCAAGTCAATAATTACAGTTTGATTTTTAGCGTTGCGTTTAAAATTTACCATTTTACTTTGTAAATATTGACGTTGCTTGTATTAGAAATTTACTAACTTTATTTTATACTTTTTACATATCATAAGATCATTTTTTAAGTACGAAATGATAAATATCAAAGTCTGAATTCTTAATTATTATACTTTAACATTTTAGACATTTACATAGCGAATATTACAGTTTGAAATAGTATTTTCTTCCATGTAAAGAGTAAATCGTAACGTTTAAATGGTAAATATTATGAAGTGAATAGTAAAATCACGATTTTACTGTTTGAAATGGTAATTTTTAGCAGTTGATCATTACTTATTATAAATCGACTGTTATTTATTACAGTTTACTTTTTTCCATGTATATATAATATATAAATATATGAAAAATTGATGTGGGTATTCAAATGAAAGGTCTTCAATAATGTAACATCAGGCTAAGCTTATATCTTTAAAAATATCAATAGTTCTCAAGATACAAGGTAATTTCTTAATTATGTATCTAGAGATAGAGAATTTTCGAATGCAGCCTAAATACTTATCATAATAAATTGACTATCGGTGAGAATGATATAAAACTTTGAAATGGCCTAAATTCAAGTCAAAACCTTTGCAATGACACTAAATTTGATTAAAAATACCGATTTTATCATATCACTATCCTGGAAACAAAATTTTTCTTATTCTCTTAATAATATACATTAAATAATTGTCTAAATAAATTAAATTATTAATAGTTAATAAATCCTTCTATGAGTATAAATGCTTCAAGAAAATTTTTCATGCGAACACGGTGCGTGTCTTTAGCCATCTAGCGGATTTCTTAAAAAGTTCATTTAACTAAAAAACTAAATATATAATCATTAAAATAACTCTATAATTGTACGCTGCACTGAGAGAAAAATTTTATTTTGAAAAAAATTAGCATTTTTGTATCAAGAAATTAATTTATTAAAAATCATAATTTTTTTTTCGTTAAATAATTATTTAATTAATATTAAAAATACTTTTTGTATAATTATTTTTATGAATAATTTTCATATTCTATAATATCAAATAAATATTTTTGAGTCCACTTATTTAAAATAAAAATAAAAAAAAAAAATGACAACCTTTACTTCAACAAAGGCCAGTTGAGCTGATAAAAACTCAACAAAATCCTCGTACTCACAAAGTACTGCCTCGTAGAGTACACACTCGAGTGCCTAATATTTTACGCGCTTTGAAATCCGTTAGCCCATATTGAAATAGAATTTTCGATTAAACTAGTAAAGCTATATATGTTTGTATTTACAACAACAACAACAACAACAACAGCAACTGAAAATATTGGTTCTAACAATAAAACTACTCCAGAAATGTAAAATAAAAAGACCGACCCTTTGAAAGATTTAACAGTATCGTTCAGATATCTATAAACTCCTTAAATCGATCGGGAAGTAACGAGTAAAAAAACCGGTCGTTACGTCTTAGGTTCTCCACTCACAAAAGTATCTCCTGAAGCACCAAAGATGTTACTTTTACAAACTCTACTGGAATTTAAGTCCTAAAAAAAGAAATCGGCACTTTGACGAGTAATTCGCTTAAAAAAAAAACTAGATTTTATATCAGATATTTTAAAAATTCAGCGGCGATATAAATCCAGTGCGGCTTTTAAAAAATTTTTTTATTTTCATTGTATATATAAATCCCGACCTCATTTTTATTCCAACTAAAAGCACCTTTGTAACTAAAAACTATTTTTAAACTTAACATGTAAAAAAGTGAAGCTTTGAAAATCAGGAAATGACTGCACCTACAGCTCAACTTCCTTTCCTCGACTCAACTTTTGTTTTTTTTACTTTTATTAACTTTTACTTAGCATAGTTCGCACAAAAAGACCGTGACTCTCAAGTATTCCCGCTATTCATTCTTCGTTAAGTAAACAAATAAATTTTTCTCTTTTTGTTTCTCGAAAAAATTCACTCAATTGGAAAAATCAGTCTAATAAAAAATTGAATGGAATATTTTAGAGATTTTTTGTGATAAATTGATTCAGTTGGTGATAAAGATTACGTTACACCCAGAAAAAACAAAAATTTTAGGGTAAACAAAATGGCGGCAAAAGTGGAGCACGAAATGGCGGCGGTAAAAACCCGCGAAATTCAAATTTGAAAAGTAGATGGATTATAATAACACTTATTCTGTTTTTTTTACTTTTATTAACTTTTACTTAGCATAGTTTGCACAAAAAGACCATGACTCTCAAGTATTCCCGCTATTCATTCTTCGTTAAATAAACAAATAAAATTTTTCTCTTTTTGTTTCTCGAAAAAAATTTATTCAATTGGAAAAATCATTCTAATAGAAAATTTAATGGAATATTTGAGAGACTTTTAGTGATAAAGTGATTCAGTTGGTGATAAAAAATACGTTACACCCCAAAAAAAAACAAAAATTTGAGGGTAAACAAAATGGCGGCCAGTAAAGCGCGAAATGGTGGCAGTAAAAACCCGCGAAATTTAAATTTGAAAAGTGGCGGAATTAAGGTAAAAGCCCCAATCATTGACACTAATAGAGACAAAGTGATGATTTTATTTTTTTGTAAGCAATAAAATATCAATATCGTTGAATTTTGTTTGTGGTAATGTCTCAAGTAATGTTTTTACTAATCAATTTCTCTTTTTAAAATGATAATCAGTGATATTTACTGATTAATTTTAAATAATTAAATAGATTATCCAAATACACCAATTATTGGCAGGTTAAAAAAGTGATTGATCTAATTATTGACATACCTTAGCCCTAATTATTGACACCTATACTGCGCATGCCTAGAATCATCTGCTTATTCTTATTTATCGAAACATATTATTAAGTAATCAATATTATTAAAGTTTATTAATGATAATTTCCATAAATGATTAGTTACTTTTAAAAATATAAAAATTAATTTAAAAATAATTTATTGAATCAGAGGAGTTCAAACTCTTACAGTAAATTTTTTAGGTTAAAGTAAAAAAAGACGCTATAGCGCTGTCGACTGGCTGTCAATATGAGATTCAACTTAAAAATTATCAACTAGTTATTGACACCCATTATTTAAATATTATAAAGCATACAATTAATTTCGATTATTCAATTTTATAAATTTTTCATATATTGTTAATTAAAAAATAAAAGATCATATTATTAGACGAAGAAATTAATTTAAACTCGGCATTAAAAAAAAATGCTTTTTTAACCAAAGTTGTTAAGAAAATAGACGCTCGTAAGCTGGTTTGATGAACTGGTGCTTTTATTTTTTTTTAATAATTAATATTTAATATTTTGAACTAACAGTAATTTTTTTCAATTTTTGAACTAATTAGAATTTAATAAAAATTCATATGATACTTATTACAGATGATTAAATATATTTAAAACTAATTTAGGGTGTCAATATTTAGTCCTCTGTCAATAATTGGGGCTTTTACCTTATAAAGTTTTTAAAGAATTGAATAAACAGTTTAAATTTAAAGTTAAACTTATTCTTGAGACGTTTATGTAATCTCTCGGTTGTTATACTGATCCCGGTGATTCTCATGGTTCATTAAACTACTTCGCGTTTATTCTTTTCCTCATTATTAAGACGAATTAAAAAAAAAAATAAAAGTAAAACTTTTGTAATAAATTATCTTGAGTTTAGTAATTAAAATTAATAATTATCATGGAAAATCTAATAAACTTTAAATTAATTTACTAACTATTTTAATTAATAAGTCGAATGAATGAAAATTGAAAAATAATATCCCGGTTAATCACAAACGCTTTTTCTCCGTGGAAAAAAATAAATTGCTAGTCCACTAATTGCCGGCGATATCGCGGTGTGTTACTAATTGCATTGCGAAGAAAAATAATAATAGTAATGGTAAATAAGACAGAGAACCATAACAGAGATCTCACGTCGGCTATTTTTATAATGAGAATACAAAAAGGTAAATTAAATAAATCCTCGACAAAATTAATTAAAAATACTTCTGTTGTCAACTTTTAATTATTATTATTGCTACTGTTCATTTTCGAGTACTTTTTTATTCAATTATTTTGTTATGTCATATCTAATTATTTAATTATTAAATTCATCAACTTAAGTGATTTTTTTTTATCTATCATAGAGACAAATTTTTACAAAAAAAAATTTTTTTCGTTGTATCATACGTCAAAATAAATTAATAAATTACTAGCAACCTTGCAGTCACTACGTGAGTTGTTAACTATAAATAAATGAAATTTTGCTTTATTAAATAATGAATTTTGTTAAATTGCACTGTATTTTTTTAAATATTGACGTTTTTAAAGATATAAGCTCATCTCGATGTTACACTCATCCAGAGCTTTCATTTGAGTACCCACATGCATTTTTGATATATATTTCATATATACATATATGTAATATATATAAATATATGAAAAATTGATGTGGGTACTCAAATGAAAGGTCTTAATTAGTATAATATCAGGATTAGCTTATATCTTTAAAAATGTCAATAGTTCTCAAGATACAAGATAGTTTTTTAATTATTGATATTTTTAAAGATATAAGCTCATCCCGATGTTATACTTATCAAGAGCTTTCATTTGAGTACCCCCACGAAAAAAATTTATAAATAGAATATAAAAAAAATATATTTCATTTTATACCCAAAATATATGTGAAATATATTTGAATTATATTCAAAATATACTTGCATATATTCCAAGTATATTTCAAATGTAAGCAAATTATATTCGGTTTACTGAACTTTTGGCCGTTTTTGGTATATGAGAAATATATTTCAAATAAAAGTAAAATATATTATTAATGTATTTATTTTATATGATAAATATAAGTTATGGAACATATAAGAAATATACTTACTGTGTATGAAAAATACAAGCTGTAAAATATATTCAAAATATATCCGAATTATAATTTTTTTATATGAAAAGTATAATGAAAATATACTGAAATTATAGTTAAAATATATGCGTCATGAGTCGTACAGTAGATAACTTATTCATATAAATGAACATTGGTTCTGGTCAGTTTCTAGGACATCCAAAAATTTCAGACATTTAAAATTTTAGTACATATTTCAAATATAATTTTCGTATATTTGTTATATAAAAAAATTATAATTCGAATATATTTTGACAGCTTATATTTTTCACATACAGTGAGTTTATTTCTCATATATTTCGATTATATTCCATAACTTATATTTATCATATATAATAAATATATTAATAATATATTTTAATTTTATTTGAAATATATTTCTCATATACCAAAAACGGCCAAAAGTTCAGTAAACCGAATATAATTTGCTTACATTTGAAATATACTTAAAATATATGCAAGTATATTTTGGATATAATTCAAATATATTTCAGATATATTTTGTGTATAAAATGAAATATATTTTTTTTATACTCTAATTATAAATTTTTTCCGTGGGGGTACCCACATGCATTTTGACATATTTTTCATATATACATATATATAAAATATATGAAAAATTGATGTGGGTACTCAATCGAAAGGTCTCGATGAGTATAACATAGGAATGAGCTTATATCTTTAAAAATGTAATTAGTTATCAAGATACAATGTAATTTTTTAATTATGTATCTAGAGATAAAGTATTATCGAATGCAGCCTAAATACTTATTATAATAAATTGATTATCGGTGAGAATGATATGAAACCTTGAAAAGGCACAAGTTCAAATGTAGACCTATGCAATGACACTAAATTCCTCTAAAAAAACCGATTTTATTATATAACTATCCTCGACACAACATTTCTCTTCTTCTCTTAATAATATTGATTATTTTTGAAGAAATTGTAATTCAAATTCGAGTTTAAAAACTTAAATATGTTAGTAACAAAATTTTTATTTATTAAAAATTAAATTTTGAAAATTAGTTCTTAGAAAACCCGATAGGTGGCGAATTGTCGCATAAAATTCTCACATGCAGAATTTTAATTTCTGTAATTATTTAAATTAATTTTTTAATTAATTAAAAATGATAATTATTTTTATTTCTGTTTCAGGTGAGTAAATAAAAAAAAATTATTTTCTTTCTAAAAACCCGCCGTTGGTAAGTCAATGCTTTGCCTCTATTAGATTTAATTATAAAGGATAATCATAAGTATTAAAATTAAAATAAGCTAAGATCATAATATAAGCTAAGCTAAGCCAAGATATTGTAAAGTGAAATTCAATAGTGTAAAAAAAAAAAAAAAAAGTGCGGAAGTGGAAAACAAACAAGTGGTCAACAATTGTTGGAATTATCCAACAGAATATTACCTGGAAAGTATCCAAATTATTCATGATTAAAATGTATCAAATGCATAAAACCTTCTGTTTTACTGTACGCGTTTTTGTCCAGTTTCTCTTTCTCTTTATGCATATTGAGAATATCCCAACAAATTCAAAGACACTCACATGCCAAAACGCGCATAAAGAGAGAGAATAAAGAGAAACGTTAAAAATGTATATGTATAGTCACAGAAATATTTAAAATATATGCAAAGGGAGTTGAAAAAATATTTTACGGCTCATCAATATCCGAGCTTATGGAAATGAAAAAATGCTTTTCATGTTTTATCTTTTTTTAGTTTTGTAATATCAAGTTTTGCTTTTATTGTTAGAGTTTTGACAGATAAGTATTTATTAAAAATTAGTGACAGAATTTTAATATAAAATAATAATTAATTTTTTTGACTAAATTTTGGCTAGAAAATATTAAAAATTTTTTTTATACATTAGAAAACTCTAAATTTTGAACAAAACTTTTGGAAAATACAAAAAAAGATTAAATTTAAAAACTTAGTTTTTAAAAAAGCCGATAGGTGGCGAAAAGTAGCTTAAAATTTTCGCAGACGGATTGTTATTTTTAAAAAATAATATTTTTTGAAATTTTAAAATAAAAATATGACGTTTATTTTTTCAAATTCTGTATCTAAAAATTTAAAGAAAATTAAAAAAAAACAAAAAATTTTTTTTACATAATTTAAGAATAAAAAGTAATTAAATTTTCAATTATAATTTTTTTTTTTAATGAGATCCAAGTCAAATTTTTAAAACTTCCTGAACATTTGTAAATTCAATCTACGTAGCCTAATAATTAATAAAAAAATTAAAAAACAGGTTTCCGGGATATTTAATCAAATAATTAGGTTTGAAAATTGTAATTTTTACATGTAGGTAAATTGAGATTCCACCAGCTTTGTACTTAGTTAAGAATTTAAGGGGGGAAATACGTGTAGAAGGCCGTTTTCATCCTGATTTTCATTAATTTTTTTAAGGTACAAAAAATTAATATTATTTATTGAAACTATCAGGTTATTTTATACATATATTTATGAGTATTTTTTCGTATTAAACAACAATATAAGTTAACAAATAGCGGAGATATCAGCTGATAAACATCGTAGGTTGTCATCCGACTTAGCAGTCTATGTGCAGTATGGAAGCCACAATTTTTATTGGAAATCAATGGCACAGAAAAATTACTTCATTTATATGTGTATCTTCGATATGAACCTCAATTTAAAAAAAAAAAGTAAAAATTTGCATTTTTTAGAAGGCTGTGAAATTAAGTCGTGATTTTTTACCACTTTTTCACACATTGTTTATGAAAAAAAAAATAGTTTAAATAAAAATATCACTTTCGATTGAGGTTCATATTCAAGGTAATTGTATAAAGAAAATTATAAGCCATATCGCAAGATGATTGGTTTAAAACTCTTTGAGCTAGACTGCACACAGTTTTGAAAAAACTCGTTTCGAGAAAAAGGCGTTTGAAAAAAAAGTGACAGAAAAAGTTAATGTAAAATAGTATTAAAGTTATTACTAAATCGCTTATAACTTTTGAACGAATATGAATTTTGACTTGAAATTTTATGTCTATATTTTTGAATAGTTTTACAGGCGATTTATAAAAAAAAAAACAATTGAATTTTTTTTAAGCCTGTACACGTATTTCCCCCCTTAATGCAATTAACAATTTAAAAAAAATTTTATTTTCATTGAATTTGATTGAAAAAATAATAAGCTTTCGATTAAAACAATAAAAAAAGTAGCTTTCCGAACGTATTACGGAGATATTTTATATTTTTTATGAAAAATCACTCGGAACTTGCGTTCTTTAAAGTCTTGTATTTGACTTGGAAACACCGCTTGCGCAGTTACTCGGCGCATGAGTAACCGCGGCTTTTTAAATGCTAGAAGATCTTAGTAATTTTAGTTAGACAGTAAACATAAATAAATTTGAAGGTTAGGGACACTCTTGCGGTGTTGTCAAGTGTATACCGGTAATTCAGAGTGCTATATTTTTTATTAGTCAAATGTTAATAATTATTTAATGAGTAAATTTTTGGGAAATTTCCTCAAAAATGTTATTAATTAATTTAAAAATTAATTTTAAGAACAAAAGTTTTTCTACGTAATATTTTTTATAGATATTCTTTACTCAATGAAGGTACTTGGATCTCCTTAAAAAAGTTCCCAAGCAAAAGTATTTATTTAAAGTTTCCTAAAAAAAATTAAAAAAGAAAAATTTTTGTTAAAATAATTAAAATTCTTTATGATGCACGATTACATTAAAAATGACTTTAGAAACATTTTAGAAAATGAAACAATTTTTTTAATTTTTTGAAAATAAAATTAATTATTTTCTTCTCACTCGCGGAAAATTACGTTAATTAAATTATATTGTTTAATTTTTAGAGCTTTTAGGAGAAACAAATTTTTTATGAAAATTTTGGGGATTCCCGTTTTGCGCTCTCCTTTTTTTTTTTAAGTAAACTTTGCAATTTTTCAATATAAAATTTACAAATAATTGCTAAATTGGATACTTGGATCTCCTTAATTTCAATTATAAAACTTTTCTCTACAACAAAAAATTAATACTTACAAACTAAAATTCCTTTTAGCTAAAAATTTGTTTTAATCTAAAAATTCCGTCCTAGAATATTAAATTAAATTCCATATTTTTAAAGTGACAATAAATTTCCTTAAATTCTTCTTCAGCATCTTCAATAATGTATAAAATATTAAAAATCAGTATCTACATCAGAGTATATAAAATAACAGACATATCGACAGTAATGATATATTCCGAGGCTATAAACAAGCTAAAGCATATTGTAACTCGTAAATCCTACAATAGGATTACCTTCTGCGCATTGATATCATTGTTAGTACGAGTGTTTTTAAACTTCCGGACATTACAAATGTCATTAAATTCAGCAAGTCGTTAAAAGTAACCCCCACTTCGTATTTTCTCCCTTTAACCCTAAATTTCGGGTTCCATTTAAATCATTTTCGGGTTTAATTGAGAAGAACCCTCGAGGAAAGCCACATCGCTAAGACTCGGCTAAAATACGATCGCGTGACTGGGGTGAGTTTTAATCCTGATGGCCCTCCAAATCATACAACTGCAATTGTTACGAGAATTACGTATTACATGCTAATTACGTTATTAACGTATTTGCATGTTATGTAATGTAATCGACGATTTGATTGTTCTTATTTGATGTCTTTATTATAAAATTTTTTTTGTTTTTTAAGAATTTAAAGACTTGAGCATCAAAATTAAAGAGATCTTGTTTTGATATTGATTTTGTAAAAGCTCTTGGTCTCTTCGTTACGTGACGCGAATTATCCGAGGGGGTGTATGCTCGTGTAGGCCTCGTAAGCACCGGAAGGTCGTTTGTCAAGGTGATTAGTGCTGAATGTCCCGAATGGCAGGGGTGAGCTGTTAAAGTCCGATAATTGTTGAACTATTTACCGCTAAATACCAAATGCCGACTTGTTCTTCCGGTACTAATAAGGGTTGTCTTTTTGCATTCTTTAGAGTTAATTTGTAGACTTGGAAACACGGAAAAGTTCATATCTGATCTATATAATCATACATAATCTTATCTCAGTAATTTATCATTTATATATAATCATATAAGTTAATATATTTGATCATATAACATAACAACGTTCTAATTAGCAAATTGTCTAACTCCATTTTAGAGAATCTTCTATTTGTACGAAAAAAACAATTAGTTCAAAATTTATTATCACTTAAAAAAACCA
The DNA here is from genome assembly GCF_020080835.1 of Cotesia glomerata. Lineage (NCBI taxonomy): Eukaryota > Metazoa > Arthropoda > Insecta > Hymenoptera > Braconidae > Cotesia > Cotesia glomerata. Next base: position 2,734,417 of record NC_058163.1, on the reverse strand, counting down.
TTTAATATCATTAATATCTAATAGAGATATAATATTTAGGTTTAAATTATTTAAATAATTTATAATTGGATTATTGCTACATCAAAATGTTAAAAAATCATCCTCTAAAAAATAACGAGTTAGACAAATTGCTAATTAGACCGTCGATATATGATTCATATGGGATTGAAGATGAATTTTTAAATACCATAAATAATCATACAAGTCTCAGATAGTCATATAAATCCATATATAACTTAAATATGAATTTCAAAGTCATATACAATCATATAAGTTAATATATGTGGTCATATGATTTATATAAAATTGGAAATGAGTCCTTAAATGCCATAAATAATCATACAAGTCCCAGATAGTCATATATAGCCATATGAGTCCATATATGACTACATATGATTGATATGTACTTATAGATCAATTCTAAATTGTCATATACAATCATATAAGTCCCAAATAGCTCTAAATAGTAATATGAGTCCCAAGTAGTCCATATATGACTCATATATGAATTTATTAGTCATATATGATAATATGACATATATGGTTCAAATGAAATTGAAGATGAGTCCTTAAATGCCATAAATAATCCTACAAATCCCAGATAGTCACATATAGCCATATGATTCAATATATGACTCACATATGATTGATATGTACTTATAGATCAATTCTAAATTGTCATATATAATCATATGAGTCTCAAGTAGCCCATATATGACTCATCGATGAATATTAAATAGCCATTTATAATCATATAAGGTCATATGTAGCTCATATGTAAACATATATGAATCATTTATAATTTTTTTGCAATTATATATGAGTCTTGAATAATCATATGTTAACATATGAATTCTAAATAATCATATATAATCATATGAGTCTCAAACAGTCATATAAATTCATATATAACTTGTATGTGTCATATAAAGTTTTGTTGTAATCATATATGAGTCATGAAAAGTCATATATGATCATATGAGTCTCAAATAGTAATATACAATCATATTAATCAATATATGACTTAAATACAAGTCATATATAATCATATAAGTTCCAAATAGTTATATGTAATGATATGAGTCATGTAGGACAAATATGATTAATATATTAGCCTATATACATCATATATAATCATATGAGTTCATATATGACTTATATGGTTTATATAGTCATGTATGATCTTCATATCAATCATTTATAGAATAATTTCGAAGAGAATAAATAAGTTATGTATACTTTAAGGAGTTATAGTCCATATTCGGTCGGACATGAATTTTTCCCCACGACAACTTCAACATCTGTACGAAAGAGAAAAAATTTCTCAATTCACCTCACACTGTCATAAAACTTTCAGTATATCCAGCCGTTTGTGTCAGAATATTCCCACAGTAATTGACAGAATAAAAAGAACAAAACGATTATTAGTGTTTCACCGCCGGATTTGATTCACCAGTTCATAAATAAATTTTTATATGAAGGATTTGGAAAAATAAAAAGTAACGCTGATGTAAACAGTTGAGCGTGATCGTAATTCGGTAATATTCTTCGGTTTATATTTATATTATTCATTTACGGTAGCTTGATGTTGACTAGGGATATTTTTTCTCGTGTATTTTTATAACATAGATGCCGGTTAAACGCGATAAGGAAGTAAAACGTGGCAGGAAGACGATATTGCAAACACTTGACCTCGTTTATCGTTAAGATTTTCATCTCATAATACTGAGTATATCACCGCTATCCCACTTATTGCTTCATATAAGTCCATTTTTATTTTACCGCTATAGACTCTACTTTATGAAGTCCACCACAAGTCTATCTCGACCTATAGTTTAATTACTTTAGAAACATCAATAGAGGTATTGTTGGCTGTGTATTTACCTTAACCTAACTCGCTGAGAATTGTGATTTTAAGATTCCGTGCATTTTGCTGTCCGATATATCTCTGCAATGCTTTTATTCCGAGATCTTAGGAGCAAATTCCGGGGTCAAGATTCAACAGATTTCCGATAAATTGATGGTGAAAAATTTCAATTTTAAAAATCTTGTATTTAAGTCAATTATTAAAGTATTTTTTAATTCACCATCTGCATCGGTTCAAATATTTACGTAATTTTTACAAACTTTGTGTCTTAAAAATAATTCTACTACCTAAATTCTCTTAAAAATAATATTATATGATCATATGTGACTGGATATGTCCATATGTGACCATATATGTCCACATGTGATCATAAATGGCAATATATGACCATAATTTGGAACACCAGCAAGTTTATATGTTCATATATGGCCACATAGTCTCAAACATCATCATATATGATCATATATGGTCATATATGACCTAATAGCCTTTATATGACCATAATTAGCCATATAAGATAGTTTTATATTTCTATGTACTATCAATATGATCATATAGTCTCATATATCACTATATATAATCATATGTGTTCATATCTGATCATATATATTCATGTGTAATCATAAATGTCAATATATGGCCATTATTTTGAATAACAGTAAGTTTATATGTTCATATATGGCTATATAGTCTTCTACATCTTCATATATGATCATATATGGTCATATATGACTACATAGTCTTTATATACCCATGATTAGCCATATAAAATAGTTTTATATTTCCATGTATGATTAATATGATCATATAGTCTCATATATCACCATATATGATCATATGTACTCATATTTGATCATATATAATCATGTGTAATCATAAATGTCAATATATGACCATTATTTGGAATAACAGTTTATATATATATGTTCATATATGGCCAAATAGTTTCAAACATCTTCATATATGATCATATGTGGTCATAAATGACCAAATAGTCTTTATATAACCATAATTAGCCATATAAGATAGTTTTATATTCCATGCATAATCAATATGATCATATAATATGATAACATGATAATATGATAATATAATCCCATATATAATCAATATGATCATAGAATCCCATGCATCATCATATATAATCATGTGTGTTCATATATGACCATATATGGCCACATTAGCCATATACTATAAACTAATCCGTCTGTATATGATTATTTGGGCTCATACATCACCATATATAATCACATGTGTTTATATATGACCATGTATGGTCATGGTGTCACGTTAAACGATCCCCAGAATTTAATACCACGAAAATTGATCTCAGCGTCAATTGATCCCTACGTTCAGCGGGGTTCGGGGCAATATTATGTTGGTCTTGATGATGGTCAGAAAAGTCTTCTTAAAAAAATGAAATTGCGCTTTTAAATTTACCATCATAACTTTAAAAGAAATGACACCATAACACACAAGCGGTGTAAACAAGCTAATGAATGCCTTAAAGTTATAAGCAACAAAGCTCGGTAACGAGTGAGTTAACGGACATTTCGTCATTAAATATTAACAAGTTGAGGTGGCAGTATAGTTGACCATGTTCCTCCAAAATCAATATTACATTTCTCCATGATAGGAGTAAAATCCTCGGCTTTCAGTTAAAGCTTTCACTTGTTCATAATAATATGAAGCAAGTGCATGCCTTAATCTAATCCAGGGAATAGCCGATTAATCCGATACTCATAAACCCCATAATGACCACGCTAGCCAGGAGAACCGAGGACAAACTGTCAGCCTTCAGAAAATCAATATGGCGGTGGGTGCGTGCCTCGTGTACGTTTTTCCCATCACCAACTCCGGGAAAGCGATCACACCTCCCGTCCCCCGTTTTACTCCTTGATCGCTTAAAGAAATAGCTCGCATATTTTTTAGAAAGAACATTTACGCATTAGAAAATGTTAATTAGAGAATCGATAGCAGCCAGAATGTGGATTGCGCCTTTTTCAGTGAGTACGCACCTGAGGCTCGCGCAAGCGCTAAAACGGTCTAGGTGCTCGTGGGTTTCAGCTCGGAACTCGGAACAGTGGATTTCTGGACAGAGTTGTGGGGGATGTTGCCTGTCGGAGGGTTCGATGGAGGGTGCCGAAGCCTCTCAGGGGGAGGGAAAATCCTCGGTTAGTAGCGAGGGACACGTTGCGGAGCCGGCAGTAGTGAGAGCCGTGCGGCCTCATAGGCCTCGCTATAATAATACCCGCTAAAATATTTATCGTCAATTGTTTTATCGTCGGTTTTTAACAATGCTTGCACTCGGAAGCCGAAAAATTTACGGAATTTCGTGCGGAGTGAATTTCGGGATTGATATGTCCAAATCTACCGGATAAGGTTCGGAAAATCCTGAGTTTTTTAAGGAGGTTGTTGTTTAGCTAAACAGAAAAAAAAGAAAATTTTTATTGGTTTTAATTTTGATAGATTTATTTAAAGGAATTTTATTTTTCAGTGTAGTGTAAGGAAAATTGTTTTAATTTTTTTTTTTAAAGATTGCAAGGTTTTTTTTAAAGAAAAGTGGAAAGTTTCAGATGTTTTTATGCCAGGATTCTGTTTGCTTCTTAGCGACGTATCAGGTTGCTTAAGAGAGAGAACAAGCTTAATTCACTGACTTGACACTCGGATTTAGGAGACGAATTTTTTTTGTTGTTGTTTACGGAAAAAGATTTTCTTTGTAACAAATATTTTTAGTTTTTTTCTAGAGGAATTTTTTTTAGTTTAAGAACAAGTTTTCGTGGAATTTTTTAAAGAAAATTTTCTTGAATTTAAAAACATTTTTTATTGGTCTAAAATCGAATTTTTAAGTAAAAAATTCCGTAAATTTTTTTGTTTTCTAAACAAAAATTCCTGATTTTTTATAATATAATTTTTTAAACAGAAAATTTCCGGAATTTGGGGAAATTTTGGTCATTTTTTAGAAAAAAAATTTCTTTAATTTAGAAAAATATTTCTTGAATTTAAAAACATTTTATCTGATCTAAAAAAAATTTTTCAAGTAACAAATTTCATTTTCTAAACAAAAATTCCTAATTTTTTATAAAATAATTTAGAAAAAAAAATTCCTTTAATTTGGAAAATTTTTTCTTGAATTTAAAAACATTTTTTTTTGATCGAAAAAAAAATTTTCAAATGAAAAATTTCATAAATTTCGTCACTTTCTAAACAAAAATTCCAAATTTCTTATAAAATAATTAAAAAAAAAAATTCCTAAATTCCGGAAAATTTTAGTCATTTTTAGAAAAAAATTTCCTTTAAATTGGAAAAATTTCTCTTGAATTTAAAAACATTTTTTTTGTTGTCATAAAAAAATTTTTTAAGTAAAAAATTTCGTCACTTTCCAAACAAAAATTCCTTATTTCTTATAAAACAATTTTTAAAAAAGAAAATTTCCTTAATTCAGGAAAATTTTACTAATTTTTTATAAAAAAAATTTCCTTTAGTTTAGAAGAATATTTCTTGAATTTAAAATTATTTTTTATTAATCTAAAAAAAATTTTTAGGTGAAAAATTTCGTCACTTTTTAAACAAAAATTCCTAATTTCTTATAAAATAATTTTTAAAAAAGAAAATTTCCTAAATTCTGGAAAATTTAGTCAAAAAAAAAATACTTTAATTTGTAAAATTTTTTCTTGATCTTAAAATTAATAATTTTTTAAAATAAAATTCTTTTAAATTTACAAAAATTCTTTATTTTCTAAAAAAAAAATTTCCTCGAGCCCAAAATAAATTTTTCTTTAATTTTTTAAGAAGAAAATTTTTCTTTATTTTCCAAAAATCAATTTTTTAAAAACAATTTTTCTTAAATTTCGGAAAATAATTCCCCGTAAATTCAGCAAAATTTTTTATTTTCTAAAAAAAAGTCCTTAATAATTTTCTAAGAAAGAAAAGTCGGAAAAATCTTCATCATTTTTTAAAAGGAAAAAAAAAATCCTTTGAATCTAAAATAATTTTTCTTTGCATCTAAAAAGTCTTACAAAAAATCAATTAATTAAAAATCTAAATAAAAGCCATTGCCCTGAGACAAAAACTTTCAATTAAAAAACGTAATCCTTAGTTTCAATTTGAAATTCACGTCCCAGGAGTTTTTAATCAAAGGTTCTATTAACAATTAGACCTATAAAAAGTAATACTCGAGGTTCACTGAACCCTTTAACCTTAAACCGAGTCTGAAAATTTTTCCGGCAGTCACAGTGAAGTAACACTCGGCTATACGCTGCATTATATATAACATCTACATTCGCAAGTGGAAAACAGCTTTTTTCTCAGACGGTAAAATTTGTCGCACATTACCCGAGAGACCTCAACGAGCACTCCAAATAGAGACAGAATACTCTTGCCACCAGAAATATCATTTGTCTGTTTTTCGAGCTCCATAAATTTGTTTCGACTATTATTAAATACCATCGTTGACAATTGATGCCCTTTCGAGCGAGTTTTATCCCAGCGTGATGTCCAGTAGAGAAACACAATCAATATATCCAAACCGCTAGTATTATTATTATTATTATTATTATTATTATTATTACTATTGTTATTCCATTTTTCATTGCAGATTCTCGAACCCTCTTTCACTAGAAAACAACTCGTAGTTTACAAGCTTCTAAAATCATTAGGCACAAGCTTTATTTAAAGTAGAATGTTAAAAGTTTTCTTTAAAGGATGTTGACGAATAAATAAATTTATTTAAAACTTCCATTTAGATTTATAGTTTTTTAATCCGACTTTTCTATTTCTTCTTTCAAAACATAATTTTTCTACTCCAGAAAATTTACGAAATATCTTTCGAAGTTCAAGTCAATATTATAGCTAAAGGGTCGAAGGTATGGTAAAATTGATATGGACTTTTTTTGTAAGAGTTTATTCCCAACAAAAAGCTTAAGATTTTATCGTATCTTCAATATTAAACCCAGAATTTTAATTTCAAACTATTTTGAAAATGTGTATCTCCGATTTTTTAACTTAAGGCTCAAATTTTGGCCAAAGGGTACAAAATACGGAAAAAGTGAAAAGATTCTTTCTGCACTGATAGAAGGATTTATAAACTATTAATAATTTAATTTCTTTGAAGACAATTATTTAATTTATTAAATTTTAATAAATATTTTTTAACATTCAATATTTATTTGGGAGAAAAGTACATTTATTAATATTTAATAAGTATTTACTAGCAACCTTGCAGTCACTATGTGACTGCCGTGACTTGTAAACTATAAAAAATTAAAATTTTGCTTATTAAAGAATGAATTTTGTTAAATTGCACTGTACTTTCTTGAATATTGACGTTTTTAAAGATATAAGCTCATCCCGATGTTATACTCATCAAGACCTTTCATTTGAGTACCCACATGCATTTTTGATATATTTTTCATATATAGATATATATAATATATTTCATAGATATATAATAGATATATATATATATATATATATATATATATATATATATATATAATATATGTATATAATAGATATATATATATTATATACATATATTATATATATATATATATATATATATAATATATGTATAAATATATAAAATATATGAAAAATTGATGTGGGTACTCAAATGAAAGGTCTCGATGAGAGTAATGTCGGGGTGAGCTTATATAAGATCGGGATGAGTTTATATCTTTAGAAATATCATTAGTTGACAAGATACAATTTCATTTCTTAATTATTGACATTTTTAAAGATATAAGCTCATACCGGTGTTATACTCATCAAGAGCTTTCATATGAGTACCCACATGCATTTTGATATATTTTCCATATATTCATATATATATAAATATATAAAATATATGAAAAATTGATGTGGGTACTCAAATGAAAGGTCTTGATGAGTGTAACATCAAAATGAACTTATATCTTTAAAAATGTCAATAGCTCACGAGATACAAAGACATTTCTTAATTATGTATCTAGAGATAGAGCATTTTTGAATGCAGCCTAAATACTTATTACAATAAATTGACTATCGGTGAGAATTAAATAAAACTTCAAAAAGGTATAAATTCAAGTCAAGACCTTTGCAATGACACTAAATTTCACTAAAAAAACCGATTCTATCATATGACTGTCCTGAAAACAAAATTTTTCTTAGTCTTTTAATAATATAGATTAATAGTTAACAAATATTTATTAACAGTTAATAAATATTTTGTTGAGTGAATTTCTTTCGCTTGCAATGTCATATGATATGAAGATTGCTTATAAACAAAAATCATCTTTATAAATTATTTGCATTAATTATATTACATTCTAATAACGTTTATTGTAAAATACCAAATTTTATCACAGCTCATAATTATCTTTTATATTTTTAAATATTAAAAAGGTTAATTTATTCAGTGAATTGAATTATTATCATGTATTCCAGCTATAGGGTTATAAAAAGTGTCAAAAGAAAATAGCTAAATTTGCTTTTTATTTTAAATAAATACTTGTTAACAGTTAACAAATATTCATTAGTCATAAATAAATATTTATTAACAGTTAATAAATTGTACTTAATAAATTACTTATTAACTGTTAATAAATATTTGTTAACTGTTAATAAATATTTACTAACATTTAATAAATCGTCTGATAAATAATTTATTAACTGAATAAAAATTTATTAAATCCTATGATGTTAAAAAAACATTTATTAACAGTTAATAAAGCTTATTAAATATAAACAAATCCTTCTATCAGTGCACTTTTAATATTTAGCTCAGAATATGAGTTTTAAATCCTAAGCAACCAATTTTTTTCTGGCGGGAGGTGTTACATAAAATAATTATTTTTGTCGCAATTATTAAGGTTACTTAATCGATGCAATTTTCTAAAAAATCAACGAAATATAACACCAACCTTCTTTTTAAATATCCAAAAATTAATTATTGATAATTAATTAATTAATAAAACTCAGGATTTTAAAGGACTTAAACCTATATAAAACGTATAAACCTTTTTAGTAGCTAGAACGTAGATAGAAAAATCAAAGGGTGAATTGTCAAGACTTAACGACCAATCGAATCTCGTCAATTACTAATTAAATATTTACTTAATCTTATTTCTGTGATTATACATATAATTAATTAATTAATTAATAATATTAAAATATTATAAATAATATAAAAGTCTAGTTAAACAACGAAGTGTGTGTAAATGGCCTAAAAACAAGTGTGTGTAAAAAGTGATGCGTGTACCTGATTAATTTAACAAAGCTTTTGTTCGCAAAACATCGCGAGAGAAAGATAATTAGTGCGGATCTTGTCGAGTGATTGTGGATTAAGCCGAAAAAGCGTTTAGGTAAGTTGAATTTTTATTATTATTATCATTATCATTGTAATTGTAATTCTTGGTAACTATTTCCGGTTTTTTCCGAATTATTACATCGAGAAAGTGCTAACAAGGAGTTTTATGATGCGAAGACGCAAATTTGGCAACGGATGCACGGTTACTTATTTAGCAGTAAAGACACATTTAGCTTTTTTTGGTAGAACCATCACCAGACATATGGCGGAGCTTGTGCCAAGACACTTGTTGACAATTGCTCTCGCTATAAATTTATTTCTCACCACGGAACGGTACTCGGCCAATTCGGGGCCATTGCTGGTCAAATTCCCAGAATTCATCGTGGCGAGGAATTTTTATAAGCTTAAATTTCTTGACGGGATTATTTAATTAAAAATAACAGAAGACAGTTTTTATTCTAACTAATTCGAAGATTAAATTTAAAGTTACTGAAATAAATAATCAATACTCCGCAGTGAGAACCACAACGGCTAGAATAACTTGGATTACATCTCCGTGCAGCTACAGTGATTGTGTAATCCTTGTATAGAAGAAATCTTGATGAAATTTCGTAAGATGTCTTAAATATCCTTAAATATATATACTAGAAAAAAATATTTTTTCTCCTAAATTTTAAGGAAAAGTTTTGTTAAATTTTATAGATTTTTAGGAAAAAATGCAGAATTAGAATCTGTTGATAGAAGGTTTACTTTTTCTTAAATTTTAAGACATATTTGTGTTGTAAATATTTGGAATTTTTTGCAGAGTTGATTATTTTGATTAGATTTTACATTTAAATCAATTTTGATTAGCTGAAATAAGTTTTAGATTCAAAATTACAAACAAATTTTTTTTACAATTTATTTTAAGGTAGTTTGGGCGCCAAATGACTTCAACTTGACCCCATATTTTTTATATTCATTCAAAAGATTATGATTTAATACATCTATAGAAAAAAAAATCAGATTTTTTTACCACACCGTTTAAGAGATATAATTAATTAAAGTTTTGCAAAAATACACGGTCTCTTATGAGTGTCCTTGTTCAATAACTCAGGAAATGGAGGATTTATAAAAAATCGGCCTACTTGACCCAATAAAAAAAACTTTCCAATAGATAGAACAATGTTTCATACATATTCTATCAAAATTTGATATCGATTTGCCACATAGTTTCAATTTAATTAATTTTTTAATATCAAAAATTGGTTTCTATCTTTGTTGTTTGTCGGAGACATTACTCCCCCATCTTTAGTAGAGAAAAAATGGCGACTTCTTGGTGCGCGGCAAATTTGAAATTGAAATATAATCATAAAGTTTTTTTCCATTAAAATAAATTGTTATAAAACATACATTAAAAGTTCACGTAAATTATAGCAGATTTAATATATTGAAGTGATATTTGCAAATTTCAACAATAAATGAACACCGTGAGCAACTGTTTTAAGTACCGACCTTACATAACCTATAACAGTTGTTATTGTTTTGTGGCTGCCCAGTACTTGTCAGTTGATATTTTAATAGTTATATTATTATAATTATTTAACCATAATTATGAATTGAATTTATTGAATTAAATTATGATTAGAAATAATTTTATATTTTATGCTATTTTTCGAGTGATCACTTTCAAAAAAGAAAAAAATAATATCTATTAATTTGACCTCGGATTGCGACGACTAAACTACCTTAAGTTTAAGGTTGGATATATTTATATTTTTTATAAAATTTGGAACATTGAACCAAATTTTCATGAAGAATATTTTGTTTTTAAGTGTTGATAAATCATGATGTAAAAAGTTGAAAATAATTAATTATTAACAGTAAAAGTATTTTTCTTTCTAAATTTTTTTCTCCAGTAAAAAAAGTAGTATTTTTCTCGGAAAAATATCAAAGTTTAATTTTTAAAGCAATACCTATTTTTACTCTACCAAAATTTGCTTTTACTCTCACCAATATACCTAAATTAAAATAAAGTAAACTTAACCTTAGGATAATTTACACAAATATATCTTCGAACAATCACTCTCTATTTTATTTTTTTATCAATCGACTAAAAACAATTCCAAATATTAATTGATAAATATTAACCAACACTTTGATAACTGTGTAAAGACACATTTTGTTTAATGTTTAACAATTTGTAAACAAACAAATGTTCTTTAGATAACAATTACCAACAGAAGGTAAAATTGAGGAAAATTATGGCTTGAAAATTACTTTAGGTGTGGTATTAATAGCATAAATTATTAGTCTTCGGTAAAATTTGGTATTTCTGTAGAGATTATACGAGTTTTATTACAGCAAAAATACATATTTTTGCTTAAAGAAAACCCGAAAATGTTTTTTATAATTTCTTAATAGTAAAACAATTATCGAAAATTTTGATCCTTCAAATGAAGGAAATAATATTTTTTATTTCAAAGACTTGGTAAATAAAAAAAATTTACAAAGTTGCAAAGTAAAATAATTTAGTTAGTAATTATTTAAAATGTTTTACAATTTTCTATCGGTTTAAACTGCGTCAGCTTTCTCTAGCTCCAAAATTCCTCGATCTAGCGCTCTGCAAGTGAAAACTTTTCGCTTCTTTTCGCCATCTATCGGTCATTCTAAAAACTAAATTTTTTTTCTTTCCAGCAATAAAAAATAAGTATAAAAAAATTATTCTTACACAGAAAAAAAGGTTCATTTGAGCCAAAAAAATATTTTTCTTTCCAATTATTTTCTTGAGCGAAGAAAAAAATTTTTTTTGACAAGAAATTTCACTTATTCTAAAAATTAATTCTTTTGCTTTAAGAAATATGTATCTTGATCCAAGAAAATTTATTTCTTAAGTTAAGAAAATCTTGTTTTGAGAAAATTCAGCCTCTTGCTCCAAAAAATTTAGTTCTTGATAGAAGTTAATTTTCTTGTCTTGAGAAAATTTTTCTCTTGCTCCAAAAAATTAAATATAAAGATAGAAGTAAATTTTCATTAATATTTTTATTGATTAACATGTCAAATGGGAAGATCAAATAATATTTCATCATTTTTTTTCATTCAATATGTATAATTGCACGCTAAAATAATATAAAATGTGTATCAAATATTCTCGAGAAAAATTTTCTCAAGGTGAGAAAAATTTTTTCTCAGCTGAAGTAGGTGGCGCTGCTTCCCTAAAGTATCTAAAAATCTTGATCAAATATAAAAATTTATTATATCAAGTATTTATGATAGAATTAAGAAAAAATTACTTCCACCAAGAATAGAATTTCTCGAAAAATTTTTACTTCGGCCAACACAACTTCGGTCTTCCTTCAGGCACCCGACAAATTTTCTTGAGCCAAGAATTTTGTTCTCCAGTCAAGAAATTTTTCTTTCTGTGTAGGTATTTTTACAGTAAAAATACTCGCTCAATACTTTTTCATTTACGATGAAAAATATTTTTTTTCAACACAATACGACACTGTTGACAATAACTGAAAAACTCAATAAAATTTTAGTTGTCCGGTAAATATAATACTACCCTTTAATGTATATTCTAAAGTGCAGTAACTATAACAGAGCGTAATCCTCCCGAGGGCCTTCCACAATCTCATTAAAAACCAGGAGAATGCCGGGTATTACGAGGTATGTCGAATCCTGTTCTCGGTTTATAGACAACGTTACCTCATATGAGCCTTGGTACAAGAATTCAACGTTCCTTTATAGTTAGATTGACACACATTATATTATGTATAAATTTAATGTCCGGATAACAATTCAACTGCAGAATCTCAAACTCTGGATTTGATGTTAACATTGTCTTTTATGTCTTCAACAAAATTCTGGATTCGGTAGGACACCAATGCGTCTAGCGTCTAGAGTTATCCAGTTCACTTATGCACCGTCTTTAGATTCAATTCGATCCAGATCATTATTGTGATTACCCTTGAGATAGGTTCGGTAGTATATATTATTATTGTTGTTGTTGCTGTGAAGTTGAGTGCTGTTATTAATGGTTGGTAGACCGGAAACCTTTTTGACGGAGATTAATTACTTGAGGTATGGATATAAGTACGGAATCTCACATTTGTTGATGCAAGAAGTTATGATGGATATTAACATTCATTTTTAGGGTGGTTAAAGCCTTGAAGTTTAAATTGTGGAGGAAATATGAGAGATAGTAAAAAATGATAAGCAATCTTTTTTTTTTTAGGAAATTTAATTTGCTTAAAAAAAAGGTCCTTATCAATTTTATCATATCTCTAATAATTTAATCAAAATTCGAACTCTACTTTTTTTTTAAAGTCAAATTAGCACAGCGAAAATAAGTGATTAGTAGCTGTCACTATAATAAATAACGACTCTCTTATCTTAAAAAATTACAGTTTCAAACAGTAAAAATTGCCGTTTCAATATAAGGTAAAGTACCCAGTAGTTGAAAAGGTTTTGAAGTAAATCATATTTGACGATTTTTAATAAATAAAGATGTAATTATTAGTTAAAATTAGTGATTTTCATGAAAATATAAACAATTTTGAATTGATGAGCAAAATAACAAAGATAATTGATTATTTATATTTTGACAACGTTTTTAAGATAGACTAAAGGAGTAGTAGTTGAACAATTAATTCTGATAAGCCGCAGTAGTTGAACACTCCGGGAGCAGTAGAACTAATAAAATATATGGCAATAGGCACACCAAAAATTTTCAACGTTTTAATGAAATATCTAAAGAATTATAACGTATTATTGATTAATATTCAAAATAATACTATGAATATTTAATATGTTCATTTAAAAATGAGAAATATTTGTATTTAATTTTTTAATTACATTTTTTATGAATGAAAAAGCAAATTTTCAATTATAAATAAAAAAAACTCAATTTAAAACGTTCAATAATTTTTAACTACACTAATTTTTAGCTATAAAACTTATTTCATTTGCAGTAATTAATACAAATCACAATTCTGATCACTAGTCTACAAACCTATTAGAGATTAGAGTGCTGTTAAAATTATACGGCCCCAGCTTGTTCAGGTTCTGGGTATAGTACCGCTTTAAAAATTTGGAGGTATAGTTAGACGCTAAAATTTAATATAAAAATTATAGTTTATGTATTTGCAAAAAATATGTATTATTTAGAAAAGACTATTTCATTGGGTGGTATAATTTTTTTTACTTAAAATGATGATGTACTGTTTTTTTTACTGATTGTTCGGTTTACGGTTTAGTACCTTTTTCATGAAAAAAATAGCATCTGTAACATAGTATTGATTAATATTAAAAATCATACTGTGAATATTAAATATGTTCATTTAAAAATGAAAAATATTTGTATTTAATTTTTTAATTACATTTTTTATGAATAACAAAGCAAATTTTCAATTATAAATAAAAAAAACTCAATTCAAAACGTTCAATAATTTTTAACTACACTAATTTTTAGCTATAAAACTTATTTAATTTGCAGTAATTAATACAAATCACAATTCTGATCACTAGTCTATAAACCTATTAGAGATTAGAGTGCTGTTAAAATTATACGGCCCCAGCTTGTTCAGGTTCTAGGTATAGTACCGCTTTGAAAATTTGGAGGTATAGTTAGACGCTAAAATTTAATATAAAAATTATAGTTTATGTATTTGCAAAAAATATGTATTATTTAGAAAAGACTATTTCATTGGGTGGTATAATTTTTTTTACTTAAAATGATGATGTACTGTTTTTTTTACTGATTGTTCGGTTTACGGTTTAGTACCGTTTTCATGAAAAAAATAGCATCTATAACATAGTATTGATTAATATTAAAAATCATACTGTGAATATTAAATATGTTCATTTAAAAATGAGAAATATTTGTATTTAATTTTTTAATTACATTTTTTATGAATAACAAAGCAAATTTTCAATTATAAATTAAAAAAAACTCAATTCAAAACGTTCAATAATTTTTAACTACACTAATTTTTAGCTATAAAACTTATTTAATTTGCAGTAATTAATACAAATCACAATTCTGATCACTAGTCTACAAACCTATTAGAGATTAGAGTGCTGTTAAAATTATACGGCCCCAGCTTGTTCAAGTTCTGAATACCGCTTTGAAAATTTGGAGGTATAGTTAGACGTTAAAATTTAATAGATAGATAGATAGATAGATAAAAAATTTATTTGGCTCTGGAACCTAAGCTCCCTCAAAGCCATCAATATTTAAATTACGATTTTCGGTGACGCGCTATGTTGTTTTTTTTTTTATCTAAGTTCAGTATAGCGACGTAAAGAATAAATCTAGTAAACATTATTAATTCTAAAAACAATTAAAAAAACAAATTAAATAGTAATTTAAAAATAAAGCAAAACACAATTAGAAAATAAAAATATGTATACGTTCATTTTTTTTAATTATTCGTTTTTAATGATTTATTTATTCATTTTGAATTCTATAAAATCCTAGAATAGACAATTCCTATTATTTTCTCATAACTTTATGATATGAAATATGAATATTAATTGTATAATTTTTGTAAACGGATCAACTAATTTCTAAATTAAATAATGGCAGAATCTAAATAATGATAATCATGGTAATAATGATGCGATCATAATTGATGAAATACAATAATTATAATAAGAGCAATGATAAAATAAATTACTCATGTTATTTGTATGCATGTCTACAATACTAAAATAGTTTTAATTTAGTAGGGAAAAAATTTTTTTTCTTAAGCCTTATCTACCCAATTTCTGTGAAGTTGTAAATAGTAGAAAAATGATACGTCATAAAGAAGTTTCACTTCTTACCTGTGTACTCTGGCACACACACATATTTTTTCATTATTTCATCAAGTATAAAAGATAGCTTTTTACTTGGTATCACTGATGATGTTTCAAATCATTAAAATTGATGTTTAATGCAGTATTTTAAATTCAAATTTATATCTATACTTTTGACTTTAAACATTCAAAATTCAAATTCTTGTTAACTTTTACTCACCTCATTTTTATTGATTGTAATCAGCTGATTACATTATTCAAAATTTTGATTGTTACCATTGCATACGTGCTATACGTCATAGTCCTAATACTGTTGAATATCTGTAGATCTGTTTATATTCTTATATGAACTTCTTACTCTTTCATTTTGTATCATTTTCCATTCGGCTATTGCCTTGACATTTAAATTAAACAAATAAATTAATTTCATCATGTCTCTAATATTTTGATCAAAATTGGAACTCTAAATTTTTTTAAATCAGATCAGAATTTTCAAAATTTAGAGTCAAAAATTGGAAACAAAAAAAATTTGAAAAACGGTAGACCCTGAAGGCCATTCGTGCAACTTCCCGCTAATTCCATACCTAGGTGCATAAAACTGCACTAATGATGTTTTTGAGCTCGAAGAGCTCAAAAATACAATTTATGTGTCATTTTGAGCTCTTCGAGCTCAAAAGTCTGATAGAAGTATCATAGAACAATATTTTTTAAATTTTCAAACCGCACTAACTTTTGAATGAATCAACCGATTTTCACGCGGTTGGCAGTATTTGACGTAACTTTTTTAGTTTCATGAAGAATTTTTAAGTTTGAATTGATAAAACTAGGAAATTCGGAGTAATTCCAAAAAAACACTTTTTTTGGTTTTCTTTTATTCATGATATTTCTTGAATGAATTGACCAACTTTGACCGGCTTGACGGCGATTGACGTAATTTTTTCATGCTAATAGCTGATTAGTTTTTGAAATCGATCAGTGCAGCCGTTTAAAAGTTATTCTAAAAAATGTTGGAGTTATGTTAAAAAAAACACTTGTTTCCATGTTTTTGGCGGTGATCGACGCGGTTTTTTAAGCTCTGAAATTATTCTATATCATCAAAAACGATCCGAGAAGAAATGATGAAGTTATGTCAAAAAAACACTTTTTTCGGTTTTCTTTCGTTCACGATATCTCTCGAACGAATCAACCGATTTTGACCGGATTAGCGACGATCAGCGTGGTTTTTTAAGCTTAAGGGCGGATTAGTTTTTGAAGTTGATCGATAGAGCCGTTTAAAAGTTATTCCAAAAAAAACCACTTTCAAAAATGATTTTTTTCTTATTTTTTTTTGAGATTTTTCAAAATTTCTCGAAATCTATCGCTCCGAATCGGTTCAAATTCTCAGGAAATCTAAGTTTGAGGGAACTCTTTAGAACGCCGTTTGGTAAGTTCCGATCGGTTTAGTCGTTCAAAAGTTATAAGCGAATCACACAGTCACATACATACAGACATAGTGACAACCTCGCGGGGATAGTCAGGGAAGCTTCCTGTGACCTTCAAACGTCGAGATCTGATGAAAACTCGATTTTTGCAAAACGGGGTGAAAACAATAACTTCCCGATTTTTGAAAATCTTCGATTTTTTTAGCGGGAAGTTAAAAATGATAAGAAAAACTTTGTAGGAAATTTAATTTACTTCAAAAAAAGTTATCAATTTTATCGTAACTCTAACACTTGATCCAAAATATAACTTTAAACTTTTCCTCAAGTAATAATATAAAATCTGTATCTTAAAATTTAGCCCATTAAAAAAAAAAGTAATAAATTTAGCAATCTTCCAATAAAGCAATCAGCGTCACCGCAGTATATTTAATCCACCAATCTAAAAACTTTCAAACGATTCTTTTTCCAAAGTTTACCAATAACTTTAGAAAACTTTTATCTTCTTTTGCTGATAAAATTAACTGATTGCTAATAAGTGGATGCAAACAAACGTGATTCTCAGAAGTACAGCCCGAGAAAGGTGTTAAACAAGTTTAAGTTGCCAGTACTATTTAAACAATCTTTATACTCGAGTAAGTAAATATCGCTCACGCCAATGCCGTCCGACAAACTTGGAAAATTCAATTTGCTAAGTACCTAGTCCGAGCGATGTATATCCTGTATAGACACTAGAAGAGATGTTAGATGCTTCGATATAATTCGCCTTTTCTCGGACAATCATTCGCTACAATCTTAAATCCCATCACTTGACAATTAACCGTAGGCTTTTGTACACAATTATTGTCCCAAGTTAGCATTTAATGCAAAGATGAAGACATCTGTATCGCATTTACATTTTTCTTAAAACTATTTTTTATTTTTTTTACCTATTTAACTTTACTCCGTTTCACTCTGCTGGGGAGCCACCCAATTGTCTTACACTCGACTGATGAACAAGAATATAACCCCAGAGAACAAACGATCTTTTTATCTTTTATCTTTATTTTTATTTTTTACTTCAAGAAGCTTCACAATGTTTTTTTTTTTCCTCAACTTACGCTCTTTTGAGCTCTCACCACCTAGGATGGAGAAAAAAATTTCTCAGTTGTGCAATTATTGTCTTTATTTATATTTACATGGAAAAGTTATAGAATTATTGAAATTTTTTTATTTTTTATTACAATTCTAAAAATAAATGAGAATAAAAATTATTTTTATATTGTTGGAAGAAAGAAAAAATTTAGTTATTAGAATGGCCGATAGATGGCGAAAAATAGCGAAAAATTTTCACTTGCAGAGAGTTAGATCGAGGGAATTCGAAGCTAAGAAAAGCTGGCTACCTCCAACAATTTTTGAATCTACACACAAATAGAAGGATTTATTCATTATTAATAATCTATATTATTAAGAAAATAAGCAAAAATAAGCAAAAATTTTTTGACCAGTTAATTTATATGATAAAATAGGTTTTTATGGCTAAATTTGGTATCGTTGGAATAGTCTTGATCTAGAGTTGTGCTTTTTCAAGGTTTTATATCATTTTCACCAATAATCAATTTATGATGATAAGTTGTTAGGCTGCATTCGAAAATGCTTTACCTCTAGATACATAATTAAGAAATGACCTTGTACCTTGTGAACTATTGAAATTTTTGAAAATATAAGCTCATCCCGATGTTACACTCATCAAGACCTTTCATTTAAGTACCCACATCAATTTTTCAAATATTTATATATATTATATATATATGTATATATAAAAAATATATCGAAAATGCATGTGGGTACTCAAATGAAAGCTCTTGATGAGTGTAACATCGGGATGAGCTTATATCCTTAAAAATGTCAATAGTTAAGAAATAACCCTGTATCTCGTGAACTATTAACATTTTTAAAGATATAAGCTCATCCCGATGTTATACTCATCAAGACTTTTCATTTGAATACCCAGATCAATTTTTCATATATTTATAATTTATATATATACATATATATATATATATATATATATATATATATATATATATATATATATATATATATATATATATATATACATGTATATATGAAAAATATATAATAATGCATGTGGGTACTCAAATGAAAGCTCTTGATGAGTGTAACGTCAGGGTGAGCTTATATCTTTAAAAACGTCAATATTTAAAAAAATACAGTGCATTTTAATAAAAGTCATTATTTGATATAACAAAATTTCATTTATTTATAGTTCACAAGTCACGACAGTCACATAGTGACTGCAAGGTTGCTAGTTAAATTTATTTGAAGACAATTATGTAATTTATTAACTATTAATAAATATTCTTTAATATTTATTAATAGTTAATAAGTATTTATTAATAGTTAACAAATATTTATTATTAGTTAATAAATATTTTGTTGAGTGAATTTGTTTCGCTTGCAATGTCATATGATATCAAGATTGCTTATAAACAAAAATCATCTCCATAAATTATTTTTATTAATTTTATTACATTATAAAAACGTTTACTGTAAAATACCAAATTTTATCACAGCTCATAATTATCTTTTATATTTTTAAATATTAAAAATGTTAATTTATTTAGTGAATCGAATTATTTCCATGTATTCCAGCTACAGGGTTGTAAAAAGTGTCAACAGAAAATTGCTATTTTTGCTTTTTATTTTAAATAAATATTTGTTAACAGTTAACAAATATTCATTAACCATCAATACAAAATCTCCATGTAAATTCTCATTAATTGAAATATAGTGAAGCGTAGTAATAAAATACGAGAATAAATATCTTTCATCACAAAATACAGTTGTTACACTTCCCCTCGTAAATTCGTAGCGGCCCCAACGGTGCATTTTTTAAAGCCTCAATTAAACTCCCGTAACTTTTCATCACACTCTCCTAATTCAGTTGGTAAAATTCGCGATACACCAAAAATGTGTACCACAAATCTCATTAAAAGTGACAATCCGTCCAAACCCATAAATACCGATATGATTCACAGCGGACGGCTTCAACGAAGGTATCAGCGAATTTATTAATATGAATAGGATAGATATAGAAGTATATTGGCATATATGTATATATATATATATATATATATATCTAGATATTAGTAATTAAATTGTAATTTGAAATAGCGATGGGAGATAAACCGTTGATTTGAGCCCGACCAGCTGTATGTTTGCGAGGCAAATAAGGTTGAATGCGTTGTGGTACAATTTGACACACGCGACCGAGCTTCAAGCATTCAGCTGTATTCCAATTATTACTAAGTGCCACAGCTTGTCATGTCCGTCTACCCATGTGAGATTCTATTTAATAATAACAACAGCCCACATTTAAATCAATGTCTCCTTCCCGTTTGTTTATTGTTATTGCGCCCTTATTGCTTTTTCAGCCTAGTTCTTTTTTCCTTTGTTGATCATTAAATTAACTTGTCAGAGCTATCTGTATAATTATTGTTGTTTTTCTTTTTTTTTTTTGTCATAATTTATTCACATGTATTATTCGCTGAATTTATATCTCTGTAAGCAAATGTTCTTAGGTTCCATTACCGAGGAACATGAATTAAAGCAATGAATTATTTAGCTTACAGCCGTAACGCCGCCTTGTTGAGAAACGGTTTTATAGGAATGACGCTCTAAGCTAACATTTTTTCCTTTTAGGATTTCAAGTTGTGCTTTAAGGTTAACATATTTGGTTCTGATCCAATTTTACTATTTTTATTTTTTATTCTTAAATATTTTATGCTTTTTGAAAGCCAAAGAAAAAAAGAGTCAAATTCATTATTTTCATAGAAAAATTACTCGACTGTATTATATAAGGCGCTGCTTTGCCATTTATTAAGGTAAAAGCCCCAATTATTGACAGAGGTCTAAATATTGACACCCTAAATTATTTTTAAATATATTTAATTATTTGTAATAAGAATAACTATCATATAAATTTTTATTAAATTCTAATTAATTAAAAAATTGAAAAAAATTACTCAGTTCAAAATATTAAATATTAATTATTAAAAAAATAATAAAAGCACCAGATCAAACCTTACGAACGTTTATTTTTTTAACAACTTTAATTAGAAAAGCATTTTTTTTAAATGGTGTTTAAATTAATTTCTTCGTATAATAATATGATCTTTTTTTTTTTTTTTTAATTAACAATATATGAAAAATTTATAAAATTGAATAATCGAAATTAATTGTTTCCTTTATAATATTTAAATAATGGGTGTCAATAACTAGTTGATAATTTTTAAATTGAATCTCATATTGACAGCCAGTCGACAGCGCTAAGACGCCTTTTTTTTACTTTAACCTAAAAAATTTACTGTAAGAGTTTGAACTCTTCTGATTCAATAAATTATTTTTAAATTAATTTTTATATTTTTAAAAGTAACTAATCATTTATGGAAATTATCATTAATAAACTTTAATAATATTGATTACTTAATAATATGTTTCGATAAATAAGAATAAGCAGATGATTCTAGGCATGCGCAGTATAGGTGTCAATAATTGGGGCTAAGGTATGACAATAATTAGATCAATCAGTTTTTTAACCTGCCAATAATTGGTGTATCCGGATACTCTATTTAATTATTTAAAATTAATTAGTAAATATCAGTGATTATCATTTTAAAAAAAGAAATTGATTAGTAAAAACATTACTTGAGACATTATCACAAACAAAATTCAACGATATTGATATTTAATTGCTTATAAAAAGTGGAATTATAACTTTGTATCTTATACTGTCAATAATTAGGGCTTTTAGAATAGAATTATCATTGGACATATTATCAATGGAATATTATTATTAATTTTATAGGTTTTATATTTTGAAAAAGATTTTAGTTTTATAAGATTGAATGTTTAATTAATTTTTGAGATTTAATTTATTTTTTAAGGTTAGTTCATTTGAAAATATATATAGAATAATTGCTAATAGTAAAAAAAAATAACGAATTTTATTAAAGTGCATTTTTGAAAATAATATTCAACTAATTGGATAATATTTAATTAGAATGATAATTGTATAAAAGGTTGTTAAAATTAACTGTAATTAAGCAACAACTGATCACCAAAATGTGTAATTTTTTATACAGCTGATAAATCGAAAGCGATTGCAGTGCCGCCTCAAAGTCAGTGGATAATTCCGGTACTTAGATTAATTTTTACTGTCAAGTCCGGTTAATTTTTTAGTAATTTCAGTGAAAACATTTTATTTCACTGAAATTTTTAATATTAATAGTCTGAAATAATTATTAATCTTATCAATTTTTCACGTTTATTATTTTTTACTTTTGCAGTGAAAATTAATGGTAATTTTCAATATTTTTTTTCATAGTATTTGTGAATAATTATTCAAAAAATTGAAATAAAATTATAAATTGCGGAAAATCTTACTGTGATTTATAAAGAAAATTTCTTTTAAGAAAAAGCACCTAAGTTTTAGTTTCTCAAAAATTTTTTCAATTGAATTAACAAAAAAAAGTCAATTTTAATTACAATCTAACATTTTTCCTTCTAAATTCGTGGCAAAAAGTCTTTTAAACCAGTTTTTGGGCCCAGTTTCTTAAAAAATCAAATTGTCAAAATTTTAACTTTTACAGAGAGAATTAACGGTACTTTTCGTAAATGATGATCAAAAATTGCCCTACTACAATAATTTTCAAAGATTATTTTTTCAATTTTAAGGTTGTTTGGGCTCCAAATGACTTCAACTTGACCCCATATTTTTTATATTCATTCGAAAGATTATGATTAAATACATCTATAGAAAAAAAATCAGATTTTTTTTACCACACCGTTTAAGAGATATAATTAATTAAAATTTTGCAAAAATACACGGTCTCTTATGAGTGTCCTTGTTCAATAACTCAGGAAATGGAGGATTTATAAAAAATCGGCCTACTTGACCCAATAAAAAAAACTTTCCAATACATAGAACAATGTTTCATACATATTCTATCAAAATTTGATATCGATTTGCCACATAGTTTTAATTTAATTAATTTTTTAATATCAAAAATTGGTTTCTATCTTTGTTGTTTGTCGGAGACATTACTCCCCCATCTTTATTAGGGAAAAAATGGCGACTTCTTGGTGCGCGGCAAATTTGAAATTGAAATATAATCATAAAGTTTTTTTCCATTAAAATAAATTGTTATTAAACATACATTAAAAGTTCACGTAAATTATAGCAGATTTAATATATTGAAGTGATATTTGCAAATTTCAACAATAAATGAACACCGTGAGCAACTGTTTTAAGTACCGACCTTACATAACCTATAACAGTTGTTATTGTTTTGTGACTGCCCAGTACTTGTCAGTTGATATTTTAATAGTTATATTATTATAATTATTTAACCATAATTATGGATTGAATTTATTGAATTAAATTCTGATTAGAAATAATTTTATATTTTATACTATTTTTCGAGTGATCTCTTGCAAAAAAGAAAAAAAAAATATCTATTAATTTGACCTCGGAGTGCGACGATCAAACTACCTTAAATGCACATAATTCTTCAAAACCATAAATTTTCCACAATTTTCACTCTACAGACAGTCAATTTTCTGAAACCTGAAAAAAATCGTCAAATGTTTGTTACTGTCTGTAGCATTACTCCCAAGGGTCAAACCGAGATAACAAATGAGCATCCACCCAGTAGTTAACAACCGACCACTGACGTATTTAATTTACCAGGGCAAGCCCAGAGATGGTCTTTGTTACCACCTAGGAAGACAAATTCCGATGGTAATTGGAAAAAGTAATTAAGCGTCTTAGTCTTGTTCTCCGTAACACTGAATAAATCGATGGATCAACAATAACAGGCTATATAAATTAGTCCATGCTCTGGATTGCCTCCATCTACGATCAAAGGATGCCATCTTATGTGTTTGTCTTCTTCTATATATAATATATAATATATATAATGTATAACTTTATATACATTGTATCAAGTCTCGTTAGCGAGTCTTGTTTCCGCACCAGTTGACGATGAATTTCCTCGGAGAATTATTAAGGCACTGCTGACTTGATCTTATATTCTCAGCGAGCGGTCTAGTAGACCATAACCTAAATTCTACCTAAGTGCACTTTTGTCTCCTGATAGTAATCTTCTTACCGGAAAGTATCGGCAATACAGAATTTACCGAATTTTTGAGGGGGCTTCAACTTTTCGACTTATTTTTTTTCAAGAGTGGAAAACAATGTTCACGCCGAGAAAATCCATTAGATTCTGAACAACTTTTGACGATACGTCTATTCGATTCAACTGCAATCTTCAGGGACTTGTAGAAAAAGTAGATAGATTGTTTTTAAATTTTTTGTAAGCAGATCTTCGGAAATCAAAAACAATTTTCTTCCTAACTATTTTCTTGAGCGAAAAAAAAATTTTTTTTTGACAAGAAATTTCACTTATTCCAAAAATTAATTCTCTTGCTTTAAGAAATACGTATCTTGATTCAAGAAAATTTATTTAAGTCAAAAAAATCTTGTTGTTTTGAGAAAATTCAGCCTCGAAGCTCCAAAAAATTTAGTTCTTGATAGAAGTTAATTTTCTTGTCTTGAGAAAATTTTTCTCTTGCTCCAAAAAATTAAATATAAAGATAGAAGTAAATGTTCATTAATATTTTTATTAATCAACATGTTAAATAGGAAGATCAAATAATATTTCATCATTTTTTTTCATTCAATATGCATGATTGCATGCTAAAATAATATAAAATGGGTATCAAACATTCAAGAGAAAAATTTTCTCAAGGTAAGAAAATTTTTTTCTAAGCTGAAGTAGGTGGCGCTGCTTCCCTAAAGTATCTAAAAATCTTGATCAAATATAAAAATTTATTGTATCAAGTATTTATGATAATTTGAATTAAGAAAAAATTACTTCCAACAAGAATAGACTTTCAAGAAAAATTTTTACTTCGGCCGACACAACTTCGGTCTTCCTTCAGGCACTCGAAAATTTTATTGAGCCAAGAATTTTGTTCTCCGATCAAAAAATTTTTCTTTCTGTATAATCTTCAGTAATATTTTTAAGCCTCTTACTTCACCTTTTATATCACGGTTTTTTATACTAATCTCCAGTTTTTTTTTGTAATGTATAGAGGGGTTTTGTCCTCGATGTTGATAAAAAAAATTTGTCATAATTTTAAGATTATAGCGGAAGTTTAAGTTGTTCCGGGGTTGTTCAAGAAGTGGAAAAATAGAATTTTTTTTTAATATGCTTATACAAGGCTTAATTCACTGTAAATAACTTGTGGAGTGGGTCATTCTTAATCTATTTAGTCTCCGGGAGTGAAATTCTGAAGATTTTATTTGTTATAATTGAAGTATTTGTTAGTAATTTGGCATCTAAAACTCATTCCAGCTGATTAAAAATTATTTTAGTGTAAAAACTCGGATTATTTTAGAATAAAAATCCTTATTCACTTCGAAATCACTCCCGATTTTTTACAGTGTATTATTTAAAAAATTTCTAAATTTTTCGGCGCGCAATTTGTGAATTTGAAGGTTTTTTTATTGAAAATTTTCACTGATAAAGGAAAAAAAATAATTTTTCATATAACCTGCATTGAAAATTTGAGTTTCAATGCCTGTTGAGCCAACCGAAACTAGAAAATTTCAGACCAATGTGACTGTGCCGGGCAGGTATCAATTATTTCTTCCCGGCGGACAGAAAATGACGATTTTCTGTCCGCGAGGTGAAGTTGCAGCTTTATTTTCAATCCTATCAATTGTTTGTTTATTTTATACCTTTATAATTGTCATTCTAACCGTTAACTGTATTGACATATCATAATTCTGTTATTAAGCATAAATAAGAATGATAAAAGAAAACTTGTCAATTTACGAATAATGTTTGGTAAAAAATAAACTATTACTTTCTATTTTATTATAAGTTTCATAATAAAATGGTATTTTCGCTGTTCGTCTGAAACTATCTAGTTCTGGTTGGCTCCAGACATTGACACTAGCATTTTTAATGCAACTTATATGAAAAATATAATGTGTGACGCGGGATGAAACACGATCTCAGACCGAGTGATGCCAGCCTTCGCTTCGCTCGGGCAGGCAACTTCACTCTGGTCTGAAATCGTTTTGTTTCATCCCTAGTCACACAATATACTATTGAAATGTAACACCTCCCCTCGCAAACAAGCGCGGCTCCAATGGGATTTTGTGATGGAAATTCATCAGAATATACCAATCAGGTTCTTAGGGGATTGTATGGCTAATTTGGATAATTTTGATAGAATTTTTGTAAGTTTAACATCATTATTAGGAAAAAGTTTTTTTTTTTGTAGAAACAATGCCACCGCGAAATTTAATCCCGCGGAAACTACCAACAAGGACTTAAAAGTATTTCCTAACAAAAACACAACCACAGTATAATATTTCAAAAGTTTATGTTTTTAAACAGTCTTAAAATCATAAATATATCACGTTTTAAAAGTGTTATATTTAAACAAACACTGCGACGTAAAACTATATTGCATTTGGTCTAATTTAAAAGAAGCATAAAATAATACATAACAGTATAAAATAATATGCTTGAGCTTCATGACAATTTAAATGTCGTAAAAAATGGGGTACTTAGACCTGAAAATAAATATTTAAGATAAAAGAGGAGGTGACTGGGGAGTTGGGCGCCAGGAGTGTTTTACCAGCGAGGTAGTGGATTAATAAATAGTAGATGTTCTCGTCGAGGCTGCCCTGGAGCAAGAGAATGAATCTTTCCTGCCTGTATGTGGATTCATCACGGACAAGGTCTGTGCTTGGAGCTCGCTCCTCAGTTGGTGGGCAAAAATTACTCTCAACAAAGGATCTCTTTGTGTGAGGATACCATTTTATCGGTATTATCATTATTATTACTATTATTAAATTATCGCGAATTTTCGCCCCCATCTCTTGCAGTCTGAGATTCGCGCACTCGCTGATACTTATAAATATTCGCGATCGATACACCCTGGTGAGCGAGAGGTTTAAGAGTCATTGACTTGTCTTACACCTACCATCTCTTTACCACTCGAATCCTGTCCGTGTCACTTTTATGACCTAACCTCATCAGCGTCAAGCCTCAGAACTTCCATTGTTACCGTTTTTCAACATAAAATCAATTCTCTAATTAAATAATCATTTTTATCTGGAAATAGCTACGGTACTTCAATCCAGACTGGGTTCTCTGCGTCAGTTACTCCGACTCATAATTTTCAATAATTCGACTCGATATATTGTAAAGGATAACGATTCAAGAAGTATACTTGTTTAAACTATAATTTCATTTTTTATTAAAAATTTTATTTCAAGTTGTAAATTTTCTTCAATTCCAATATCTATTTTAAAATATTTTTATAAAATTTAAATTTTAAAGAACTTTGAATGTTAAAAGACCAGAAAAAAGAAACTTTATAATTTAGTTCTAAAAATGACCAATAGGTGGCGAAAAGTAGCAAAAAATTTCCGTTTGCAGATTGATTAATCAAATAGATATAAGTTCTAATATAATTTTAAATTAAAAAAAAATAGTGTCTGGAAAATCCGATAGGTGGCGCATGGACTCTAAAATTTTTCGCTACTAAAAAGATGACTTAGATGTATTAAGATTTAGATGAATTTTTTATTATGAAAAAATTAGTAGTAAAATTTTTCAGAATTAAAATTACTATTTTTTATTTATTAGTATTAAAAAATTTTGTAAATTTAAGAGGGAATAATTGTTTTTCTTGTTTTAAATCATTTTTTGCGTGGATTTGAAAATAATTAGAAGAATTAGAAAGTTTTTTTTTTGCCAGCCGATTTTAAGTAATTTAAATTATCACTAATACAAATCTAAAACTGTCAAAAATAATTAATTTTTAAAGATTGATCTTATGATCATTAAGTAACCTCAGCTACTTTTAAAATTTCTGATAACAAAATCAAGAAAAATTAAAAGAAACAATTTATATTGACAGGATCTCAAAGTGAATAAAAAATTCGATAATTAGATTTTAATCTCATTAAAACCGATATCTAAAGAATTGTCGGCAGAAAAATATCTGTTGACATTAAATCTGTGACAATGCGATGCCAGTCCATTACTATCTTCCATTCTGGTACGGCTGATAACAATCGCAGACAATCGATTTACCGTAATTGTCCGAACGTTTTGCTCCGGATCAGAATGTCGCAGACAATGAAAATCTAGGTTGTCCGTTAGATTTCATCTATTGCCCACTAAGAAAAATATTACCCTATTTCTTCTATTATTATTACACTGAATGAGATCAGGAATGGATATAGATATTAATCTGAGTACGGAATTTTCAGACTAAAATAAATTAAATATATTTCTAATAATTTGACTTCGTCACATTGATCTGCGTAACCGTTGACAAAATGCATAATAGTTTTTGTCAGAGCGCTTGTTTAAATATAACACTTTTTAAATGTGATATTCATGTTTCTAAAGCTGTTTGTAAACATAAACTTTTGAAATATTTCGCAATATTACTTTTGAAATAAGTCCTTGTTGATAGTTTCCGCGGGATTAAATTCCACGGTGGCATTGTTTCTACAAAAAACAAACTTTTTCTTAATTTTGATGTTAAACTTACAAAAATTATATCGAAATTAGCCATACAATCCCCTAAGAATCTGATTGGTATATTCTGATGAAATTCCAGAACAAAATTCCATTGGGGCCGCGCTTGGTTTACGAAGGGAGGTGTCACATTTCAAAATTATTTTTTTCCCTTTCTCAGTGAAAATTTTCAATAAAAAAACCTTCAAATTCACAAAGTGCGCGCCGAAAAATTTAGAAATTTTTTAAATAATACACTGTAAAAAATCGGGAGTGATTTCGAAGTGAATAAGGATTTTTATTCTAAAAAAATCCGAGTTTTTACACTAAAATAATTTTTAATCCGCTGGAATGAGCTTTAGATGCCAAATTACTAACAAATACTTCAATTATAACAAATAAAATTCTCAGAATTTCACTCCCGGAGACTAAATAGATTAAGAATGACCCACTCCACAAGTTATTTACAGAGTATTAAGCCTTGTATAAGCTTATTAAAAAGAAATCTCCCTATTTTTCCACTTCTTGAACAACCCCGCTAAACTTAAACTTCCGCTATAACCTTCAAATTATGAGAAATTTTTAATAAACAAATAATGCACTGTAAAAAATCGTGATTTCGAAGTGAATAAGGATTTTTTTTTTTAAAATCTAATTTTTTACACTAAAATAATTTTTATTCAGCTTTCTATAAAAATTACTTTGTGTTCTTACTGATAAATCCTAACTAAGAAAATAAAACGTAATAAATACACAATGTAAAAAAAAACGAAGAATTTACCCTAGAAATTTTTTACCGCTTAAGAAAAATACTGTCGAGTTTTTCCCCGGAATTTATACCATATCATTGAGCAGCAGTGTTTGAAAAAATTTTGAGCTTTTTCTCTGAAGACTTAAGCTCTGTCCGAAAATGGGGCAAATGTATGACTAATGTTCCTTTGACTCGCCTCTTGGAAAAAAAGTACGACTAAAATATATGACTATTACTATGACCATGGCCAGTATTAATACATCCTATACATATATCTATAACATTATATCCAGATTGTGATTTACCGCTCCGTAATAATTTATTCTCTCTGTAGGTCCATTATCTCTTGAAAACAAAACGAGTTTGATCAAGGCCGTGGATATTACGCTAATACATAAGGACGTGAGAATAATAATGTGACAATTCCATGAAACAAGATTCTGTATGTAAAAAAAAGTGTTATTGCCACAAAAACGTAAGCCTAAAAAATCCTATTGCCGGGATCTGATCCCACAAAATCCAGATTCCAGTCCCAGATTTTTCTTCATTCACCCGAGCTCACTTCCTCGGCGCCCAGAGATTTATCGTGACATGTCTTTGTTCTACACTATTCGAATCCTCATTTTCTTCTTTTTTCCGCTTGGGGAGCTTCCGATTCGATACAAATGATAGCAAGTTGTCCTTTCCTTTGATACGTGTCTGGATTGACAAAATTATACGGGCTGGATCCAAAATTTTTCTGATTGCCGATCGCCTTTGATCTAACTTCCAGATTGTTAACTCTAACTTGAACTTTAAAAACTAAACTTCGTGTTAAAAAATTACAAACTAATAAAAAAAAGTGTAAGTAGGTCGAAAGTCGATCTTGAACGGGCAAAAAGTGTCTATTGATGCTTCTTGATGGTCTCCGTCAACAAAAACAGCTTCTGGAGTGAAAAATGATAGGATGAAAGCTAAAGTGTGTAACAGTGTCACTCTGCCGGGAAAAAAGAGGAAAAAACGCTGGACCAGGTTATGGGCCCAGACTTAAAAAAATTAATTGCACCGTTTTGAGGTCAGTTTAAGCTGTCTGGGTATTGTTAGGTATATTGTGGGACACAGAGCATAAATCAATGAGCAACTGGCGGAACTGAGCGAGCAACTCACCCCTCGACATGCATAATTAGGCACACGTTACCCCACTGGTGTGTATTGCGACTTGATTGTGATCATACACGCACGTTCTCATTCTCCTGGTTGTGCTCATTCCCCTGCCACTTTATACGGATTCTGTTGTTATTTTCGTTAAAGCTATTAATCTTTAGTAATATTCTTAAGCCTCTTACTTCACCTTTTATATCACGGTTTTTTATACTAATCTCCAGTTTTTTTTGTAATGTATAGAGGGGTTTTGTCCTCGATGTTGATAAAAGAAATTTGTCATAATTTTAAGGTTATAGCGGAAGTTTAAGTTGTTTCGGAGTTGTTCAAAAAGTGGAAAAATAGGTTTTTTATAATATGCTTATACAAGGCTTAATACACTGTAACTAACTTGTGGAGTGGGTCATTCTTAATCTATTTAGTCTCCGGGAGTGAAATTCTGAAGATTTTATTTGTTATAATTGAAGTATTTGTTAGTAATTTGGCATCTAAAGCTCATTCCAGCGGATTAAAAATTATTTTAGTGTAAAATCTCGGATTTTTTTAGAATAATAATCCTTATTCACTTCGAAATCACTCCCGATTTTTTACAGTGTATTATTTAAAAAATTTTTAAATTTTTCGGCGCGCAATTTGTGAATTTGAAGGTTTTTTTATTGAAAATTTTCACTGAGAAAGGGAAAAAAATAATTTTTCATATAACCTGCATTGAAAATGTGAGTTTCAATGCCTGTTGAGCCAACCGAAACTAGACAATTTCAGACCAATGCAACTGTGCCGGGCAGGTATCAATTATTTCTTCTCGGCGGACAGAAAATGACGATTTTCTGTCTGCGAGATGAAGTTGCAGCTTTATTTTCAATCCTATCAATTGTTTGTTTATTTTATATCTTTATAATTGTCATTCTAACCGTTAACTGTATTGACATATCATAATTCTGTTATTAAGCATAAATGAGAATGATAAAAGAAAACTTGTCAATTTACGAATAATGTTTGGTAAAAAATAAACTATTACTTTCTATTTTATTATAAGTTTCATAATAAAATGGTATTTTCGCTGTTCGTCTGAAACTATCTAGTTCTGGTTGGCTCCAGACATTGAAACTAGCATTTTTAATGCAACTTATATGAAAAATATAATGTGTGACGCGGGATGAAACACGATCTCAGACCGAGTGATGCCAGCCCTCGCTTCGCTCGGGCAGGCAACTTCACTCTGGTCTGAAATCGTTTTGTTTCATCCCTAGTCACACAATATACTATTGAAATGTAACACCTCCCTTCGCAAACCAAGCACGACCCCAATGGAATTTTGTAATGGAAATTCATCAGAATATACCAATCAGGTTCTTAGGGGATTGTATGGCTAATTTCGATAATTTTGATAGAATTTTTGTAAGTTTAACATGAAAATTAGGAAAAAGTTTGTTTTTTTGTAGAAACAATGCCACTGCGAAATTTAATCCCGCGAAAACCACCAACAAGGACTTAAAAGTATTTCCCAACAAAAACACAACCACAGTGTAATATTTCAAAAGTTTATGTTTACAAACAGCCTTAGAATCATAAATATCACGTTTAAAAAATTTGATACTTAAACAAACACTGCGACGTAAAACTATAATGCATTTGGTCTAATTTAAAAGAAGTATAAAATAATAGCTGGAATTTTTTCTTTAACTTAACAGATGAAAATATTTTCTTGTATTGTAGATGAAAAGTATAATTGCAAACTGAACAATTTCCTGGTACAAGGAAGCACGAGATGTGTTCTTAGATAAACAGAACCGAGGATAGGCTTGCAAATGTAGGGGTAAGCGCAAACATCTCAGATAAGACGTAAGGCATGAGTAAGACAGCACGTGCTGTGAATTAATCTCAATGTCCGTTGTTAATTAACAGAATGGCGCCCAATTGGTGGTAAATAGATCCGGTTGCTAACAAGCCAGGCGCCAGGGATAGAAAAATTCATCGAACATTTAACGAACCTGGAAGCGAGACTTACAAGGGAAATTAAAGTTCGAGTCAATAAGGAG
Source organism: Cotesia glomerata (assembly GCF_020080835.1). Lineage (NCBI taxonomy): Eukaryota > Metazoa > Arthropoda > Insecta > Hymenoptera > Braconidae > Cotesia > Cotesia glomerata. The sequence continues at coordinate 2,701,516 of NC_058163.1, read as the reverse complement.
AAAACCGATAAGAGAGAAAATCGGTACCGATTGGAGTCAATAGACCGTGTTTTATGTTTACTTTTTCTACGTTCCATTGCCCAGAGCTGGCAAAGGAGGAAAAATAAGCAGAACAGACAAACAAACGGGCTTGCTAGAACGATACTGGACATAAAATAACCAAATCGATTTTAACGTTGTTGTACTTACCGCTACTGTTTTACTGCTAAGTGTACTTTAACTATCAAGACGTATCCAATCTCTAAGTTATCACTGCTTAATGCAAACTTGTCGGAGGATTAAAGATTTAGGATTGTTTGCGGTTGTTTATCGTCGAGCCTACAACTGTTTCTTATAACTTCAAGTGGTGGGTAAAAAGTTATTGAAAGGTTAGAATCTTTAATTTTTTTAGTGTACTGAAAAATTTAATACCTAAAATATATACTTCATATTAGTATCACACTAAAAGTAATATTCAAACCATAATTTTCCTCAAATTTACCTTCTGTTGTAATTGTTATACAGAATTTTGAAGTTTTTATTAAGGTAAAGTACCCAGTAGTTGAACAGGTTTCAAAGTAAAACGTATTTGACCCTAATTTTAATATATAAAGATGTAATTGTTAGTTCAAATTAGTGATTTTCATTAAAATATAAACAGTTTTGGATTGAAGCGCAAAATAACAAAGATAATTGAATATTTATATTTTGACAACGGTTTTAAGATAGAATAAAGGAGTAGTAGTTGAACAATCAATTCTGACAAGCCGTAGTTGAACACTCCGGGAGCAGCAGAACTAATAAAATATATGGCAATAGGCACACCAAAAATTTTCAACGTTTTATTGAAATATCTATAAGGCCCCCCCCCCCTTTTCCTTTATTTCCCCAGTTCCCAAAATTTGTCTTTAATGACAAATTTAGCTATAAATTATGGATATTATCTAAAGAATTATAACATATTATTGATTAATATTAAAAATAATACTGTGAATATTTAATATGTTCATTTAAAAATGAGAAATATTTGTATTTAATTTTTCAATTACATTTTTTATGAATGACAAAGCAAATTTTCAATTATAAATAAAAAAAAATCAATTCAAAACATTCAATAATTTTTAACTACACTAATTTTTAGCTATAAAACTTATTTAATTTGCAATGATTATAAATCTATTAGAGATTAGAGTGCTGTTAAAATTATACGGCCCCAGCTTGTTCAAGTTCTGGGTACCGCTTTGAAAATTTGGAGGTATAGTTAGACGCTAAAATTTAATATAAAAATTATAGTTTATGTCTTTGCAAGAAATATGTATTATTTATAAAAGACTATTTCATCGGGTAGTACAATTTTTTTTACTTAAAATTATGAGATACCGTTTTTTTCACTGATTGTTCGGTTTACGGTTTAGTACCTTTTTCATGAAAGAAATAGCATCTATCGGCGATTAATTATTTTCAACTCTTTACATCATGATTTATCAACTCTTAAAGACAAAATAAGCTTCATGAAAATTTGGTTCAATGTTCCAATTTTTATAAAAAATATAAATATTTCCAGAGTTAAACTTAAAATAAATTGTTTGAAAAATGTGTTAGTAATTTTGAATCTAAAACTTGTTCCAGCTAATCTACGTTATTAAGAGACATACATGAGCAAAATTTTTTGGCCAGTGTATTTATATGATAAAATGGGTTTTTATGGATAAATTTAGTATCGTTGGAAAAGTTTTGACCTGGAGTTGTGCCTTTTCATTATTTTATATTATTCTCACCGATAGTCAATTTATTATGATAAGTATTTAGGCTGCATTCGAAAATGCTCAATCTCTAGCTACAGAATTAAGAAATGACCTTGTATCTCGTGAACTATTGACATTTTTAAAGATATAAGCTCATCCCAATGTTACACTCATCAAGACCTTTCATTTAAGTACCCACATCAATTTTTCATATATTTATATCTATATATTATATATATTAGGGTGGCGCAAAAAAACCGACTATTTTTTTTTTTTTAAGTCTCGAGTGAAAAAATGTTAGTTTTTGATGTTTTAAGAGATCTCTCCGAAGGACAGCTTAAAAAAAAATTTTTAAGATGTCGCTCTAAATTTTTTTAAATTTCAAAAATCGTCAAAAATCGAATGTTTTTTTTTTTTCATTTTTTTTCTCGTTACGGTATAATTTTATAGACTAAAAAAAAATAAGTTTCTGAAAATTTCAGTTCAAAATTTGAATTTTGAAAGGTCGCTCATAATTTTTTTCAATTTATTAGTGCATTAGTTTAGATTTTTTCGAGCGACCTTTTACTATTCAAATTAAAATTTCATGCATTTTTTTTTTTTTATTTAGTACAATAATCGATAAAAATACATCACGAGATGAACTAAAAATCAAGCACAACATAGAAAATATAATTTTTTTTTAATTTAATAATTTTATTTAATCAACTGCCAGGCGTGGGTTCGAATCCCAAGCTGGTCTCAGAAACCAGCTTGGTTGAGATTTGACCTTGCCGCGTAGGTTAAGATTTTTTCAAACCAAAAAGACCCCACGGACCACTCCTAACACTTAAAGTCGGCAATATGACTAATTAAAGAAAAAAAAAAAAAAATTATGAGCGACCTTTCAAAATTTAAATTTTGAACTGAAACCTTTAGAAACTTATTTTTTTTTGGTCTATAAAATTATACCGTAACGAGAAAAAAAATTAAAGAAAAAAAAATCCGATTTTTGACGATTTTTGAAATTTTAAAAAATTTGGAGTGATCTCTTAAAAAATTTTTTTTTGAGCTTTCCTTTGGTAAGGGCTCTTAAAACATCAAAAACTAACATTTTTTCACTCGAGACTAAAAAAAAAAAAAATAGTCGGTTTTTTTGCGCCACCCTAATATATATAATATATATGAAAAATATATCAAAATGCATGTGGGTACTCGAATGAAAGCTCTTGATGAGTGTAACATCGGGATGAGCTTATATCTTTAAAAACATCAATAATTAAGAAATTACCTCGTATCTTGTGAATTATTGACATTTTTAAAGATATAAGCTCACTCTGACATTATACTCATCGAGCCCTTTTATTTGAATACCGACATCAATTTTTCATATATTTTGTATATTTATATATATTATATAAATGTATATATGAAAAATATATAAAAAATGCATGTGGGTACTCAAATGAAAGCTCTTGATGAGTATAACATCAGGATGAGCTTGTATCTTTAAAAACGTCAATAGTTAAAAAAATACAGTACAATTTAACAAAAGTAATTATTTAATAAATCAATAGTATATTACACATCTAGGGCAGTAAAATAAGAAATGTCTCAGATCACATGTAATTGTTATCCGAGGCGAAGCCGAGGTCAATAAACATGTGATCTGAGGCTTTCTTATTTACTGCCCGTGGTGTGTATACTATTTTTCTCCTCGACGGAGGCGGTAAGCGGCATTTTCGTTTAGCGCAGCGGGACGAAAGTTGACGCTTTCCGCCCGGAGGTGAGAAAAATTTTATTTATTTATAGTTCACAAGCCACAGCAGTCACATAGTGACTGCAAGATTTCTAGTTAAAATTAATTTAAATATAAAACCTAATTAAAATAATTCACTCCTCATAAAAATAAAAACTATTTACAGTACAAGTGCGTCTTAAAATTCAATAAAAATTAAACCTCCCATCAAAAATTTCTTATTTTGCATTTTTCCAAAAAATCCATATAAATTTAACAAAACTTCCCCTTAAAAATAATTGGCTCTAAAAAAAAGTTTGACAAACTGGCTTCGTCGCAGCGTGAAATAAAATTTAACCGAATGACCTGAGCCTTTAGCATGCGGCACATGACTGCGAATGTTGGGGATATTTTATAGGATATCTGAATTTCAATAACCGACAACTGAACCATTAATTCCGTGGACATTTTGTTAACAAGATTTATACTTTATTTTTTCTATTCAATTGATCGAATTAGCGCGGCTAGCATTCTAGTCACGTCGAACAAGTGGATGATCTTGGTTCAGTTTGTTCCTGTTATATTTATTTCCACCAAAAAAAAATCTATATATATACATATATATCAGCAATCTTGAGCAGCATACCTACAATTCCCTCCATTCGACAGAGTCCTCGTTACAGTATCGATCACACTCATTCTCTCCCAGTGGCATTCCAGGAAATTACGCGCCGGCAAATTGGACATTGATTCCTCTCTCAGGGTTTTTTCATCAGAAAACTATCTAATAAAAAACACTATTGTGTTATATTACACTTAACTACGCGTCATTGTGCTCGGTGATTAGTCGTCCATCATATCAGCCCATTTTTTTCTCTATTTAGTATATTTCATCAATGTAATAATAATAATAATAATAATAATAATAATAATAATAATAATAATAATAATAATAATAATAATAATAATAATAATAATAATAATAATAAATAATCTGGTGCTCGGTGTCAACAGATAGTGCTGTGAGACAGTAACGTAACAGCAAAAGTCCCCCTCCCGTGACTCCGATCCTCACTAGATCCTTTAATTCTTTTCCCACAGGGGGATTCCGTGATACCCAATCACCTTTTTATATTCCTTTTAAATATAACCTATCAATTCTTTTGGGAAATGCTACCTTTTAAATTATATCCGGACAATTTTCAGTATTTTGTTATTGTCGACGATTATTAATTATCAATTTTATTTTGATTTATAAATTAAATGTCTTTCTTATCAACACGGAAAAAAGTAAACTGTAATAAATAACAGTCGATTTATAATAAGTAATGATCAACTGCTAAAAATTACCATTTCAAACAGTAAAATCGTGATTTTACTGTTCATTTTATAATATTTACCATTTAAATGTTATAATTTACTCTTTACATGGAAGAAAATACTATTTCAAACAGTAATATTCGCTATGTGAATGTCTAAAATGTTAAAGTATAATAATTAACAATTCAGACTTTGATATTTATTATTTCGTACCTAAAAAATGATCTTACGATATGTAAAAAGTATAAAATAAAGTTAGTAAATTTCTAATACAAGCAACGTCAATATTTACAAAGTAAAATGGTAAATTTTAAACGCAACGCTAAAAATCAAACTGTAATTATTGACTTGCTTAGTCTGGTAAAATGTATATTTTAAAAGTATAATTTTTACTGTTTCAAATGTTAAATTCTCCCAGAGTGAGAGCCTCTTCTCTTTCATCTGAGTTCCCCTTCTCCTCATAATATCGACTATATATTGAAATGACAATTTTTACTGTTTGAAAGTGTAATTTTTTAAGATGAAAGAGTCGTTATTTACGATAGTGACAGCTACTAATCACTTATTTTGGATATTAAATTATAAATTGTGGCTTTTATACTTTCTACATTAAGTTCTGTAATATTTATATTTTTGCCGCCCCGATTTCCGCTTTACTGTTTGAAACTATAAAAATTAACCGGAATCCGAGTGAATATTACAGTTTTCTTTTTTCCGTGTAGAATTTGGTATTTTACAATATACGTTATTATAATGTAATATAATTAATGCAAATAATTTATAAAGATGATTTTTATTTATAAGCAATCTTCATATTAACACGGAAAAAATTAAACTGTAATATTCACTCGGATTCCGGTTAATTTTTATAGTTTCAAACAGTAAAGCGGACATCGGGGTGGCGAAAATATAAGTATTACAGAACTTAATGTAGAAAGTATAAAAGCCACAATTTATAATTTAATATCCAAAATAAGTGATTAGTAGCTGTCACTATAGTAAATAACGACTCTTTCATCATAAAAAATCACAGTTTCACTTTATAATATTTATCATTTAAATGCTACAATTTATTGTTTATATGGAAGAAAATACTATTTCAAACAGTAATATTCGCTATGTGAAAGTTGAAAATGTTAAAGTATAATAAATAAGAATTTTGACTATGATATTTATCATTTCGTACCTAAAAATGACTATATATTGAAACGGCAATTTTTACTGTTTGAAATTGTAATTTTTTAGGATGAGAGAGTTATTATTTACTATAGTGACAGCTACTAATCACATTTTCGATATTAAATTATGAATTGTAGCTTGTACACTTTCGACATTAAGTTTTGTAATATTTACATTTGTGCCGCCCCGATGTCCGCTGTACTGTTTGAAAATGTAAAAATTAATTAAAGTTAATATTATCGTCCATAGTTATCATAAATAAATTTTTTATCTCAGGAATGTGGACAAGATAGGATCATAATAACAAATTACATTATTATTTCTGCGACGTTTCGGTCATTTATTTGACCTTCCTCAGGCATCATAATACGAATTCTAACAATCACTATCTTACATTGCACAGTTGCCTTAGTCATATAAATCTTTACAGAATTAATAAAACTGGTAAATTTATTAACTAATCACATTAGTAGCTGTCACTATAGTAAATAATAACTCTCTCATCCTAAAAAATTACAATTTCAAACAGTAAAAATTGCCGTTTCAATATAGTCATTTTTAGGTACGAAATGATAAATATCATAGTCAAAATTCTTATTTATTATACTTTAACATTTTCAACTTTCACATAGCGAATATTACTGTTTGAAATAGTATTTTCTTCCATGTAAACAATAAATTGTAGCATTTAAATGATAAATATTATAAAGTGAAACTGTGATTTTTTATGATGAAAGAGTCGTTATTTACTATAGTGACAGCTACTAATCACTTATTTTGGATATTAAATTATAAATTGTGGCTTTTATACTTTCTACATTAAGTTCTGTAATATTTATATTTTCGCCACCCCGATGTCCGCTTTACTGTTTGAAACTATAAAAATTAACCGGAATCCGAGTGAATATTACAGTTTACTTTTTTCCGTGAACTTATACACTGAAAAAAAAATTTACTTTAATCAAGTCAATAATTTTGAAGAATTTCATCTTCTTGATTTGAGTAGAAAAATTCTTAAAGACTTTCCGAGAACAAACTGTTTTCTTAGAATTTTTTTGAAATTTTAAGTATTTACACTCATAAGTATCTTCTATATGCAGCAATTTTTTTAAATAGTCCTTACGACATTAAATTTCGAAATATTAGCACTTAAAATTTGTATATTTTACATAAAAACTCTATGCTGACCGACATTCAAGCGAACATTTTATTAAATATCTATCGCACTTTTCTTACACTGAGAAAAAAAATATACTTTTACTCAATTAACAATTTCTTGGTTCAAGTAACTCGCTGCCGATGAAATATTCTATTATTATTAATTATTCATTTCTAAAGAGAAGAACATCAATATTTATCTTTGGATAATAGATAAACAAAAGAATAGCTTTATTTAAATTAAGTAAAAATTATTTCAATCAATTTAACGATGTCTTGAGCTAAGAATATATATTCTTGAAAATTTTCAAGAACTTAAATTCTTGTATCAAGAAAATTTTCCTAATAAAAGTATTTTTTTTTCTCAGTGTAGGATTGTTTTAAAAAACTGAAAATCATTAATTGAAGATATAACCAGTATTTTTTATCAAACATAATATAAGCGAGCAGTATTCATTTTTTTATAAAAAATTTTTGAAGTTAGTAACTTTTTGATATTTTACGTGAATGGAAGTAAGTGCGATAGTTTGTAAAGAGAGTTTTTCTTGTCTATAAACGTCCTTAAGATAAAAGAATTTTTCTTAGTTTAAGTAAATTTTACTTGATTCAAGAATTTTCCGTCTTGATTCAAGACAGTGAAACTTTTCACAATTATTTTACTCGGGTCAAAAATTTTTCTCTCCACGAAAAAAAGAAAAATGGAAAAATTACATTATATAATGTAGAGAAAGCTGGAAAAATTACAGTTTCAGATTGTAATTGTAACAGATTTTATAAGAATTACATTGTAGAATGTATCATTTATATTTTAATGTAATAATTACAATCTTAAACTGTAATTTTTTCAGTTTTCTCTACGACGAGCCACGTTTACATTATACAATGTAATTTTTATTTTTTCCGTGATTGATTCAAGTTAATTTTTTTTCTGTGTAGACTTTTTTGGTTAAACTTTTTGAGCTTTTCTAATTTTTTATAGATTTGTAAGCTTAAATTTTTTGATCGGGTTGTTCTACTGAAAATTTGTAAGTTTTTTTTATAAATTCTCAGAAATTCCGGTCTGACTTTGATGATTTTATCTTTTCTTTCTACTTGAATGAATATTTTCTATAAAATCCAAATTTTCTTAGAAAATGTTTCTTTAAATAAAATTTTTACTGAAATTTCGGACTAAATTATTTTTTAATTATAATTTTTATAATTTTCGATAAAATTTACTCTGAAGTCTTAAAATTAAAGAATTTTCAATAAAAATTTGATTTAATTACTGAAATTTGAAGAATTTTTACTGAAATTTCTTCTAATATTAAAATTCTACAATTAACAATGAAATTCTCAAAATTTTGCCAATTTTCGGTGTAATTTTCCTGTAAAATTTTAAAATTCAATTATTTTTGATGAAAATTTACTTAAACTATTTAAATTTTATGAAAGTTTCTAAAAATTCTTGAAATTTTCGATCTGGCTTTAATGATTTGATTTTTTTTTCTGCTCGAATAAATTTTATTTTTGAAAAAATCCAAATTTTTGTGGAAAATTTTTTTTAGATAAAATTTTTGCCGAAATTTCGGACTAAATTATTTTTTAATTATAATTTTTATTATTTTCGGTAAAATTTATACTTATATTCAAAAATTGAAGGATTTTCAATGAAAATTTGGTGTAATTACCAAAATTTGAAGAATTTCTTACTATAATTCCATTTAATATTAAAATTCCACAATTTTCATTTAAATTCTCAAAATTTTGCCAATTTTCAGTGTAATTTTTTATAAAATTTTAAAATTGAAGAATTTTCAATAAAAATTTGATGTAATTACCAAAATTTGAAGAATTTCTTACTAAAATTTCTTAATATTAAAATTCCACAATTTTCAATTAAATTCTCAAAATTTTGCCATTTTTCGGTGTAATTTTTTATAAAATTTTAAAATTTAATTTTCAAACTATTCAAATTTTATCAAAGTTTTTAAAAATTCTTGAAATTTTGATCAATTTTAATAAATTCTTAAACCTCAAAAATTTTTGAATCGAGTTTTGAGGTAATTTTAAAAACTTTTACTAAAATTTAAACTAAGTCTTGAAGTCTTCAACTTCAACAATTTTTATAAAATTCATCAAAAAAAAAAATAAATAAATTAAGTCTGTAACTTTTCAAAATTATTAACTTTCACAAAAATCCTCCGAAGCGAATAAAAATCTCAGTAAATATTCTGATTATTTTTCCAATCGACTTGTCCCTTCGGAAATCAATCTCAAAATAATAATTTCTGTAAAAAAAAAAAAAAAAAAAGTAAAAAAAGGTAGCAATCCCAATCCAATACCTCCGTATTTTTTTAACCGTAATAAAAACAAAATTCTCAAGTTGTAATAAAAAAAGACTGCGGAAAAAATAAATAATGTTAAAGAATAGGTTGAAAAGTATTGTCTGCATACAAAAGTAGATATTTTGAATATAAGACTCTATATATATACATTTATATATATCTATATATGTATGAGTTGTAGTAAAAAGGGAGAATAATACTCGGTACTCGGGAAAGGGAAAACTCTAGCTCTCGAGTATCTCGTAGTTTCGGATGCTCACCGAATATTGATCTCTCGGTGCCCAGGACTGGCACACGAGATCTCTTTGCCCGTAGAGAGATTCCATAAAGTGAAATGCTCTAAAGGACATTAACCTCTGTTTCAAAGTAACATTAAGCTTTCTGAATATAATTTAATCGCAACCAACTACACAAATTTATTCAGTAAAAAATAACCAAAAACAAGCCTTCCATTATCTTCTTAAATTTTACTCGTTAAAAATTTTATAACTAATAGATTGTAATTATCTTTGGCGTATTTTCATTTACATTCCATGAACTGTTGATTGAATAATTAAATTAGTTATCAATTTTTCAATTTTCATCCAAAGGGCTTTAATTAAAAATTCACGCACGCTGTAACAGTAACCATCAGATATTTAAATTATAAAATTAACAATGTGACCCTATGTTAAAAAAGTTGGTTTTAAAACTAGTTTTTTGATTGAGAATCATTTTTTGGATTTAAGTGGCAATTAAAAGCAAAAAAAAATTTTTTTTATTGCCATATATGGTCTGATATAGTCATATATAGCCTGATATGACCATATTAGGCTATATGTAACTATATTATGATATATGAGAAATTATATATGGCCATATATTGCCATAACAAGCCATATATGACCACATCAGGCTATATATGGCCATATAAAAAGTTATAAAGGGACATATCAGGATACATCAGGCTATATATTGTCATTTTAGGCCATATATTGCCATAACAAGCCATATATGATCACACTAGGCCACATATAGCCATATAAAAAATTATCTAGGGATATATCAGGCGATATTGCCATTTCAGGTCATATTTTGCCATATAAGGCCATAAATGAGCACATATGGCCATATTAAAATTATGTATGGATATCTTAGTCTATTTAGGACCATCTTGGACTAGTATCAGACTGTATATGGCCATATATTGCCATATCAGGCCATAAGTAACTACATATAGCCATATAAGAGCATAAATGACAACATAAAGCTATTTATGGCCATATTAAAATTATATATGGCATTTCAGGTAATTTATGGCCATATCAAGCTGTATTAATAACTATATATAGTCAGATAAAAACATATGTTGATATATAAGGCCATATGTTGCCATATAAAGCCATATCAAGCTATAAATGATCACATATGGCCATATTAAAATTATATATGAATATCTCAGTCTATTTATGACCATATTGGACTATTATCAGACTTATATGGCCATATATTGCCATATCAGGCTATAAATAACTAAATATGGCAATATGAGGGCATAAATGACAATACAAGGCTATTTATAACCATATTAAAATTATATATGGATATTTCAGGTAATTTATGGCCATATCAAGCTATATTAACAATTATATTTAGTTAAATCAAAACATATATTGCCATATAATGCCATATTTGCCATATAATGCCATATTTGCCAAATATTGCCATATGAGGTCATACAAAAATTTTATAGGAGTATATATTAGACTACATACGATCATACTAGACCATATATGGCCATATGAAGCTTCATATGGCCATATGAAGCCATATATTGCCATATCAGGCTATAAATAACTAAATATAGCAATATGAGGGCATAAATGACAATATAAGGCTATTTATGACCATATTAAAATTATACATGTATATTTATGGACATATCAAGCTTTATTAACAATTATATTTATTTAAATCAAAACATATATTGCCATATAAGGCCATATTTGCCAAATATTGCCATATGAGGCTATACAAAAATTATATGGGAATATATATTAGACTACATATGATCATACCAGGCCATATCAAGCCATATCTTGCCATATAAAGCCATATATTGCCATATAAAAATTTTATGGGGATATACCAGGCTACATAGAATCACACCAGACTACATATGGCTGCATTAAGCCATATCAGGCTATATATGGCAATAAAAAAATGGCGAGTAACAAAATGTCGCAATGCACGTACTCTAATTCTCTCACTATCTCTTATCCGAAATATTTTTTCCAACAAAGAAAATTCAGAAGTAATTAATGTAATTATTCATTGTGTTACTGTTCTCTTGAGACTAAACAAAAACAAGATATCGGTTTTAAAGTCTAAAAAATAAAACTCAGTAGACTTGACTGAAAAAAAAAAAAAAAAAAAAAAAAAACTAGACAAAGTTTTAACCATAAATTCCACACAGTACAAAGTACTTTGCTTACCACACAGAATATGTAGACAGAAAAGTGAGGCTTTGTGCTAATGGACATTTCTCATTTAATACCTACATTTGAATGCATATGCATGAGAGGCGAGAAATGCGTGACCTAACTCGCATGTTTCTGTCCGTTAACAAGTCACCTACTATTTTGTTACGTTGTTATTATTATCCTAGTTTATTACAACTCTGTATAATAACTGGGTTTGTATACAACGGAATTGAAATTAAATTATATTGAGTAAAACTTTATCATATTTTTCTACATTACATTTTATTTTTTTCCACTTATTCGCGTGTACTGCAGGTGTTCAATCAGGATTCGAGAGCGTTGCAATTTCCGAAGGGAGTCTTGTTAGCACTTTTGCTTCTTTGTATGCATACAAATATCCGTCGCCCTGAAATGGATATTGATGTGTATCGAATACTGTTCTGGTATCGAATAACAAGAGCTGCGTTCAGAATTGAACTAGCTTCTAGTTTTCGATTATATATAGCGTCGTTAGCTCTCGAATGTGCTTTAAATTCCGAGGCAACTCATAATTATTGGCTACAAATAGAAGGTCTGTTCGACAGTGCAAGATAAAGCCCTTTGGTGTGATTATCCGAGAAAAAGTCCTCTGATATATATACTGCCACTCTATCTCATAGAGTTAGGGCACATAAAGCGAGGCTCGAGTCCGATCAAGAATTAGATTTTCTTTGCTATCCTCTTGGCGCAAGCTTTAAAGCTGTCCTCCTTTCGGACCGTCAGAGCCGACATCAAAGGCTGAATATCTTACGAATCAGAAATACCCTGGAAACATTTTTTTATCTTCTTATTTTATTCTCTTTGAGTGATTATTTATACACACGTGTCGAGGATTATAATTTGTTTAATGCTGGCGCTAAATTTCAATTGTTGGAAGGTTTTATGAGAAGAAAAAATTCACTTTAATGTAAAATACTTGAACTTTAATCATTTTCGCAGTATGGGTTTGAAAAAATCAAATTTAATTATTGTTTTATTGTTCGATGTGATTTCACTGACTTTAATTAAAAAATGATTGATTATTAGATAATTGGAAACTTAATTTACTGCTAAATACTTGAATTTTAATGAGTTTTACAATATTCGCTTGATGGATTAAAATTAAAAATATATGTTGTTTTATTGTTGACTCTGATTTAACTGATTTAAATTCTAAAATTAATGATAACCAAATAAAAATATATTATATTTACTATTAAATACTTTGATTGCAATAATTTTTGCAATTTTAGTTTTATTAAGTTAGATTGTGATAAATTAAAATGTTTTATTGTTGACTCTCAGTCCATTAATTTGAATTTAAAAATAGATGATTTATTATAATTTTTGATACTTATAGTTCCAATACATATTTTTTACTTTATTTTATAAATATAATAAATAATTCACGGAGAAAAATTAATATATTAATGATTTTATTACTATTTTATTCGTTTTGATAAGAAACCTCATAAGTCAATCAACTTCAAATCATTATTATGAATAGTAGTAATTAACAATTAAATTTTTTCATGCTCGAATATTTGTTTGGGATACTAACATTATTATTATTCATCATTGGTTCATGATGTTAATGCAAGCTTAACCGAGAAAAATGTTTTTTGCTTCTCCTGAAAAATTTAGTATTTTTGACTTATGGAGTTTCTCAAATAAACGATTCAGTTACTACTATTATCAAAATCGTAATTCCTAATATAACCTAATGGTTGCAGTTACCATCAGTAATAATAATAGTTACTATCTAAGCTAGTAAAAAATATTTAAAAAATTAAGAATCTGCGTTAGCGTAGATGCATTTCTGAATTAACTAAAAGCAGTTGTAGCGCAGTGTAGTCCACAAAAAATTGGGAATAAATTTATATTTAAATTTTTATTTGTCTAAAACGCCAATTTTTCAAAAAAAATTTGAAATTTCCAAAAAAATCAAAATTTTCAATATAATTCAAATTAAAAAAAAAAAATGAAATTTCAAAAAAAAAAATTAGAAAAACGGTTGACCCTGAAGGCCATCCCTGCAACTTCCCGCTAATTCCATACTTAGGCGCTTAAAATTGCACCAATGACGTTTTTGAGCTCTTCGAGCTTAAAAATACAATTTATGGGTTATTTTGAGCTCTCCGAGCTCAAAGAGATTGCTTTCCTATGCTTTTGAGCTCTTCGAGCTCAAAAGTCTGATAGGGATTTGATAAGACACTATTTTTGGAACTTTTAAACCGCAATAACTTTTGAATGAATAAACCGATTTTCACGCGGTTGGCAGCATTCGACGCAGTTTTTTAAGCCTCACAAAGAATCTTAAATTTTGAATTGATCGCGCTAGGAATTTCGGAGTTATTCCGAAAAAACACTTTTTTCGGTTTTCTTTCGTTCACGATATCTCTCGAACGAATCAACCGATTTTGACCGGACTGGTGGCGATCGACGTGGTTTTTTGAGTTTAAGAGCTGATTAGTTTTTGGAATTGAACCATCAAGCCGTATAAAAGTTATTCCAAAAAAACCACATTTGAAAAAAATTTTTTTTTCAGTTTTTTTAAGATTTCTCAAAATCTATTGATCTGAATCGGTCCAAATAGTTTTCAAAATCTAAGTTTGGTCAAGCCCTTTTGAATGGCACCAACCGCGATAAAATCGGTCAAGCCGTTCAAAAGTTATAAGCGGTTCACATACTTTCACAAAAAACACACACACACACACACACACACACACACACACACATACATACAGACACCGTGACAACCTCGCTGGGATAGTCAGGGAAGCTTCCTGTGACCTTCAAACGTCGAGATCTGATGAAAACTCGATTTTTGCAAAACGGGGTGAAAACAATAACTTCCCGATTTTTGAAAACCTTCGATTTTCTTAGCGGGAAGTTAAAAATTTTTAAAAAACATAATTTTCAAAAATTAAGTCATTCAACGTAATCAATAACAGCTCTAATATTCGGAAATTTTTATCATATACGGATTTAAACGATTGTGTTATTATTTTGAAGTAAAAAATGTACATAACTAAAATATGGATGCAAATAAAGAATTTAATTAAATAAATTTATATTATTTTTTCTTTCAGAATTTTTACAATCTGAAATGATTACAGTTACCATCTTCGATTATAGCAGTTATAATTTTTAATAATTACAATTATCATTTTCGATAGTAATCATTACCATTATTAATAGTAACTATTACAATTGTCAATTATACCACCTATTAATTTGTGACTAATTAATTATATTACCATTTCAGATAGTAGGAATTAATATTTTTGTATAGTAAATACTATAATTAATTTTTCTCCGTGTATATGATAAAATATGACATATAATGCCATATATGATCATATACAGCCATATTATGACAAATACGGACACATAAAAATTTTTTTACGAGCGTAATAGTTCATTGAAAAATTATTCTAGTTTTTGCAGAATGTTTCATTTTTGTCTCTTCACATTAATATTTATGAAAATGTAATGAATTTACTGTCGTAGATAAGCGTAAGTCTTGATATTTTAAAAATTGATATTGCAAACAAGATGAATGCCGGAAAAGTGAAAAAAAAAAAAAAAAAAAAAAAAGAGAAACTCTCAGCCGGAGGCTTAAGTTTGTTAAATAAGTCATCGGGTAAATAACTATTTTTGCCGGGACTTTTTTTAAATCAAGTCGATTACTATTCAAGTCACCAATTTAAAGGGAACAGACTCGAATTAGTCAGACTTGAATTTCAAGAGCCGGAATTCAATCAGATACTTGAGTTTTTTTAATTTTTGTTCCCAAAGTTCGGTTAATTAATTATCGTTATTAGGGCTTAATTGTAGACGGGGAAATATGACAGCTATTATAAGTACCGTCAAACATATTTCGCGATCGAAACCCCCCACGAGAACAAGAGTGAGTTGGCGGGCAGCCAACTAAAGTTGGCGGACGGCGAAATTGAAAATTAAAATTTATTATTATTGTAAGCTCCTTAAGCTTTCGACTGCGGAAAAGAATGATAAACAATAACAATGGTATTAAGGGGAGAAATATTTCTTCGAGTTGATTTATTAAGAGTTTAAGGCTTTTTGAGCTTTGGAATTTTATATTGATTGTAATATATTTTCGGCTATGAGAAACATTTTTATTAAGATTAGTCATAAAATATTTTTATTACGGAATTGGTTATAGATAATTTAATTAATTGGTTATAGATAATTATTTATGACTTATTCAGTCATATGTGATTTCACATATACTGATAGAAGGATTTATTAACTATTAATAATTTAATTTATTTGAAGCTAATTATTTAATTTATTAAATTTTAATAAATATTTTTTAACATTCAATAAATATTTATTTGGGAGGAAAGTACATTTATACAAAAATTGGCCATATCGTGCCATATATGCCATATGTACCCATAGTAGAGCGTTTTTTTGTTCATATTGGGCCATATCAGGCCATATATGAATACTAAATTTTCTAGTATGGGTACATATGGCATTATATGACCATTTATGGAATTATATGGCTATATATGGCATTGCATGTCATGATATTGCCATATATATAGCATGATATGGCCACATATATATGACTATATATACTGTCATATATAGAGCATGATATGGTCATATATGACCATATGTATGACATGATATGGCCATATGTGTATGACCATATACATGGCATGATATTTCAATATTCACTGTCATATTTATAGCATGATATGGTCATATATGACCATATATATGGCATAATATTGCCACATATATATGACCATATATACTGTCATATATAGAGCATGATATGGTCATATATGACCATATATATGGCATGATATAGCCATATGTATATGACCATATATATGGCATGATATAGCCATATGTATATGACCATATATATGGCATGACATTTCAATATTCGCTGTTATATATATAGCATGATATGGTTATATATGGCATGATATAGCCACATATATGACCATATATGGCATGATATGGCCACATATGACCATATATATGGCATGATATGGCCACATATGTATGACCATATATACTGTCATATATATAGCATGATATAGCCGTCTATGACCATATATATGGCATGATATGACAATACATGTGGTATGATATGACCATATATATGGCATAATATTGCCATATATATGGTATAGTGTGAACATTCATATGGCTTTGTATGGATATATGTATCGCAATATGGCTATATATGGCATGGTATGGCTTTATATATGGCATGGTATGACCATATTTATGGCTTAATATGGCCATATATATGGCATAAAACCAATTTTTGTATCAAGACATATTATGGATCTTCCAGACCATATCAAGTCATATATATAGACACACCTAATTTCCTGATATGGCCATATATTTCTATATATGACCTTATCAGAAAATTTTTCCCCGGGCGCTCAATAATTCTTGCCGAACAAAAATAAGTCAGACTATCGGATTGTTTTTTTTATTGACGTGACTTACGATGACAGGGACATAAAAAAATATTGTATCCAGAAGCCGAGTAAACATCCTAAGGCTTCGATAAATCGATACGGACATAGACTTAACGATTTAAAACAAAAGTGTTAGCTATTTCTGGATGAGTTAACTTCACCGTTCTAAGCCTTGTTTGTTTATTTTATCTTATAAAAAAATACTAACATCGCTAAGTAGTAAAGCAGTAACCAGTAGTTGAGTCTCTTTGAGCCTCAGCACGAGCAATTTACCTCCCAAGTAAATAAACTGACGTTTAAATGTAAGAGCTTGAGATAAATTTACTCCATCTTATTTCTTCAGAATTCTGTCCATCCGTTGGGACGTATCCATTCTGCACTTAACACACTTAAATCCGAATTATTCAGTTCGCATTTTCAATCAGTTCGATTTAACGTCATCTTTTATTAACGTATTGCTAAAACTGGCTTGCAAGTGACGAGAAAATCCGATACTTCTAGATTACATTGAAAGCAATCGTATTGGGAGCAAAAAAAATATACCTATTTTTTAATCTTGAAAATAGTTACCAAGGAATAAAATCACTTTCGAACCTAAGAAAATATTCAATCTAACATTTTGTTTCTTTTTTTGCAGATTCGCCCGTCAGCATCCGGTAATTAAAAGTGAAATTAAATTAAAAAGTGCAATGAAAGACTCTTAAAAAATGGACTATTTGTTAAAATATTTCATCATTTTTACACGAGTGTGTTTCATAAAAAAGTTCAAGGTGTCCCAGGACCCAATTTCAATCACAATGTTCCGATCAGAAGTAAGATCTTGAAGTTCCAAGAGCAGCAAATATAACCCAACTCCAAAATCAAGATGGATACTACCAGGCTGAGTGGACCAGGGTCTGGAAGCCCAGCTCCAGACTCAACAATGCCTAGTTACACAGGCTTGACCGGTGATGGCAACGTCGACTACATCATCAGCGACTACATGGAGCGATTAGGAGAGCGGCTGAATATCCTGGAAACTGAGCTGAAGTACGCGTGGCGAGCGTTGGACCTGCTCAGCCAGGAGTACATTAAGATGTGGGAGCGATTGGAGAAGCTGGAAGGTCTGTTGTACGAGCAGCAGACGGTGATCAGCCAGCTGATTGAATTCTACGCTGGTGGTAACCAAGGACCTGGAAACGGCGGTGCGCCGAATGCGATCGAAGAAGCTCAGCGAGGATCTGTTGGAGAATTGGACGCAATTGCCAAAAGCCTGGGTCCTTCGATGGGAATTGAGGACACCAGTGTACTGAGGGAGAAGTTGGCCCAGCAGGAATTAGCAAGGATGCATTCGACTCACGACAGTGGAGCTGTTGCGGCGATTACGGAAATGCACCGGACAGTTAGGTTGGATCCTTTGGAAACGTTGGAAGAAGAAGGAGCGATGCCTGATGAAGCTTTCTACCGGAGTCTGAACAACGCTTACAGGGAAGACTTGATCTGTGGAGAGACTTCAAGGCCTGCTTCTCAGTTAGGGATGATTTGGGAAGAAGCGGAGGACGTTGATGAGTCCAATGGCAAAAAGGAAGAGGACAAGGTCAAGGGTAAGGAGGAGAAAGCTAAGGAAAAGGCGAAGGAAGATAAGGAAGAAGTTGTGGAGGAAAAGAAGGAAGAAGAGGCTGATCCGGATGAAGGAGAGATCTTTAGTGCAGCTGATTACAAGAGCTACCGAGGAAATACGCCTTGTGTCAGCGAGCAGGATCTGGCAGAATTGTCCAAATTGAGTTCGCTGGACCAGGTTGCGTTGGAGAAGCTTCATGAATTGGATAAGCTGACCAGCAAGCTTCAGAAGGACTCGCAGGATCTGATTGAATTGAATACTAGGTTGATGGAGTCTCCAAAGAGATTCAGCTCGGAAGCAGAGGCTAAGTTAGCAGAGGAAGCTAGTAGCATAGACGAACAATTGCGTAAGATATACGCTGAGACTGACGTTGACAATTGGACGTATTCCAAGAGTCCAGGATCTACGGGAAGGTCTATCTCTCGGGTCAGCACTGACTCTGGGCTGGCTACAGACGGTGATTTTACCGCCAGGTCCATTTCTCCAAGACTGAGCACCACACCAAAGAGTCACTTAGACTCGTCTGTTCACAGTACATCGACTTACACGCCACCTAGGTTAGGGTACACGAGCTCGCTTCTAGAAAAGAGCCCGGAACCAGTGATGCCCTTGCCTATAGACCCAGGTAACTTCGCAAAAGGTTACGCGGAAAACAAGGAACTGACTGATCTGATTGGCGAGAGCTTCGTAGCAGTGACCTGCGCCTCTCCGACTGTTAGCTACAACACTGCTACAGATAAGATTCCGTCGCCTACGTTGTCTGCTAGCAGCCAACACAGCATCCACAGTGTCCATAGCATCCACAGCGTCCAGAGTCTTCGAACTCGCCGTGATGGGTACTTCGGTAGCGCCGCAAGGCTCAACTTTGAGTTTCCCGAGAGTAGAACTCCACCCAGTCCATCACCAAGCTCGCCGCCTCCACCAGCTCCGAGAGACTCCAGCGACGCTTTTCTGATGCCAGCTGAAAAACTGACTGATGACAGACTAAACCGGCCCTTGTCGCCTAAATCACCTCGCGCATCACCGAAGCACGTTCCCAAGCCTTCTAACATTATGGCAGCTATCTCAGACTCTGGTCTGTCCTCAATGAGCAGCTGGAGCGGCGTCGACAAGTCTCCCAGCTCTCCCAAGACTTCGATGACCAAGATGCTGACTTCTTACTCGCTGGACCACACCAGGTCGATAATCACTGCGAACCAATTAAGAACCGCTAGTCCAATTCCTTCGCTTCCAACTTCGACTGCCATCCAAGAACCCTTGTACGACACGCCTGAAGGCCGCGATGCTTTCGGCAACGTTACTACCACCGCAAACAGTCTGATGGCGAATCACGTTCCCTTGGCTAAATCTCCAGCTTCCAAAGATGACTACACCTTCGGATCAGCTGGGAATATCAACGCCAGTCCGAAAAAACGTGGTCGTGCTCAGACACTTCAACATCAGCATACCTACGACACGGTTACTCCCGGGACGGATGTGATCTACCGACCAGATCAGCCGGCTATCTACTCCGTTGCTGGTAATCGGCAACATTTCATCACAGGAGTCTACACTAGCAGCCCCAGTGGCTCCACCCGGTCGTTGGTCCCACGAACTACCAGCGCTGAGCAATTCTACCGTGGCGCTGACTTGGCTAACTACCAAGAAGCCTACAACGCGATGCAGTACGCAGAAGCTGCGCTTTCAGGGTATCCTCATCGTAAGCCAACTAGAGTGATGTCCTACGGTGATAGAGCGAACCAAGAAGCTTACAAAACAGCTTACAGAAACATGTTTCCTGGTAATATTACTGATGCATTGTCCTACTATCCAACTTCCGCAAATCTTCCACAGACAGAAGCCGACAATTGGTATCGTGAGTCTCAGATTCCTCATGATTCAACTTCTTCTAGTATAAGGTCTATGACTTCGGATGGTAGTTATGCTCAGAATTACAACGATCGAAGATACCCTCAGCCGCCTAGTTATCAAAGCCATCAGCAGTACTACCAAAATTACCACCAACAGCGAGCTCAGTACCAACAGCAGTATCAGCAGGCCTATGTCCAGCGGATGACCAGCTCAGAAAGCAGTGCCTCGGAGAATTTCCGACAGCGTCCAGCTCAGTATGTTGTTGACAAGGACAGACAAGTTACCCAACCTCAGCAAGGTTACTACGATCCTTCCAATGTAATTGTGTCTCAGTCGGGATACATCAGCATATCAGCGGATATAAAAGAACGCGAGGAAGTAAAGGTTCCTAAGAAAGTTCGCCGTGGTTCTTCGCTGAAGAACGCGATGAGCTCGATGAGCCATTGGTTACCGGATTTGCACCTTACCAAGCGTCATCGAAGCCAATCTCTTCCGGGAGGAGTCAGGAGGGAAGATCTTGATGTTTCTGACTCTGGAAGTCAGCAAGAACCACCTGAGGTTAAGTCTAGAAGATCACACGCTGCAAGGAAGAAGAAGAAGCATAATCTGGTGTCTACAGTCTCGGGGATTCTTCAGAAGGCCAAACGAAGGAGCCACCACTCTCAATCGCTGTCTGATCCAGAGCAGTCGGAAACTGAGTGGAGCAGCGGAAGACAGAGTGGATTGTCCGAAGATGAAGATAGTGTCATGTCGGATATTAACCAAGATCCTCCTTTCTTTGCTAAAGTTCGAGCCAGCCAGAAGCGGAAAACTCCGTCTACTTTGGCGCAGCAGCAACAGATCCAGCAACAGATTCAGCAGCAAACTCCAACACTTCCGTCGCCTCAACAGCAACACCTGGACTATCTTCAACAGCAGCAGGCTGCTTTGCAACAGCAGATCCAGCAGCACCAGGAACAGCTCCAGCTTCAGGCAGCTCAGGATCGCATGAAGGAAAGAGATCTAAGGATCAAACACGAAAATAGTGAGCAAGAATTGTCAGACAACCTGACCAACGCCGAAGATGCTCATGACGGTTCAGGAAAAAGCACGGGATCAGGTTCTGGCGGGTCTACGTCAATGTTCCCGACAGTTGGAGATATTAAGCGCTCTACGGGAAGTTCCGACGAAGCTCCCAATGAAAAGGCACCCAAGTTACCAGTTGCGATGATGGGTGGAGCCAGTATGGAGTTCGCAGTGTCAAGAGCTTTGGGGAAGTATCGTCAGCGTCAGTCTTCCACAGTATCAGACGACCAGCTGATGTCTGAAGACGCTTTCGATAAGAAATCAGACGACGGCCAGTTGCAAGAATCTTCACCTCCTAAAGAAGGTGAAGAAGAATCCCAGCCTCAAGAAGAAAATGTTGAAAAAAACGAAAAGACACCGAGTGCGAAGCCTCCGGAGCTGGTGACAAGCCTGTCCGAGGAGGCACCTGTCTCGGAAGGGAGTCCGTCGGCTTCCAGCACTCGGGGCTTTGGATACGTCACCAACAGGTTCTTGCCTAGACATCAACAATCTCTGGATATTCCTTGGGGAGGTTCAAGAAGCGGAGAAGGGGATGAGGACAACAGAAGCACTCACTCCTACCGTAGCACCTCCCGTGTGTCTTCCAGGCGCCAGAGTACTGAAGACTCTATAGATTCTGAAGACGAGTGGTACTGCTACGAATTGAAGAAGCTTGAAGAATTAGAACGGCAGTCGCAGTTGGATATTGAAATGGGCCAGGTTCTCGTTGAGGAGCCTGAAGAGCAACCTTATTGTCCTGATGAAGACGTCAAGCAGCGGATGTCCTTCGTCCTGAAGGAGCTCAAGCTTAAAGCTGTTCCCAAGGACACTAACAAGATTGTTGAGGAAACCAACGAGTATAACACCAAGAAGGACAACAATTTGATTAACAATTTGAGAGGTACTAAGATCAACGGCGCCATTCCGTTGAGTCGCCAGCGACCTTTTGAAGACGACGGCAAGCCGATTCCTAAGAAAAAGAATGCTGAGAGTATTGAGACTGTTTTTGCAAGAGTTACTGACTACCACACCTGGGCCCATGAAGAAGAGGCTCGTCGTGAGGAACGGACAGCTTTGTTACCGATGGACGAAGGCTCTTCTGGCGAAACATCAGGACCTGATAGTCCTGTCCACTCCATGGACGAATTGGAAGAAGAACTGGACCTCCGCAAGGATTTAGAAGAGCAGTCCAGGCGCAGCTCCAGTGGGTCCACAATGCGTAGGGAAAGCGAGAAGCAGCTCCTTCATCAAGGTTCTGATTCCCTATCCAGGGAAGGAAGCGTCAGTGTTCCACCCAGTGAGGTCTCCGTTAGCATTCCCGGAGGCTGGGACTCAGAGAGCACTGTCGTTGAAGGAGAACGCGATGGAGCTGGAAGCGCGGAAACTGCAACGCTAAGCTTGCCCAAGATCAAGATCGATTCTTCGTCCTGCGGAAGTTCTGATACTACTTTGAAGGAAGGACAAGTCAGTCCTGGACCTCCGGGGTCTAAATGGAAGCTCCTAAAGGCTTTGAAGGAACGCAAGGCTGAAGATAAGCTCAAGGAGGAAGAAGACGCCACTGCCAAGGAAACTGCTGTTCCTCCTCCGCCTCCTACTGTGAGTATCATGATCAAGTGAGGGCACGAAAATCTCAACAGGGTCTACTCGAAATTCGGGTCCTGGTCTTGGAATTTTCACCAGGCCTAGCGGTTTCGAGGATTCTTCTGTTGTGATTGGTGATTTTTTGATGGGCTTTTATATACTTTTACATTATGGTTGTGGGTGTAATTAACGAAAAATAAAGTCAATAAGAGGCAACTTTCGTTCTTGCTCTCTAATGTCAATTAAGGCTACTTGGATCTAACGACTAGGGTTAAGGATAGGTTATTCGTTTTCTAATTATTGGTTTTAGTAGGATACTTTGTAACGAAGCTTACCTAACCTCGTCAAGCTTTCAATTCGATGAGGATATATTAATTAATTATTTATAAATAAGATAAATGTCCCAGCTTATCTAAAGACTATTTGTAATTTTTCTAAAAAATCTTGATGGTTTTTGATGATTTTTAAATTTTTTTACCATAGCTTTTTTGGAAGATATTCTAAAATTTTCGCACATAGGTATAAAGGTGCTTCTTGGATGAAAAATTGAGTTTTGGAGCATGCTTGAAAAAAAGTTACTTGATCAATAGACAGTTAAGGAGATCCATAAAAAATTTTATTTTTTATATTATAATTCATTTTATCAATGTTAAAAATGAATTTTTAATAATTAGTGTTTTAAAATTTGAAATTAATAATATTGTTGATGAAAAAAAAGTGTAAGAATCGTAAAAAATGAGTTTAAGTTGATTTTAAGCTAAATTTTAATTTCAACAAGATGGCGGATGTAACGTTGCACGAAATGGCGGCTTAGATGGAAAATTGATAGTATAGGTTAAGGAGATCCACACTAAGTCAAATTTTTAATTCTGAAAATTTGTAAATTCTGAATAATTAATAAAAAAAATTAAAAAACAGGTTTCTGGGATATTTAATTAGATAATTAGGAAAATTGTAATTTTTATATGAATAGAGATTCCACCAGCCGGTATTTGGTTAAGAATTTAATGCAATTAACGATTAAAAAAAAATTTTATTTTCATTGAATTTGATTGAAAAAATAATAAGCTTTCGATTAAAACAATAAAAAAAGTAACTTTCTGAACGTATTACGGAGATATTTTATATTTTTTATGAAAAATCACTCGGAGCTTGCGTTCTCTAAAGTCTTGTATTTGACTTGGCAACACCGCTTGCGCAGTTACCCAAAGCATAAGTTCCCGCGGTTTTTAAATGCTAGAAGATCTTAGTCATTTTAGTTAGACAGTAAACATAAATAAATTTGAAGGTTAGGGAACTCTTGCGGTGTTGTCAAGTGTATACCAGTAATTCAGAGTGCTATATTTTTTATTAGTCAATTAAATGTTAATAATTATTTAATGAGTAAACTTTTCGGAAATTTCCTCAATAATGTTATTAATTAATTTAAAAATTAACTTTAAGATGCATAACAAAAGTATTTCTACGTATTATTTTTTTATAGACATTCTTTACACTAGAAGAGTTCTTGGATCTCCTTAAGCGGATTCTTTTATAATCTTAGCGAATTTTTATGGTCATGAATATATAATGAAAACAGAAAAATATTGAAGTACTTTCATGGTAATATGCGGCATCAATAGTCTAGATTAGAACATTTTGATGCAAATTATGGAAAAAAATTTGGATTGAAGTATTGATTTAATTTCTATGACGTGAAGTTAGGAAATTCCTAGGATAGCTTCTAAGGACATGAAAGCGATAGAGTTATGTAAGATGTTATGCATGTTAGGTGGTGAACACAGAACAGATTCTAATGTAATCGAGCAAGCATGAAAACGAAAACTCGATGCAAATCGAATAAGTGGAACACCTTTATCATAAAAGTCGATATATGCTTATAGGAATGTAATATGGTTTCATAAGAGGATTTTGAAGAAACAATATAATGTTATGCAACAAAATAAATGCAATTATACTTTAAAAAATTTTTATTATCATAACTTTACTATCAATGCATTGTAATAAAATTGTCCGCAATTTTAGTGCGCAAATTCGAAAAAGTTCAATTTGATCGTAAAAAATTAATAACAAATTTTTACAGTATAGGAAATTTTTTTTGGAGATACTGAATAAATCTTGCGCTGAAAAAAAATTATTTTTTTTTAGTGTGGTTCAAATGTTATGATCATCATTGATAGAGTCGTTTTTGAATAGAGTAGTTTTGGCTTGATGAGTTAAAGACTTCGGCAATTTGAAGTTGTAGAATTTGGCAAGCTTCCATAAGAACTTGTGCCAAAATAACTTCAGTTGGTCGTTTTTATCCAAGTTATTTTGGATTGGACGATCATGACAATATTATCAAATTATAATAGAAAACTTGCATTAATTAATAAACATTAATAAAAATAATCTATATTTTTAGGAGAATAAGAAAAATACTCTATCTCTAAATACATGATTAAGAAATGACCTTGTATCTTGTGAACTATTGACATTTTTTAAGATATTAGCTCATCCCGATGTTACACTCATCGAGACCTTTCATTTGAGTACCCACATCCATTTTTCATATATTTTATATATTTATATATATTATAAATATGTATACATAAAAAATATATAAAAAATGCATGTGGGTACTCAAATGAAAGCTCTTGACGAGTGTAATATCAGGATGAGCTTATATCTTTAAAATATATGTCATATATATGTATACATAAAAAATATATAAAAAATGCATGTGGGTACTCAAATGAAAACTCTTGACGAGTGTAACATCAGGATGAGCTTATATGTTTGAAAACGTTAATATTTAAGAAAGTACAGTGCAATTTAACGAAAGTCATTATTTAAGGTAGTTTGATCGTCGCATTCCGAGGTCAAATTAATAGATATTTTTTTTTTCTTTTTTGCAAGTGATCACTCGAAAAATAGCATAAAATATAAAATTATTTCTAATCAGAATTTAATTCAATAAATTCAATTCATAATTATGGTTAAATAATTATAATAATATAACTATTAAAATATCAACTGACAAGTACTGGGCAGCCACAAAACAATAACAATTGTTATAGGTTATGCATGGTCGGTATTTAAAACAGCTGCTCACGGTGTTCATTTATTGTTTAAATTTACGTGAACTTTTAATGTATGTTTAATAACAATTTATTTTAATGGAAAAAAACTTTATGATTATATTTCAATTTCAAATTTGCCGCGCACCGAGAAGTCGCCATTTTTTCCCTAATAAAGATAGGGGAGTAATGTTTCCGCCAAACAACAAAGATAGAAACCAATTTTTGATATTAAAAAATTAATTAAATTAAAACTATGTGGTAAATCGTTATCAAATTTTGATAGAATATGTATGAAACATTGTTCTATCTATTGGAAAGTTTGTTTATTGGGTCAAGTCGGCCGATTTTTTATAAATCCTCCATTTCCGGAGTTATTGAACAAGGACACTCATAAGAGACCGTGTATTTTTGCAAAACTTTAATTAATTATATCTCTTAAACGGTGTGGTAAAAAAATCTGATTTTTTTTCTATAGATGTATTAAATCATAATCTTTCGAATGAATATAAAAAAATATCGGGTCAAGTTGAAGTCATTTGGAGCCCAAACTACCTTAATAAAGCAAAATTTTCTTCATTCATATTGTACAAGTCATGGCAGTCACGTAGTGACTGCAAGGTTGTTTATGATTATTATTAATGTTTAATTAATATTAATTCCCTCAAAAAAATTTAAATCACAGATTATGCAAGTTCTTTATTATAATTTAAACAATGTACTAAGAAAAATATTTTTTTTTCAGTGCAAATATTAATAAAATTCTTGAATATTTAACTGTAAAAACAGTTAATTCAGTCTACCTACCCAATTAATAATATAAAGTATCCATTTCCAAAAACTGCGACCAATAATTCACGAGTAACGACCATGAAAACTAATTAAAACGGTCTATTGATCAAGTGCCTGTAAATGAAAATGATATAATAATAATAATAATTGTAATTTATCGAATGATAAATAAAGCAACCCTAATTCTAACTCTAAGTAGGAGTAGAGCCGCACTCGGAAAGTTGCTAGTCAACCATTTGATCGTGATTTGTAATATTATAACAGGTGGTAATAACTCGGTAATAATCCGTACGCATTGCAGATCATACTCACGTGAGATTTGACTGGTACTCTATTGAATATCACGCAACGTCCGGGGATTTTGCGCATACTACTATGCTTCGCTCCGGTAATAGAAACTCCGAAAACTATCGATTAATCGAATAAACAAAAAGTAATTGCCGATATTTAAAAAAACAGGGAGAGAAAAGACCAATTTCTCACTTTTATATTATACATTATTGCTATTACTATTAAAATAATTAAAATAAAAAATAATAATATTGAAAAAGAGAATAAAACAGAGCCGCAATTAGCATTGCAGAGGTAATTTACATAAAATTACAGTAACGTACATTAAATTAAGAAAAATATTTAATCATCGCTTACAAACTCGGAAAGTTTTATTTTAATTAAAATTTTGTTATTAATGTTAACGTTAATTGCACTCGAACATTTTTCAGCACAGTATCATCTGTAATGATAATAATTATTAAATAATAAATAGATAAATAAATTAGTAAATTGAAGGTGTCAATTAATAAATTAACTCTCAAGGGTCTCATCGATTGTTCTGGCGATTTTATTAATAGTTTTAGCCGCGCCGATTGAGGCTAATTGAATCGTGTTGGTTTTTAAAATTGAAATTACAATTGAAAAAAAGATCAAAGGAACGGTTTGATGGAAAATTTCGCGGTGAATTTTGGTATTAATTTTAATTGAAAGGAAATTGGGTGAAAAGTTTGAAAGCAATTATTTGTCGAGTGAAGTTGAAGGAAATTGCGATATCTTTTTAGGGAAAAGTTTGTACTGTAAAAATTGCGGAGGTAAATTATTTATATAATTAATAAAAATTCACAATCATTTGTTTGAAAATATAGAGATTTATACACTGATAGAAAGATTTATTAACTATTCATAATTTAATTTAATTGAAGACAATTATTAAGTTTTAATAAATATTTTTTAACATTCAATAAATATTTATTTGAGAGGAAAGTACATTTATTAACAGTTAATAAGTATTTATTAATAGTTAACAAATATTTATTAACAGTTAATTTGTTTCGCTTTCAATGTCATATGATATGAAGATTGCTTATAAACAAAAATCATCTTTATAAATTATTTGCATTAATTATATTATATTATAATAACGTTTATTGTAAAATACCAAATTCTATCACAGCTCATAATTATCTTTTATATTTTTAAATATTAAAAAAGTTAATTTATTTAGTGAATTGAATTACTATCATGTATTCCAGCTATAGGGTTATAAAAAGTGTCAAAAAAAAATTACTATTTTTACTTTTTATTTTAAATAAATATTTGTTAATAGTTAACAAATATTCATTAATCATTAATAAATATTTATTAACAGTTAATAAATTGTACTTAATAAATTACCTATTAACTGTTAATAAAAAAGAGCTCTTATCACTGTTGTTTATTTTTTAAAAATATAATAGATTTTGGCAAAATACCTGTTCTAGATGTTATAACGGTGGTTGGAGGTGTTGAAGTGTTTAAAAGACCCATTTAAGAGGTGACAGTGGAGGTAGGAGGTCTTGCAGCGCTTAAAATATCTATTTGAGAGGTAACAGTGGAGGTCGGGCGTTTTTTCTTTTTGGAAGATCTGACAGTTGAGGGAGAAGGTGTTTGATTTCGGAAAATATACTCTGTAGATGTTATAGATTGGAGGAAAAAAATTAGATGTCATGTCAGCGTCTCGTTTGTTTAAAAAAGGGCTACAAGACTCCAGAGGTATTTATTCTTGAACTTGGCACAGTAAATCTTGTAAATTTTGTTTAGGTTTCTCTTTTTTGAGGAAAACCTCTAATAGGTTATCATTTTGGTTCCTGTCTTTTAGGTAGCGCTGCACTTATCTTTATTCTTTTGTAATAGAGCTCTTCGTCAATCAATACTTCTGTAATTCCATCTAAAAATATAAATTAAAAAAAAATATATTAACTGTTAATAAATCGTATTCAATAAATAATTTATTAACAGTTAGTAAAATGTACTTAATAAGTTACTTATTAACTGTTGACAGAAAAAAACTCTTATCACTGTTGTTTATTTTCGAAAATGTAATAGATTTTGGAAAAATACCTGTTTTAAATGTTACAGTAGAGGTAGGAGGTCTTGCAGCGTTAAAAATATCTATTTGAGAGGTGACAGTGGAGGTTCGACGCTTTTTCTTTTCGGAAGATCTG
This sequence comes from Cotesia glomerata, assembly GCF_020080835.1. Taxonomy (NCBI): domain Eukaryota; kingdom Metazoa; phylum Arthropoda; class Insecta; order Hymenoptera; family Braconidae; genus Cotesia; species Cotesia glomerata. Next base: position 2,671,727 of record NC_058163.1, on the reverse strand, counting down.
ACAGTTGAGGAAGGAGGTGTTTGATTTCGGAAAATGTATTCTGCAGGTATTAGTTTGGAGGAAAAAAATTAGATGTCATGATAGTGTCTTGTTTTTTTAAAAACAGGTTACAAGACCTAGAGGTATTTCTTCTTGAACTTGGCGCAGTAAATCTTGCAAATTTTGTTTCGGTTTCTTTTTTTTGAGGATGTCTAATAGGTTTGGAGCTACATCATTGACAGTAATATTGTTGAAATCGTCACCAATTAGTAATTTTAAACTATGCACTAGCTCAATTAAACATTTCGGTTTCATGAGTAAAAATTCTTTTACATTGAATCTGTCTTTTTCTTTTTTCATAACGTTTCTCCAATAATTTACATGATAGGTTAGATCTATTGCATATTTAGGTTCGTGTCTCTTAGGTAATGCTGCACTTGTCTTTATTCTTTTGTAATTGAGCTCTTCGTCAATCAATACTTTTGTGATTCCATTTAATAATATAAATTAAAAAAAAATATATTAACTGTTAATAAATATTTGTTAACTGTTAACAAATATTTATTAACATTTAATAAATCGTATTCAATAAATAATTTTTTAACAGTTAATAAATTGTACTTAATAAATTATTTATTAACTGTTAATAGAGAAGAACTCTTATCACTGTTGTTTATTTTCGAAAATGTAATAGATTTTGGAAAAATACCTGTTTTAGATGTTACAGTAGAGGTAGGAGGTCTTGCAGCGTTAAAAATATCTACTTGAGAGGTGACAGTGGAGGTTCGACGCTTTTTTTTTTCGGAAGATCTGACAGTTGAGGAAGGAGGTGTTTGATTTCGGAAAATGTATTCTGCAGGTATTAGTTTGGAGGAAAGAAATTAGATGTCATGATAGTGTCTTGTTTTTTTAAAAACAGGTTACAAGACCTAGAGGTATTTCTTCTTGAACTTGGCGCAGTAAATCTTGCAAATTTTGTTTCGGTTTCTTTTTTTTGAGGATGTCTAATAGGTTTGGAGCTACATCATTGACAGTAATATTGTTGAAATCGTCACCAATTAGTAATTTTAAACTGTGCACTAGCTCAATTAAACATTTCGGTTTCATGAGTAAAAATTCTTTTACATTGAATCTGTCTTTTTCTTTTTTCATAACGTTTCTCCAATAATTTACATGATAGGTTAGATCTATTGCATATTTAGGTTCGTGTCTCTTAGGTAATGCTGCACTTGTCTTTATTCTTTTGTAATTGAGCTCTTCGTCAATCAATACTTTTGTAATTCCATCTAAAAATATAAATTAAAAAAAAATATATTAACTGTTAATAAATAGTGATTAATTCCTATGATGTTAAAAAATCATTTATTAACAGTTAATAAAGCTTATTAAGTATAATCCTTCTATCAGTGTACGGAAAAAAATTGTTAAATTTAAGAGTCGTAATGTGGAAAAATTACATAATTAAATAATGTTATATTGACAAAAAAATAATATTAATTCTTCAGGAGTAAAAATACTGATTTAAAAAACATAAAAAAGTGAGAAAAAGGTTTTGATTAAATAATTATACTTTAGCTCATATAGAAAAGCTTAAGTTTTAAGAAATTTTTAGAAGCTAGTGTGCCTCTAATTAAACAGTGTCAAACGCTTTTAAAAATTGCAAAGAAAAAATATTTATTTAAAGTTTCCTAAAAAAAAAGTTAAAAAAGAAAAATCTTAGTTAAAATAAATAAAATTCCTGATGATGTACAATTACGTTAAAAATTACTTTAGAAACATTTTAGGAAACATAAAAATTTTTTCAATTTTTTTTTTATTATAAAAACAAATTATTTTCTTTTCACTTCGTGGAAAATTACATTATAAATCGTAATAAGCATCGCTTGATATAAGAAACTAGAAAAATTGCAGTTCGAAATAACATTTTTATAAATTCAAACTTTGAATGTTAATTTTCAGAGTTTTCAATATAATATTTACATTTTACAATGTAATTCTTAAAAAATCTGTAATAATTACAATCTGAGATTGTAATTTTTCCAGTTTTTATATGAAGCATCACGTTGCATTATATAATGTAATTTTTCTCTTTTTATTCCGTGGACGTGCTAAATTTACATTTTTTATAATATAAAACTTATATTTCTAAAAATTAACATTTTCACGTTGACAATTTTTATAATGTAAAAATTCTATTGATAAAACGATAAATTTAACATTCTTTACTGTTATTTTGATAGGAATTTTTTTCCATTCATTATTTAGAGAACTAAAAAAGTACTAAACTAAATTTTCACATCATTTTACGTGTATGAAATTTACAAATAATTGCTAAATTTACATTCTTTTCACATGCAGAAAAAAATTTTGTTAAAATAACATAAGATATGTTGTGGTAACAAATTATATATTAAAGTAACAAAATTTAGATTATAACAAGTTATTGATATGTTATAAAAACAAAACAGTTTTGTTACTATAGCAAAATCCTTAAGTTGATTTGACAAAATACTTTAGCTGGTATAACAAATAAATTTGTTACAGTAAATTCTATAAGAATTAATTTAAAAAATATGCTACAATCAGCTATACGACGTTCTAATTAGCAAATTGTCTAACTCCATTTTAGAGAATCTTCTATTTGTACGAAAAAAACAATTAGTTCAAAATTTATTATCACTTTAAAAAACCATTCAATATCATTAATATCTAATAGAGTTATAATATTTAGGTTTTAATTATTCAAATAATTTATAATTGGATTATTGCTACATCAAAATGTTAAAAAATCACCCTCTAAAAAATAAGGAATTAGCCAAATTGCTAATTAGACCGTCGTATAGCTGATTTGGAAAATATTTTGGCAACAAATTAATTTTGACAATAAATTAATTTTGTAAATTAACAAACTGGTTTATTATTTATTTATTTATTTATTTATTTATTCAATTTTTATGTCAAGGCAAACTAGCCGAATGACAATAATATACATAATTTTTATAATAAAGTACACGTATAACAATATTAAATATATATAAGACTACACAGTAAAAAATTTTGCGTCATTGCGTCAAAAAATTGTGTGTTAAAAATTTTTGTGTTAAATATTTAACACTTTTTTGTGTTAATTTAACATTTATCTGTGTTAATTTAAGAAAATTAATGTTAAATTTACACATAAATGTGTTAAATATTTAACACAAAAATTTTTAACACACAATTTTTTGACGCAATGACGCAAAATTTTTTACTGTGTAACATCATCATATTTTAAGGAAGTTAATAATTTTGAATGATTTAATAACATAGTTGCAAAATTCAATAGTACTGTACTATTTATAAGAATGAGAACAACAATAGAATCAATGAGCAATATTTGAAAGCTAATTTTTTCAATGGTAACATATTAGATACTTTAGTAATTTAAAATGTAAATTTTATATTTTAAATTTTTAAGGAAGTCCTTTCGCTCCAGTTGAGTCATAACAACTGTAGTAGTAAATTTTCAATAAATTAAAATACAAAACCCATAAAAATTCCTAAAATTAAAAAATAAATAGTATATGAGGCATTAATCGTTGAAATTTTGAAAATTAAAAAAAAAATAGTTAAATACAAAAATTAATTTTTTGCTCGACGGGCAGAAAGCGTCAACTTTCGGCCCGCTGCGCTAAACGAAGTTGCCCCTTTCTGCCTTCGTCGAGCAAAATAGTAGCACACTCCACGGAAGTACAGAAAGCCTCAGATCACATGTTTGTTGACCTCGGCTTCGCCTCGGCCAACAATTAGATGTGATCTAAGACATTTCTTACTTTACTTCCCTAGGTGTGTAATATACTATTGACTGTTGTAAATCAGCTGTTAGTAACCTGTCCGTGATTTGGCAACGCTTTATTTCGGTTGTTTACATTTCTATTTGCACAATATAACCTTAACCGTGTTTAACTTTTTGCAGTCAGTGTAAATAAGTAAATTAATTAAAAATTTTTAGTCACAAAACCATAACATTCTAATGTCTCATGGCAGGAATGCTAGTATTTTTTAATTATTGTTTTATTTTTCAATTATGAATTATGAAAATTTAACAATAAATTAACTAATAAGTATGTATGAAAAACATAAGCGCGTTAAAGTTTAGTTTGAATTTATTGAATGGTCTGAAGCTCGCGCGCTACGCAACGTTGCCAAATCTTTTGACTCCATTTTATTGTAGGTAACTTGAGAATTTTTTGTGATTTTTAAATATTAATTTCTCAATAAATATCTCGGTAACTGATATATTTTATTGCAAAAAAAGAAACCTGAATATTTCGAAAATCTGATTTTTAGTTTTTTTTTACTTCATCTAATCCATGACTGATAGTATAATTCGAGAAATACTGCAAACGTCTGATTTTCTCGTAAGACTCTGAACAAATACTAACATTTAAAAATTTTATTTTTCCAAAAATTTGTCCGGTAAAGTATAATTTAAACCTCACTATAAGATAAATAAGGACCTTAACTATTATAAAAAAATTAAATTTACTCATAATCTAATATTTTTTATTTTACATTGGCGGCGAAAGGACCTCCTTAAATGGCCTGTTTGACATTTATAGTACATTTTCTCGTTCTAGTTTCACAAAAAATTCAAAAGCTTTATTTTTGAAGGAGTCTAGGCTGAGTGATTCTATGACTTCAGTGGGTAGCTCTTTCCAGATTCGAATTGCAGTACAACTTTATTAGTACAACTTTAAAAATTTTGTTAATGCAACTAATGGATTTGGTGCTATAACTACACTTATTTATCACCACAACATATCTTTCAGTTATTCCGTCTTTTGTTATTTCAACAAAATCTTTTTTATGCGTGCATTTCTAAATTTATAAGCTTTACAATTTCTCCTTTAATTTTAACAGTTCAATTTTTCTGTACAGGAATTTAGGTTAAAAATTCAGAAACTGAAAAGATAGAGCCAAAGCTGAAAGAATTAAGATCCCGATAAATTCTCAGTAACTTTTTGGAGATTAAACTTACCAAGTTTATAAAAGCCGGCTCGCCGCGAAAAGTTTGCTCGTAAGAAATGAAAATTATGAATGAAATGAAAACTAACACGGTGGTAGATTAATAAGACTGTTTAGTGAATAAAAAATGGCAAACTAAGTCTAGCGTCTTAAGTTAGAACTCCACCACACCATCATCATAATCATTATCATTATCACTAGCATAGCTTAATCTAAGAAACTAACGGTTGTATTACGTCATAGCAAACCAGCACAATAAATAATTGATGCTTGATACTTGACCGTCTGAAGAAAGCTCGGCTTACAGTCAACGCTCTCTGTATTTGACTCGCCCGTACAGGACCATTCTCTGTATTTGACTCGTCCTTGTCCATAAGAGCTGTGTAAAATCGTCAAGTACAGAGGAAGAATGTGGTCAAATACAGAGAGCCCCTGGCGGTTTCGGCGACACGGTGAAAGCACGGTCGTTTCACCGTATAAAGTTCGTTCTTACCGAGCGATCTGTCAGTCAACATCGGATACCGTTGTGAACGATATCTACTATAAATTTATTGAATATTTACGGTGCATACGCAAGTGAATCTACGACGTTATGACCGACACTGTACGTTCAATATACTGTCCAAATACGGTGATTTTACGCTACTATCACGGACAATAAAATAAAAAAAATATTGCGGACAGTCTAGACCGAGACTCGAACCCGATTCATCCGGTCGCGCGCCCAAAACTCTACCAGCTAGGCTATCTAAGACACTGCACGAAACATTTGATTCAGTCACATCATAAGGTGTCAAAACCAAGTCATTTTTTTTTCATTGCACAGATAAAAATAGCTTAAATAAAGTTATATTTTTTCCATGACTTCAAAATAATAATCGTAATAAATGATTCAAATTTTTGATGATTACGAAATTCTTAATTTCGAAATTATGGTGAAATTATTAACTGTATAAAAAAAGATCTGGAAAAGAAATTGCTAAAAATTGAATTGTTAAAAAAAAATATCTCATAATAATTTTTCTTGATAACAAACAATTTTTCCGTAATTTTGAAATTAAAGTTTTCGTCTCTAAAAAAAAAAAAAAAACAATATTGATTATTATATTTTTCATAATCAAAAGGTATTATAGTTTCTCATTTAAGACTATAAAAAAAATTCAACACTTGTAAGCCACAAACTCTTCTGAAAAGTATTGAAATGATGGATCTCTGTTGATTGCCTGTAATCTGATTAATTTTTTATAATTTTACTTTGAAATAAACAAAATTACAATAATTTAATATTTTTTTTTAATTTTTCATCCCGATTAGTTACTGAAAATTTCTCATTTACCTATCTTTTTATACACTTTGAGTATTTTTAATGAAATAAAAAAAAAAAAAATATAATCAGCACTTTTTCATTGTTGACTAGTAAAAAATTCCTGACTTACCGACATTATACGCTCGTTTCACGGTCGTTTCACTCACAGACTACTGTGCATCTACCACCGAGTTACGGTTTTTTGACAATTTATATGTTTTCGAATGACTGTCAAATGACAGACGATCGATCGATGATCTACGATTTTTACTCAGGTAAAAAATAGGAGAAGTCGAGTAAAAATTTGGTATTTCGAATAGTGAAGTATGATAACTATACAGAATAAAAATCATAAAGTAACTTTGAAAAACTTTTACAATGATACTCGTCGTTCACTGTCAAATGACGGCCGTTCGATAGTCAAGTGACGGTCATTCGACGATCATTTGTCGACACTGTGAATTTATGGTACATTCACCGTCGTTTCACGATCATTTTACCGTGACCATGAATCCGCCAGGGGCGGTCAAATACAGAGAGGTCCAATACAGAGAGCGTCGACTGTACTGTTCGACAAAACGCGACTTAAGCCCGCGGATTAAACCTCCGCGTCGGCCATGACAGTTTAACCAAAGTCAATTTGAGGAAGGATTTTGCTATCAATCTATGCTCGTTAATATATATCATATAATATAATAGAAGCGGGTCGTGAATTATAATAAAATATTAAGGGGCCACAGGCGACGTGTTTAAGCTTTTAGTTACACATCGATTTTCCCATCATCATATCATCACAATATATATCATATATATTACACAACATATATCATAGCTGCTATTAATTAATGTACTCACTTGAGTTTCAATTTGGGTACTTACTTTGTGGGTAAGTTATCGGCAAATCGGAAAACATTAGCTCGTTGATAGTATCAAGATCTGCATTATCTTTCATATCGCGGGTCATATCTTCATATCTCATATCCATATGTCATATCGTGTCGTGATTATAATCATCGGATTTTTAGGTTAGTAAAATGTAGCTAGAAGCTTGGTAGATATTAAATAAATACGAATATGATTATATCATATATTATTGATAGTATTCAAATGATAATAACGGTTAGAAAGTAGTAATATCGCCAGTCAATAGCGGCCTAATTAATCGTTTAGTGTAGTCAAACAAGACTTATTCTTTTAGTAACATGGCGGCTGGATTGATAATTTTTGTTTTTTTATTTGGTAAGGTTGTTTTTAAGGTGGAAAAGTTGTGGGTTCTTAAAATCCATTAAGAAAAGTTGAATTTTTGAGGGTTGTTTGGAAAATTTGAATGGAAAATGGATTAATTTTTATTGTTTTAATGGAATCTATTGTTTTCAATTAATGTTTAGTATTTTTAGAAAAATTCGGTGTTTGTAATGGATCTATTAATTTTCAATGGATTGTATTGCTTATAATGGATTCTATTAATTTCAGTGGATTCTATTAACTTTGATAGATTATATTGCTTTTACTAAATTTAACTATTTTTAATGGATTCCATTATTTCTAATGGAGTTAATACTTTTAATGGATTCGAAAATTTTACAAAAATTTAATTATCTTTAATAGATTTTATAACTTCCAATTAATTCTATTTATATAGGCATATTCCATTACTTTTAATAGACTATTAATTTTAATGGATTCTAATAATTTCGTAAATTTTATTGATTTTGATGAATTATTTACTTTCACTTGATTTTAATATTTTTAATGGATTCTATTACATTTAATGGACTATTACTTTCAATAGATTCAATTAATTTCAATGGATTCTATTGACTTTTATAAATTCTATTATTTTCATCCGATTTTACTATTTTTAATGGACTTCACAAAATTTAATGGGTTCCATTATTTTTAATGGACTATTACTTTTAATAGATTCCATTAATTCCAATAGATTATATCGATTTCGATAAATTCTATTACTTCAATTAGATTTCACTATTTTTAATGAATTCCATTCTTCTAATAGAGTGAATTCTTTTAATGGATTCTACAATTTTATAAAAATTTGATATTCTTCAATAGGTTTCATTAATTTCAATGAATTCTATTTATACAAATACATTCCATTACTTTTAATGGACTATTACTTTTAATATATTCCATTAATTTCAATGGATTCTAATAATTTCGATCAATTCCATTATTTTCATAAGGTTTTACAATTTTTAATGGATTTCATTACTATTAATGGTTTATTACTTTTTATTGATTCCATTAATTTCAGAAGTTTCTATTGATTTTAATAAATTCTATTACTTTCATTAGATTTTACTGTTTTTAATAGATTCCATTATTTGTAATGGAATTAATACTTTTAATAAATTCCACAATTTTACATAAATTTGATTATATTTAATAGATTCCATTACTTTGAATGAATTTTATCATTTTCAAAATATTCTATTACTTTTAATGGATTCCATTAATTTCAGTAGATTATATTGATTTTAATGGATTCTATTTATTTCAGTAAGATCTTTTATTTTCACTAGATTTTTCTATTTTTAATGGATTCCATTAATTTCAATAGATTCTATTGATTTCAATAAATTCCATTACTTTCACTAGATTTTGCTATTTTTAATAGATTCCATTATTTCTAATCGAATTAATAATTCTAATAGATTCCATAATTTTGCAAAAAATCTATCATATTTGATAGATTCTATTACTTTAAATCAATTCTATTTATTTCAAAATATTCCATTATTTTTAATAGACTATTACTTTTAATGGATTCCATTACTTTCAATAGATTCTATTAATTTCCAGAAATTCTATTACTTTAATCAAATTTTACTATTTTTTAATAGATTCCATTATTTCTAATATAATCCATTAATTTCAATAGATTCCAATATTTTTTATTCCCTAATTTCTTAAAAATTTGACTACATTAAATAAATTCCATTACTTCCAATTAATCTTATTGATTTCAACAGATTCCATTATTTCTAATCCCATAATTTCTTAAAAATTTGCTTGTATTAAATAAATTCCATTACTCACAATGAATTATATTAATTTCAATAAATTCCATTATTTTCAATAGACCATTACTTTTAACAAACTTCATTAGTCTTAATACACCACATTATTTTTCACAAATTTCATTATAATTAATAAATTCCATTACTTAAAGTAACTTCCATTACATTTAATACATTTAATACATTCCATTATTTTCAATAGATTCCATTAATTTTATACTTAACTACTATTAATAAATTAATTATAAATTAATAAATAAATATCCATTATCATCAATAGACCTTTCTATTGATCCATTACCATTATCAATAGATTATTTTTTAATTTTATTAAAATTCCATTAACCATTGATTCTATTAATATTCCATTAACCATTCAATATGAAATTCCATTATTAATGAATAATTTATAATAAACTCCACAAAAATCTTCCAATAGTTTTTTAAACCAAAAAATTAATCCATCCATTAATCCATTAAAATTCTATTATTAAAATATAAAAATTCCATATAAAAATACTTCCACTAGAAATAATAATAAAACACGCTCAATAAAAATTCAATCACAAACTTTTCCATTAAAAAATTTTTCACTTAACATTATTATCATTATTGTTATGATAGTAAGCAGAGACAGCCACCTGCCTTTAAAATTATTATCATCACATTTATTATTATTCTATAAAGTAAACAACGAATTTATCTGTTGGAAGTTGCGTTAATAATACTTAATCTATTTTTTATTACCAACTTTTTCATCTTATTCTTAAAAAAGCACCCTGAGGTAGGTTGTTTTTACCCTTAGCAGCTTACTCGTATTTTACCATGATGCAGCTGAGCTCCATTACGAGCGAAAACTAAATAACTTTATAAATGAGAGCTTGTATGGAGCGCTAAAAATATAAGAACACCAATAATAAACGTTTTAATAAAGGACATAAGTTATATTATTAAATTATACATATATGTGTATGTAAGAGCGAACACGACTAGTAGATTTAAAAGTTCGGTACTAAAAAAAAAAAAGAAAAATTAAACAAACAAAAGCTTGAAAAACTCTAAAATTTTATTTATTGTTACGCTATCGATAAGTTTAATACTTAACTATTGTAACTGAACAAATTATTATTAAAAAATAATAACAAAATAAAAATACAATACTTGAAATAATAATACTGGTAATATAATAATAATAATAATAATAATTATAATGTGAATTGTACGTGATATATTTATAAAAGTTGTTGTAAAACTTTTACCATAACACTTTATTATTGTTTTTTATTATTAGTATTATTATTTAAAAACTCGCGAACGGGATTAATGTCAATCATTGTCAGAATTGAAATAAAGACCGTAAAATAATAATGAGATAACTTTTATTGATTTTTTTTATTTTAATTATAAATTATTGTGAAAAAAAAGTCAATAGTTATCTTGTTTACAAATAATTTTATTGTTTGCGCTGACAATAGGCTTGATCCGTACAAAAAAAAAAAAAAAAAAAAAAAAAAAATGCAGCCGGGAATCGAACCCGGCGCCTTGAATGCAGCCGGAACAATAAAAAGAAAGAAACTAAAGGGTTTGTAGGTTAAGAAGAGAAAAAACTGAAAACAAGATTGCATGATTGTTATTGAGCGAAGAATCGCGTGTTTTCTGTTTGATGAGGCAAAGCATTGAGCCACTCACTGAGTTTGTTGGTTATGATTTTTTGATGAGCTCGGTGGGTGGTCGTTCGCGATTATTTATAAGTAAGATATTTATATGTATATTTGTATTTATATTTGTATTTACATTATGTTACATATGTAATTGTTATTTATGTTTATTTTTAAGATAACTAATAAAAAATATTTTTTTTTGTTAGAATGGCAGTGGCGCGGGTGGAGAATCTGGTGGCCGATCTAACGGGTAAGTTATTTATTATATTGATCTTAAAATGGCTGATTGAATTCTTATGTTATGAAATGGCGGGTTAAATTTGTGGCGGTTTAATGCCTTGGCATTAGAACTAAATCAATAAATACAATAAAAAAATAAATTTTTTAGTTAAAAAAAAAAGGGTCTTACAGTCGTAAACTGTCGTAAGTTATACAAGATGACTTGGAATTTTTTTATAAAATGGCGTCTTGAATTTTTAATCATAAAATGGCGCATTTCAAGTTCTTAAACCATAAAATGTTGACTTAATTTCTTAAACCAGAAAGATATTAATTTTCTTCTTTATAAATTATCAGTAAGTTTTTATAACAAAGTGGTGACTAAAATTCTTGGAGCACAAAATGGCTTCCTAAATTCTTAAATCATAAAATGGCGACTTAACTTTTTACATAGTAAAAAATTGTTCGATTTTTTGTCTATATTTTGTATACTTACATCTTAATAACAAAATTGCTTCTCAAAATGGCTCCTTTAATTCTTATAACATAAAATGGCGTCTTAAATTCCACAATCATGAAATGGCGAATCAATTTTTTACATATTACAAAAAATTATTAAATTTTTCGGTCATATTTTGTCTACTTACGTCTTTATAACTAACAGTGAAACAAATTTTAATCTCAAAATGGCTTCCTAAATTCTTGAATCACAAAATGGCGTCTCAAATTCTTAAACTATAAAAAGGTGACTTAATTTTTTACATTTCATTAAAATGTTCAATTTCCTTCCTCATATATTATCCCTGTAATTTTCTATGAAACAAAAAAAGTGGTAACCCAAATTCTTGAATTACAAAATGGCTACTTCAATTCTTATTCCACAAAATGGCGTCTTAAATTCTTAAACTATAAAAGAGTGAATAAATTTCTTACATTGCATAAAAATGAATTCTTGAAATATAAAATGGCTACTTAAATTCTCATATCATAAAATAGCGACTTTATTTCTTATCCAAAAACAAAAATACTAAATGTTTTTTCTATATTTTGTCTACTCACTTAATAACAAAATGACTTTCCAATTTCTTGGATCACAAAATGGCTGCTTAAATTCTAACACCACAAAATGGCGTCTTAAATTCTAGAATCTTAAAATGGCGACTCTATTTCTTGTCCAAAAACAAAAATACTGAATATTTTGTCTTTATTTTGTTTTCTTACGTCTTAATAACAAAATGACTTCCCGATTTCTTGTATCACAAAATGGCTGCTTAACTTCTCACACCACAAAATGGCGTCTTAAATTCCAGAATCATAACATGGCAACTCTATTTCTTATCCAAAAACGAAAATTCTAGTTTTTTCCGGTATTTTGTTTATTTATTTAATAACAAAACAACTTTCCAATTTCATGGATCACAAAATGGTTACTTATATTCTCACACCACAAAATGGCGTCTTAAATTCTAGAATCTTAAAATGGCGACTCTATTTCTTGTCCAAAAATAAAAATGCTAAATATTTTATCTATTTACTTAATAACAAAATGACTTCCCAATTTTTTGAATCACAAAATGGCTGCTTAAATTCTCACACCACAAAATGGCGTCTTAAATTCCAAAACCTCAAAATGGCGACATAATTTCTTTAATTACGTTGAAATGTTCAATTTTTGTAATGTAAAATAATTAATTACTATTCTTTAAGACATAATGTCTGTTGGAATTGCGGAAAATCCCAAAAAAGGACACTTTATTCCCCACAAAAAGAAAAAGGATCTATATAAGCGCTTCCGCAGTGAAACTATTCAAACTAAAAGTAAAGTTACAAATAAAATTCACAGAATATTTCCATCCATTCATAAAACTTGAGCGACAAATTTACCTCGAGTATAATTCCGGCGAAATAATAGCTCAGGTTGATTTACATAAATAACGAGTTGACAGTTTGAAGAATAGAATGAATTTGAAACAGATGATAGCTTAAGTTTAAGTTCAAGTTTACCGACAACTACAACTGGAAGTCTATACCAGAAATGACGTATCGAAAGCTCATCAATACCCAGATAATCCAGAGTTTAGAGTTTAGAGTTCAAAGTTTGAGGTCGGAATCAGATCCACAAATTCGGAGGTCAGCTTCAGGCACTCGTTCACCCGCAGACGCTAAACCTAACCCAGTTCTAGTTTGACTAACTAGAACTGAAGAAGAATGATTAATTGTCAGATTCATTTGACATTTCAATTACATCAAATTTCTTTTTAATGCTCCCATCAAATGTTTTAACTTTGTAACAAGATATTTAAACTTTTGGAATTTTTTAAACTTAAGCAAAAACTCTAATTTATTTTTCTCATAAAAATTAATAATAAAGCCTTTAAGTCTACATGTGTAATAATAATAAATTAGCGTAATTATAATTATAATCAACATGAAATCTAATATAAACTCTTTATTATAAATGTACATCATTTGCACTATAAAGGGTCTCTCTTATTGGCCAGTAGGCTGTTGGGACTTTAATAAATAAATAAATAAATAAATAATGATTAATTAAAAAATTGATAGTTGTATGAGACAATGAACACTTGAGTTTTCAATTTCAAAATTTTTGTTTAATACTTAAAGATACGGTAAAATATATAAGAACTTTTTTTTTTTTGTAAAAAACTTAATTTTCTATAAAAAAAAGTCTCTTGTAATTTTTTTGTATCAATATTTTAGACAAAATTAACATTTTAAACTTTTGAAAATTATGGACAAGTTCTATAACTTCAATTTTCGAATTTTAAATTCAAACTTTGGATAAAGAATAAGAAATAAAGCGAAATTAATGAAGAATTTATTTATAGAAAATTAAATTTTCTATCAAAAAAGTCCTATATCATTTTTTTTTTTTCAATATTTTAGTCAAAAACTAGCACTTTAAACTTTTGAAAACTAGGGATAAATTATTTAACTTCAATTTTTGAATTTTGAATTCAAATTTTGGATAAAAAATGAGAAATAGGGCAAAATTAAAAATGACTTTTTTGTAGAAAATTAAATTCACTATAAAAAAGGGCTTATATATGTTTTTTTTTTATTTTCAATATTTAAGCCAAAATTAACATTTAAAATTTTTGAAAATTATGGTCAAGTTCTATAACTTCAATTTTTGAATTTTAAATTCAATTTTTGGATAAAGAATGAGAAATAGAGCAAAATTAATGAGAAATTTATTTATAGAAAATGAAATTTTCTATCAAAAAGGTCCTATATCATTTTTTTTTCAATATTATAGCCAAAATTAGCACTTTAAACTTTTGAAAACTAGAGATAAGTTCTATAACTTTATTTTTTGAATTTAAAATTCAAATTTTGGAAAAAGAATATAGATAGAACAAAATTAATAAGGAACTTTTTTATAGAAAATTAAGGAGATCCACGTGAATTAGTCAAATTTTTAAAACTTTCTGAAAATTTGTAAATTCAATCTACGTAGCCTAATAATTAATAAAAAAATTTTAAAACAGGTTTCCGGGATTTAATCAAATAATTAGGTTTGAAAATTGTAATTTTTACATGTAGGTAAACAGAGATTCCACCAGCCGGTATTTGGTTAAGAATTAAATGCAATTAACGATTTAAAAAAAATTTTATTTCCATTGAATTTGATTGAAAAAATAATAAGCTTTCGATTAAAACAATAAAAAAGTAGCTTTCTGAACGTATTACGGAGATATTTTATATTTTTTATGAAAAATCACATGGAACTTCCGTTCTTTAAAGTCTTGTATTTGACTTGGCAACACCGCTTGCGCAGTTACCCATGCGCATAAGTAACCGCGGTTTTTTAAATGCTAGAAGATTTTAGTAATTTTAGTTAGACAGTAAACATAAATAAATTTGAAGGTTAGGAAACTCTTGCGGTGTTGTCAAGTGTATACCGGTAATTCAGAGTGCTATATTTTTTATTAGTCAATTAAATGTTAATAATTATTTAATGAGTAAATTTTTCGGAAATTTCCTCAAAAATGTTATTAATTAATTTAAAAATTAATTTTAACAATAACAAAAGTATTTTTACGTATTATTTTTAACTTCCCGCTAAGAAAATTGAAAATTTTCAAAAATCGGGAAGTTATTGGTTTTACCCCGTTTTTCGAAAATCGAGTTTTCATCAGATCTCGACGTTTTGAGGTCCTAGGAAGCTTTCCTGACTATTCCCGCGAGGGTGTCACTATGTCTGTATGTGTGTGTGTGTGTGTGTGTGTGTGTGTGTGTGTAAGTATGTAAACCTCTTATAACTTTTGAACGGTTGAACCGATTTCATCGCGGTTGGTGCCATTCGAAAGGGCTTCGCCAAACTTAGATTTCCTGTTAATTTGAACCGATTCGGACCGATAGATTTTGAGAAATTTGGAGAAATCTAAAAAAAAGTAGGAAAAAAATTTTTTTCTTAAGTGGTTTTTTTGGGATAACTTTTAAATGGCTCAACCGATCGATTCCAAAAACTAATCAGCTCTCAACCTTGAAAAACCACGTCGATCGCCGCCAATCCGGTCAAAATCGGTTGATTCGTTCGAGAGATATCGTGAACGAAAGAAAACCGAAAAAAGTGTTTTTTCAGATTTACTCCGAAATTTCTAGTTTGACCAATTGAAACTTAGAAATTATTTATAAGGCTTAAAAAACTACGTAGAATGCCGTCAACCGCGTAAAAATCGGTTCATTCATTCAAAAGTTATTGCGGTATGAACATTCAAAAAATAGTGTTCTATGAAACTTCTATCAGACTTTTGAGCTCAAAGAGCTCAAAAGCATAGAAAAGGTATCTTTTTGAGCTCGGAGAGCTTAAAATAACACACAGATTGTACTTTTGAGCTCGAAGAGCTCAAAAAAGCGGCCAGGTATTAACGGAATTAGCGGGAAGTTGCAGAGATGGCCTTTAGGGTCAACCGTTTTCCTAATTTTTTTATAGACATTCTTTACACTAGGAGGGTACTTGGATCTCCTTAAATTTTCTTCTTTTTTTTTATTTTCAATATTTTAGCCAAAATTAGCATTTTAAACTTTTAAAAACTATGGATAAATTCATTAACTTTATTTTTACACGCTTTATATTAGCTTCACTTGTATGTCAGTTTGTATGTCAGTTTGTCAGTATGTCAGTAACTCTCCGTGGGTAATCTGCGCGCCTGCGGCCTTCCTTGGTTCTGGTAGCCGTTTCTCAGGCTCGCTCTCCGAAATCGAACTCTGATTCCCCGTATTTATAATATTTATAAATAATTATTTTTTATTAGCTTCACTTGTATGTCAGTATGTCAGTATGTCAGTATGTAACTCTCCGTGGGTAATTTGCGCGCCTGAATATTTTTGATAATCAACAAATAATAGTTTAAAAAAACTAAAAAATCACGCTTTTATAAATAAACCAAACTAAAAGTAAAAATAAATAATAGTTTAAAAACTAAAAACACGCTTTTATAGAAAACCAAACTAAAAATAGAAAATAAATTTAAATTAAGAATAGTGTTAAAAATTTCAATAAATATAAATTAATAATAGTGTAAATAAAAAAAAATGTATTTTATTTTAAAAAGCGTGGGGTGCTTTTTAAGATATTATCAAAATGATAATCACTCTACTCATATCTGTCAATAAAATATTTATAACTATTGACACCATGCACCTCACGCTTTTTTTAAAATAAAATACATTTTTTTTATTTACACTATTATTAATTTATATTTATTTAAATTTTTAACACTATTCTTAATTTAAATTTATTTTCTATTTTTTAGTTTGGTTTTCTATAAAAAGCGTGTTTTTAGTTTTTTTAAACTATTATTTTTGCCTTTAAATTCAAATTTTGAATAAAGAATGAGAAATTGAGCAAAATTAATTAGGAATTTCTTTTTAGGAAATAAAATTTTCTATAAAAAAGCTTTTATATATTTTTTTTTTTATCTTCAATAATTGACCCAAAATTGTAAATTTGAATTTGAGCATCAATAACTATAACTATAACTAGATTTTTATTTATTAATCAGAATACTCGCTCAATAATACTTTAGTACAAACTATTTTTCTGATGTAGCTTTAGCGTATGGACGATTTGATGTCTGATTGAAAGTACTTTTGAAATGAAATTTTAAAAAGTGTAACGTTTATTATTCGGGTATTGTATTCGCGGATTATTTTGATTGCAGACATCCAGGAGATAATCCGTTCTACAGCAACATCGACAGCATGCCGGACATTCGACCACGCCGGAAATCGATACCATTGGTCTCGGAGTTGGTACGTAGTTGATTATCCATTATCCTTTTGCTGTATACAATATATAGATATATACAATTCAGTCTACAATTTATATATAGAATACTATACAGGGTTATTATTGTTATTATTACTGTAATTGTTATTATTGTTGTTATTATGTGTCGAGTGTTCGTAGGAATTGATTGGCTCATTAGAGACCAGATTTGTCTCATCTTGGTCATTTTCGTAGTCAAAAAAATAAAAAAAAAATAAATATCTTTAAAACAATCTTTTACATTCAAAGAATTAAAAATCTTTGAATATTTTTGTAAATATCGAGTTTTCCGAAAAAATGATTTTTTTTTCTTGTAAAAATTAAAAATTTTTATAAAATTAGTCTCAGTATTTTTAAAAATTTTAATTATTTCACAAGATATTTTAAAAAAATTGGAAGCTTAATCAAAATTTTACCGTTATTATTTTTCGGTTACTATAAAATTTATCTAAAAAAATCTATAAAAACAACAACAAAATTTTATCTTTTTTTATTTTCTGTTATAAAATTATTAAATATCTCGATAAATATTAAGTTTTAAAAAAAAAAATGTATTCTTAATTTTTGTAAAGAATTTAATTTTCTTCAAAATTGTTCTTTTAGTATTTTTTTTACATTTATTATTTCTCGAGATATTTAAAAAAAAAAAAAACAATTAAAAACAACAGTAAAATTTAATCGTTTTTATTTTTTTGGACAATAATTAAATAAATAAAAATCAATATTAACAAAAAAATCTATGAATTAATTTTTGTAGAAAATAAAATTTCCTACAAATTAATTTTTTAGTATTTTTTAAAAAGTTTGTTATTTCTCGAGATATTTAATAAAGAAAAAACAATTTTAAATGATATAAAAATTTATTTTTTGCGATAAAATTATCAAATATCTCGATAAAAATCAATTTTAACAAAAAAATCTATGAATTAATTATTGTAGTGGAAAAAATAAAATACTAAATTACTTTCGTAGAATTTTTTGAAAAATTTATTATTTCTCGAGTTATTTCCAAGAAAAAAAAAGAAAAATTAAACAATTACAAACATCAAAATTTTATTGTTTTTATTTTTTGTTATAAAATTATTAAATATCTCGATAAAAATCAATTTTAATAAAAAAATCTAGAATTTAATTTTTGTAGAGAATTAAATTTCCTAAAAATTGCTTTTTTAGCATTTTTTGAAAAATTATTATTCTACAAAATTGCTATTTTAGTATTTTTTTAAAAATTTATTATTTCTCGAGATATTTAAAAAAAAAAATCAAAATTTTATCGTTTTCATTTTTCATTATAAAATTATTAAATATCTCGATAGAAATTAATTTTTACCAAAAATCTATAGATTAATTTTTGTAAAGAATAAAATTTTCTACAAAATTGCTCTCTTAGTATTTTTTGAAAAAATTATTTTTCGAGATATTCCAAAAAAACCATCATGAACAATATGAAAATTTTATCTTTTTTATTTTCTATTACAAAACTATTAAATATGTCAATAAAAACAATTAATTAACAAAAAAATCTGTAAATTAATTTTTGTAAAGAATAAAATTTTCTACAAAATTGTTATTTTGATATTTTTTAAAAAATTAATTATTTTTCTCGAGATATATTTAAAAAAAAAAAAAAAAAAAACAATTACAAACATCATCAAAATTTGATAATTTTTATTTTTTTGTCATAAAATAATTAAATATCTCGATAAAAATCAATTTTAATGAATTAATTTTGATAAAATATGAATTAATTTTGATAAAAAATAAAATTTCCTTCAAAATTGATCTTTTAGCCTTTAAAAAAAAAATTAATTATTCAACGAGAGATTAAAATAAAAAGAAATGAATAATTTCTTGAACATTTGCGTCAGCAAAAACTTAATATTTAACAAAAATTTTCCATTAATAATTTAAAACAAAAAATCTAATAAATCACCGAGTAATATTTAAACTTCCTGCAGAAAAAGAAATAATAATAAAAACAGAAGTTATTTTACAGAATAAATAAAATATTAAATAATTCATTCATAACTCGAGAAACTTTTTTCATTAAAATTGTTTACTAGATTTTTTTCTCCCTATTATTTTTATTATTTCACGGCTATTGTCGACTCGGAGTCTCTCTATTGTTAACAGACAAGACCGCAATCTTCAATAAACTTACACACACATTCCCCTAAAATAATAATAATATATAAAAATGATAGTAATAGTGATAATATTTGGCTGCGACAATGACCATATAAAATTTCTTAACAAGAAAAAAAAGCTCGGGCGCTATTATTCGGGAACATATATAGCATACGATGGTTCCGTTTTCGCGGAACATAGACGAGAGCCCCTTAATTTTTCACAAAAGATTTTAAAAAATAGCAATAAAAATAAAAAATAATCATAACAGATAATGACGATAATAATTACGAGCTTTATGTTTTCTAGGGCGCCCGAGCTAAATCTAGGTTGTGTGCGATAAATTATTTTCTAGAAAACGTATACTCGAAATTATAAATAATAAATTTGATATTTTACATTTATGATTAAAGTATCTCTAAATATTACATATGTTCTGCGTTTCAGTGTACCACGCGGATATTACGCGATTCGTGACTATTTCAAGGATATTTTTTTATCTTTTTTTTTTGAGATTATTTGTCCCGACTTTTCTTTTTTATGCAATTCAATGTTCTTTTCAATAAATACCGTTTTTTTTTTTTTTTTTTTTTTTTTTTTTTTTCTATAATTGAGGCTTAGAAGGAATTAATTTTTTATTAATTTTAACTTTTGAACGTTTGATTTTATAAAACATTTAGAAGATAAAAAAATTAGCACTTTGATTTTCTTTCTGGTAATTTAATAAAAAAAATTTTTAAACTATAAAGTTAATTAATATCGAGAATTTTTTCGATGAAATTAATAATTTTTTGAATGGCTGTAACTTTTGAACGGTTGGTTTTAGCGAAATTTTATAAGATACAAAAAAAGATAATTTAATTTTATTAAAGGTAATTTATAAAAAAAAAATTTTTTAAGAATTTCAAGCTTTAAAGTTAATTAATATCAGCAAAAAATATTTTTGATGAAATTAATAATTCTTAGAATGTCTGTAACTTAATTTCCTTTTCAGTAATTAATTAAAAAAAATTCTTTTCAATTGATTTCAAACCCTAAAGTTAATTAATAACGACAGACAATTTTTTTGATGAAATTAATAATTTTTATGACAGCTGTAACTTTTGAGCGGTTGATTTTATAAAATATAAAAATTGTAGAAAATTTAATTTCATTAAAGGTAATTTATAAAAAAAAAATTTTTTTTTAAGAATTTAAAACTCTAAAGTTAATTAATATCACCAAAAAAGTTTTAGATGAAATTAATAATTCTTATAATATCTGTAACTTAATTTCCTTTCCAGTAATTAATTTAAACAAATTCTTTTCAATTGATTTCAAACCCTAAAGTTAATTAATATCGACAGACATTTTTTTTAATGAAATTAATAATTCTTATAACGTCTGTAACTTTTAAACAATTGGTTTTATAAAAATTTTGTAACACAAAAATTATGAGGGATCAAATTTCCTTGATAGTAATATAAAAAAAATTATTTTAATTAATTTCAAACCCTGATATTAATTAATATCAGCAGAAACATCTTTAATGAAATTAATAATTTTTAGAGTGGTCGTAATTTTTGAAGGTTGATTTTATAAAAATTTTGTAAGACACAAAAATTGAAGGAAATTAAATTTCCTTTCTGGTAATTTATTGAAAAAATTTTTTTTCAATGCATTTTATACTCTAAAGTTAATTAATATCGACCGGCAATATTTTCGATGAAATTAATAATTGTTATGATGACTGTAACTTTTAAACCGTTGACTTTATCAAAAATTTATAAGAAAAAAATTATGGGGAATTAAATTTCCTTTTCGTTAATTTATAAAAAAAAATTTTTAATTCATTTTAAACCCTGGAATTAATTAATATCAACAAAAATATCTTTAATGAAGTTAATAATTTTTAGAATTGTAGTTTTTTAACGGTTAATTTTATCAAAATTTTATAAGATAAAGAATTTGTAGAAAATTTAATTTCCTTTTCGGTAATTTAATAAAAAATTTGTCTTTCAATGAATTTTAAACTCTAGAGTTAGTTAATATCGACAGATACTATTTTCGATGAAATTAATAATTCTTAATATATCTGTAACTTTTGAACGGTAGATTTTATAAAAGATGTATAAGATACCAAAATTATACAAAATTAAATTACCTTCCAGACAATGTTTCATAACTAATATTTCCAATCAATTCTACATCTTAAGTTAATTAATATCGACTAAAACTACTTCCAAGGTAATTAATATTTCAAAAAACAGCCGTAGTATTAAAAAAAATCGATTCTATTAAAATTTCTATCAATTTCCTCCAGGACAAAAAAATATATGTCGAAATACATAAAAAATATATTTTAAATATATTAAAAATCTATAAAAAATATGTAAATTATGTATAGTAAATATATTTTTAATAACTAACTTTTGGCCGTTTTTCACATATATTTTATATATTTCAAATATATTTTAAATATATTCAAAATATATTTTTAGCTATGTATTATTTATGTATTTTAAGAAATATCTTGAATATATCTAAAATATATATGAAAATCAGCCAAAAGTTAGTTATTAAAAATATATTTACTATACATATTTTTTATATATTTATATATTTTTTTTTCATGGGGGTTTCCTTTTTTTAAAATCTAATTTCTTCGCGCGAGAGTTCTTAAGAACCCTTTTAAGCCTCAAAACTAAAAAAACCTTTGGTGTTTCCTGTATGTTGTGTAATTATTTTCAATCTAATTGTATATTGTGTTTTGTATCCTCCGGAAAATTATTTTTCTTTATTTTTACTCCAGAAAAATTACAAACTAGCTTAAAAAAAAAAAAAAAAGCTAAATCGTAATTTTTCTATCTTAATAATAAGAATATTAACCGACAATAACTAACCAGCATATAATGCTATTCTTTGTTTGTTCTCTGTGGCGCCCATTGTTGTTACCTGATCACCTGACAATAAAACCACTTACTGAACCTCTCAATAAACTCAAATAAATCTCCACCTCCAGGTCTTGAAGGTACTAATTAAATGCCTCCTTAGTCAACAGATTAAAGAAAAACTAAATAAAAATATATTTTTTAACAATTGCTTGCTCGAACGTTGCATGTTTACTCGTTTTCTTTGTCTATCTCTTTCTCTTCATCTTTTTCTCTTCATATTTTCTCTCTTCCATCTCTTTTCTCTCTTTCTTTCATAAAAATTTATTTTTTTTTCTCTCTTTCATGCCATTTTCGTTATATTGTTAATATCAACAGTCCCTAACTTATCGTTTGTAAGAATAAAGATTGCCCCAACGCATCTTAATATTTATTAAGAGTTTGAGTTTATAGTTAATTGAAGTAAATCCATTTTGTTATATTATTAATATTATTATCATTATTATATTATTATATTATTATTATTATGTTTCGTATTTTGTATTAGCAACCCCTCGTTAATGCAAACAATGATAAACTTTTTCTTACAATTAGTCTCTTCGACCTAACTTGAGTTTTCTTGTTCTACGCACAAGCACGCTTTCGCGCGAATCCTCGAGATCGAAAAAGAAAAGCAAACTGGAGATTGTGTGGTAATTATGTAAACAAGGATTACTTGGACCGCTTGCTAGAGCTTATGCTTTTTTTTTTTTATTCACAGAAATATATTTACGATATTAATAACAGGTAAATTTATATTAACAACAATGTTTAATTAATAATCTGAATTTTAAATTTATTTTTAATTACATTCTTACAATATTAAATATTAATATAAATATCAATATTAATTATTGATTAATTATTATGATAATATCATCATCAAGATGGTTAAGAGTTAAGATACTATCGAAGGATCGCGATAAGCGCGGCTTTCCTCCACAGTGCATGTTATCCGCCATAGAAACCGGCCTTAATGCAAGCATCAAATGTCCGCGCTCGCCATCTTGTCGGCTAGATGGTTATAATATTGAAGAAGATTTTTCGGAAAAAATTTATAAAAATTTTGACTATTTTTATAATTTTTAATAATTATACTGATAGGATTTATTAATTATTAATAATTTAATTTATTTTAAGACAGTTTAATTTATTGAATATTTTTTAACATTCAATAAATATTTATTTGAGAAAAGTACATTTATTAATAGTTAACAAATATTTATTAACAGTTAATAAATATTTTGTTGAGTGAATTTGTTTTCCTTGCAATTTCATATATGATATCAAGATTGCTTATAAACGAAAATCATCTTTATAAATTATTTGCATTAATTATATTACATTATAATAACGTTTATTATAAAATACCAAATTCTATCACAGCTCATAATAAGCTTTTATATTTTTAAATATTAAAAAGGTTAATTTATTTAGTGAATTTAATTATTATCATGTATTCCAGCTGGGGTTATAAAAAGTGTCAAAAGACAATTGCTATTTTTGCTTTTTATTTTAAATAAATATTTGTTAACAGTTAACAAATATTCATTAACCATTAATAAATATTTATTAACAATTAATAAATTGTACTTAATAAATTACTTATTAACTGTTAATAAATATTTGTTAACTAACAAATATTTATTAACATTCAAATCGTATTTAATAAATAATTTATTAACTTAATAAATATTTATTGAATCCTATAATGTTGAAAAATCATTTATTAACAGTTAATAAAGCTTATTAAATATAAACAAATCTTTCTATCAGTGTATTATTTGTTAAATATAAATATTTTAAGAAAAATATGTTAAGGTAAAAGCCCAAATTATTGACAGGGGTCTAAATGCACCCTAAATTATTTTTAAGTACACTGATAGAAGGATTTCTTAGTATTTAAGAAGATTTCTTTGTATTTAAGAAATGATTTCTTAAACATCATTTTTTAGTATTTAAAAAATATTTCTTAATATTTAAGAAATATTTCGTAGTATTTAAAAAATATATATATTTCTTAGTATTTAAGAAATATTTCTTAAATACAAAGAAATATTTTTTAAATACTAAGAAATGATGTTTAAGAAATGATTTCTTAATTACAAAGAAATCTTCTTAAATGTTAAGAAATCCTTCTATCAGTGTATATTTAATCATCTGTGGTAAGAATAACTATCATATAAATTTTTATTAAATTCTAATTAATAAAAAAATTGAAAAGAATTACTGTCAGTTCAAAATATTAAATATTAATTATTAAATAAAATAAAAGCACCAGTTCATCAAACCAGCTTACGAGCGTCTATTTTCTTAACAACTTTGGTTAGAAAAGTATTTTTTTTAAATGCTGTTTAAATTAATTTCTTCGTCTAATTATATGATCTTTTTTTTTTAATTAACAATATATGAAAAATTTATAAATTTGAATAATCGAAATTAATTGTTTCCTTTATAATATTTAAATAATGGGTGTCAATAACTAGTTGATAATTTTTAAATTGAATCTCATATTGACAGCCATTCGACAGCGCTATCACGCCTTTTTTTTACTTTAACCGAAAAAATTTACTGTAAGAGTTTGAACTCTTCTGATTCAATAATTATTTTTAAATGAATTTTTATATTTTTAAAAGTAATTAATCATTTATGGAAATTATTATTAATAAACTTTAATTAAATTGATTACTTAATAATAAGTTTCGATAAATAAGAATAAGCAGATAATTCGATGCATGCGCAGTATAGGTGTCAATAATTGGGGCTAAGGTATGTCAATAATTAGATCAATCAGTTTTTTAACCTGTCAATAATTGGTGTATCCGGATACTCTATTTAATTGTTTAAAATTGATTAGTAAATATCAGTGATTATCATTTTAAAAAAAGAAATTGATTAGTAAAAACATTACTTGAGACATTATCACAAACAAAATTCAACGATATTGATATTTGATTGCTTAAAAGAAATCAAATACCTTTGTTTCTAATAGTTTCAATAATTGAGGCATCTATCTTATATTTAATTATCTGCAATAAGAATAACTATCTCTTAAATTTTTATTAAATTCTAATTAATTAAAAAATTGAAAAAAATTATTCAGTTCAAAATATTAATTATTAAAAAAAAATAAAAGCACCAGATCAAACCTTACGAACGTTTATTTTCTTAACAACTTTGATTAGAAAAGCTTTTTTTTAAAATGCTGTTTAAATTAATTTCTTCGTCTAATAATATGATCTTTTTTTTTTAATTAACAATATATGAAAAATTTATAAATTTGAATAATCGAAATTAATTGTTTCCTTTATAATATTTAAATAATGGGTGTCAATAACTAGTTGATAATTTTTAAATTGAATCTCATATTGACAGCCATTCGACAGCGCTATCACGCCTTTTTTTTACTTTAACCGAAAAAATTTACTGTAAGAGTTTGAACTCTTCTGATTCAATAATTATTTTTAAATGATTAATTATATTTTTAAAAGTAATTAATCATTTATGGAAATTATTATTAATAAACTTTAATAAAATTGATTACTTAATAATAAGTTTCGATAAATAAGAATAAGCAGATAATTCGATGCATGCGCAGTATAGGTGTCAATAATTGGGGCTAAGGTATGTCAATAATTAGATCAATCAGTTTTTTAACCTGTCAATAATTGGTGTATCCGGATACTCTATTTAATTGTTTAAAATTAATTAGTAAATATCAGTTATTATCATTTGAAAAAAAGAAATTGATTAGTAAAAACATTACTCGAGACATTACCACAAACAAAATTCAACGATATTAATATTTGATTGCTTAAAAAAAATGTAATCATAACTTTGTCTCTCATAGTGTCAATAATTAGGGCTTATACCTTATATCTTTTTTGTAAAAGAAAATTTTCTACTGAATTTGATCCTAGAATATTTTTGAAAAATTTTTATTATTTCATCAGATAATTAAAAAATAATTGCGCCCAATATCAAAATTTTACTGTTTTTTTTTTATTTTCTTCAAAATCTTTAAATATCTCCAAAAAAAATGAATTTTTTGATTAAAAAAAATGAATTTTTTCTTTTTTGGAAAGAAAAAAATTCTATAAAAATTGTGTCACAAAATATTTTAATTGTTTCATGAAATATTTAAAAAAACACTCTTAGAATAAAAAATTTCCTTTATTTTTCTTTCTTTCTTTCTTAAAATCTTTAAATATCTCCAATAAAAATCAATTTTTTTTTTTTCAAAAAAACACATTCTTATTTTTTTGTAAAAAAATTAAATTTTCTTTAAAATAACTTAACATTTTTCATAAAATTCATTATTCTATAAAATTTAAAAAAAAAAAAACAATTTTAATTAGATTCAAAATTTCCTTTTTTTTTTATTTTTTCTTCAAAAACCTTTAAAAATCTCAATAAATATCAATTTTTTGTAAAAAAGTGACATTTTTTATTTTTTTTAGAAAGTAAAAATTTTTATAAATTTACTCTAAATATTTTTAAAAATTTTACTTATTTTACGAGATATTTCAAATTATTTTTAACTTTCCGCTAAGAAAATAAAAAATGTTCAAAAATCGGGAAGTTATTTTTCTAGAAAATCATGAAAAATTAAAAAAAAAATAAATAAATAAATTTGATGCATACATTAAAGGCCTGTTAAACAAAAAGTGACGTCTGATCTTCACCCGTCTGTCTAAAAAAAAAAAAAAAAAAAAAAAAAAAAAAAACCCCAGGAATCGCACGCAGACTGCATCCAGCGTGGTATTAAGTAGTCGGTAGCAGTAGAGTAGTCTTAGAGAATGTTAGACCTAAAGACGACGAAATACAATATATCAAACAAAATATATTAATATTGATATAAACGAACGACAATTATATAGTCTAGGTTCTCGCTTACACCACGAAGCGCAGTCAACTCATGATTCATGTCATTATTGAAGCTAAGAAAATAAAAAAACTCTGAGAAAACTGATAAAAACATAAATAACCATAACTGAAGTGAGCGTGTGTATGTGTGAGAGCGTGTGCGAGTGTATGGCCAAGGACGCAACAACAACCCTAAGATCTTAATTAAAATCTTAGCGGTCACAGAGTCCCAGCGCCATTATATGTCCTTATAGTCTAATTCGATTACTTGCTATTCCTCTGACTCACTTAAAAGTTTAATTGCTACACTCTCATTTTATAAATTATTTATATGTACTAAGAATATATATACAAGCTT
Organism: Cotesia glomerata; assembly: GCF_020080835.1. Classification (NCBI taxonomy): domain Eukaryota; kingdom Metazoa; phylum Arthropoda; class Insecta; order Hymenoptera; family Braconidae; genus Cotesia; species Cotesia glomerata. The sequence continues at coordinate 2,643,956 of NC_058163.1, read as the reverse complement.
TTTAAAAATTTTATTTTTTATATTTTTTATTGTCGTTTTAATTAATTTTATCACTGTCAAAAATTAAGAGTGAATTTTTAATAATTAGTGTTTTAAAATTTAATAAATTAAGAAAATTGGTGATGAAAAAAGTGTTAGAACCGTAAAAATTGAGTTTAAGGTGATTTTAAGCTAAATTCAAATGTCAACAAGATGGCGGATGATGTTACGTTGCACGAAATGGCGGCTTAGATGCTAAATTTAAAGTATAGTCGGTTAAAATATGAAATCTTTATAAAAGTCATTTTAAAATTTAAAATTTAACAGAAAATTGGGTTGAGAAAATTAATTCAAAATTAATGTCAGAGAACAAAATGGCAGCCTTGATAATAAATTAGAAATATAGTTGTTAAAAGTGAGCCATTTTTGATTCTACAATTTAAAAATCTTTGTTAAAAAGTTTTTAAAATCTAGAAAGTTAGTTTTAGCGAAAATTTTATCTCGACAAAATGGCGGTCTAAATTCTGAGCTACAAAATGGTGGACAAAATTTAATACATAATTAATTAAAACAATAAATTTAAGCTTTTAAACTTCAAACTTTTAATAGAAATATTTTAGCACTTAAAATTTGATATTAAATTAATTCTTAATGTAAATTTTAGAGCTCGACAAAATGGCGGCCTAAATTCTGTGCTACAAAATGGTGTACAAAATTTAAAATATACTTAATTAAAACAATTTAAACTTTTAAACTTCAAAAAGTTTCATTTGAAAAATATTTTAGCGCCTAAAAATTGATTTTCAATGAATTTTTCGTGTCAACTTTAGAGCTCGACAAAATGGCGGTCTTAATTCTGTGCTACAAAATGGTGTACAAAATTTAAAATATAATTAATTAAAACAATAAATTTTAGCTTGTAATCTTCAAAAACTTTTATTAAAAATATTTGAGCGCCTAAAAATTCAAATTAAACTTTTAGTGTAAACTTTAGAGCTCGACAAAATGGCGGTCTAAATTCTGAGCTACAAAATGGTGTACAAAATTTAAAATATACTTAATTAAAACAATTTAAACTTTTAAACTTCATAAACTATTATTAGAAAAATATTCTAGCGCCTAAAAGTTGATTTTAAATTAATTTTTCGTGTAAACACTTTAGATCTCGACAAAATGGCAGGTTAAACTCTTTTAGCGCGCGCGCTTCAGAACTCCCGCGAAAATTTGAATACTAAAAATCTTTTAAACCTTTTTATAGACTTTTTTCATCTATAAAAATGTATTAAAAAATCACTCTGAAAATTAATGACTTGTAAAAAAAAAATAGTGGCTAAATAGCTTATTATTTATTTATTTATTATTTAGTAATTAAATAAAAAATCAATCGACTGCGACACAAAACAGATAACTGTAAATACTGTAAATATAAAAAAAAGTTACAAAATATATATATAAATAATTCTAAAAACTCACTAATTAAAATTAGCACACTAAATGAAACCCTCACGTAGTTTCCTTTCATACGGATGTGTGCACACTGATCGAAGAAAAAACCACCGAAGAACTTAATAAAACGGTTGTTAAATATTAAAATATAATAAAACTAATTCAAGTTTTGTTTCCGTAGACAATGGCAGCGACTAAGAGGAACGCAGCCGGATTAACTTCTGCAGTACCCAGAGCTACGCTAAACGACGAGGAATTGGTAAGACTACCCTCGGGCCATTTTTATAATTATCTGGGGTTTAAAATTTACAGAATTTCCCTTAATTTATAACGGGGAGGTCGGTTCAGGAGAAATTTAATTATTTATTATTTTAGGATAAAATTAATTTTTTGTTACTAAAAACGGTTTACAATTAAGGAGCTAAACCTAAATTAGAATAATGGAAAATAAATTTCCAGTGACCTGTAATATTACCCATTGATAAGAAAAAAAAAAATAGAAGCCGCCGGGACTCGAACCCGAGTCCTCGGGCTTCCATTAGCAGGTCCGTGGTCAGCAGTCTGTTTTTAGAGGAGTAAGACTATTAATCTAACCTTTTGTTGAATTATAAAAATGTATTTTCTTTTTTTCCATATTAATGTGCGGCATTTTATCCTCATTTCCACGCTATTTTATTTCACGTAAGTGGCTCAGTGTCTCAAATCTTTATTTTCTCTATACCACAACATTATCTTTATCTGTCCGACAAACTTCCCCTCAAACTTCCCTAATTTTCAATATTATTTTTTTTTTAACCACTTATTTATTATATTGACTCCTCATATGAGATACGCTCGATAACCTCACTCTCTTCTTTGTCATCTACGGAGCAACGAGTAGCGAATTAGTGACAACAATACGCAATAGCCAGAGTAGGAAATGTGACATTTATTATTGACACTCGTTATTCATCTCTATCAATATCTATTATTTTATATTATATATATTTATAGACATGTATATGTACCGATATTTTGGGCTGTTTTTATGAGATTAATTTTTTTTCCGGTTTTATAGGAAAAATTGACAATTTAAGGACGTTCTCAAGGAGATTTTTTAATCAAACAATTCATAAGTTATCTATATTATTAAAGATATAAGCTCATCCCGATGTTACACTCATTAAGAGTTTTCATTTGAATACTCACATGAATTTTGATATATTTTTCATTTATATTATATATTTTAAATATATAAGCTCATCCTGATGTTACACTCATCAAAAGCTTTCATTTGAATACCCACATCAATTTTTCATATATTATATATATATATATATATATATATATATATATATATATATATATATATATATATATATATATATATATATGTACATGAAAAATATATCAAAATGCATGTGGGTACTCAAATGAAAGCTCTTGATGAGTGTAATATCAGGATGAGCTTACATCTTTAAAAATATTAATAATTAAGAAATTACCTTGTATCTTGTGAAATATTGACATTTTTGAAGATATAAGCTCATCCTGACATTATACTCATCAAGACCTTTAATTTGAGTACCCACATCAATTTTTCATATATTTATATATATTATATATATATGTATAATATATGAAAAATATATCAAAATGCATGTGGGTACTCAAATGAAAGCTCTTGATGAGTGTAACATTGGGATGAGCTTACATCTTTAAAAATATCAATAATTAAGAAATTACCTTGTATCTTGTGAAATATTGACATTTTTGAAGATATAAGCTCATCCTGACATTATACTCATCAAGACCTTTAATTTGAGTACTCACATCAATTTTTCATATATTTATATATATATATATATATATATATATATATATATATATATATATATATATATATATATATATGTATAATATATGTATAATATATGAAAAATATATCAAAATGCATGTGGGTACTCAAATGAAAGCTCTTGATGAGTGTAACATCGGGATGAGCTTATATCTTTAAAAACGTCAATATTTAAAAAAATACAGTGCAATTGAACGAAAGTCATTATTTAATAAAGCAAAATTTTATTTAGAAATTTTTTAAGGGCTAGAATTCTTGAAAGCGTCGTTTGCTTTTGATTTGCTTGGTGGCATTCAACGCAATTTTTTAAGTACAAAAATTGTTTGTTTTGAGTCGTGGATTAAAGAATTTAAAAGTTATCTCAAAAAAAACGAGTATTTAGAAATTTTTTAATGGCTAGAATTTTTGAACTTGTCGTTCGATTTTGACTTGCTTGGCGGTATTCGACTGAGTTTTTCAAGTATAAAAAAGTGTCTCTGATGTCTGGAGTTGATTAGTCAAATATTTTGAAAGTTATTTAGAAAAAACTTAAAAAAAATGTATTTTTGGTTTTTATTTTTTGAATTTCTTTGAAAGAGCTCTGGTGATTGACTTTAAAATCTAATCAGATCGAAGTCTCAATGAACACTTTAGAACGCCGTGTCGCTCATCTCGATCGGTTGATTCGTTCTAAAGATATCCTACGGCAAAATTTTATTTACATACATACACACGGTCGGACGTCCAGCCGAGAATAGTCGGAACAGCTTCCTAAGACCTCAAAACTTGGAGATCTGATGAAAACTCTTATTCTCAAAATTCCGCCGACAATTAATAGCTTGGTATTTTTAAAAAAAATTAATTTTCAAAGCGGGAAGTTTAGAAATGTCAAAGTTGTTGGAAAAACTACTGGTAAAAAATGAAATAACTTTATTATCGAAATATCTTTCTCAAGTTTATAATTTCTTATTCGAAATAAATTAATAAAAGTCGTAACTTTGAATAATTGGATAATTAAGTAGAATAGGTTTTATCGGTATAATAAGTAGTGTATAAAAAAAATCAAGTATATATAAATTCATATATCTATATATGTATTAAAATCTTCCAGTTTAATTAATTGTTCTTAAAGTTATACTCGTAGATAAAAAAATCTTCCATCTCATAAATTAGGAATTATATAAAAATATTAAATGATTATTGAAGAAAGAGATTTGATGAAAACTCTTATTTTCAAAATTGGACCAAAATCAATAACTTGCTATTTTTTCTAACGGGAAGTTAAAAATTCATTTTTATCCAGGAGACTTATAAGTATTCAGAAATATTTTAAGAAAATTGATTTTCCTGGGAACGTCTTTAATGTCTAAAATTCGTAAATTTTAAAAAATTTATTTTTGTTTCTGTTATAAAATTTTATAAATTATTGAGAAATTTTCAAAGCTTCAAAATTATTAAAAAATTTTATAAAAAAAAAAATTAATTTTTTAGATAGTCCAACATGTATTCATACATATATTTAGATAGAGGTAACCACAAAACAAGCACATTTTGTGAGAACGTCATATAGAAGCCAGAGAGTAGTGACCCGCACCAATACAATGTAAATATTATATCAGGACATCAGATAGAGGAAATAAGATACTCAATAGTATTTATATTTATATATATTTATTTATAAGTACAATAAATGATCCGCAATATAGTTTTACGATAAGATATTCCTGCTGGGTATTTCTACAATTTGTACTTTTGTCTGAAGGTAAGCTTCTATATATATACTATCTGGTTGTAATCGAGGTATTTTTATGGGTTTTTTAATATTGATGGTACACAATCTTGAAAAATTTATAGTCTTCTTTTCAATACTTTACTTAAAATGGTTGAAAAGTAACAATTTCAATAGAAGCGCGATAAATTATTATTGATAAATAAAAATCTAGTTTATTTATTGAAGTTATGAAAGCTCAATTTTTAATATAAAATTCTGGGTGAAATATTGAAGATACGAAAAAATATTATCAAATTTTTTTTTATTTATTTTTGTTTAGAGAATTTAATTTCCTACAAAAAAGTTTCTTATCAATTTTGTCCTATCTATTATTCCCCCCAAAATTTGAATTTAAAGCCAAAAAATGATGTTGAAGAATTTATCTGTAGGTTTCAAAATATTGAAAATAAAAAAATAATACAAGATAAAAGCCCCAAAAAAAAATCACCCAGTCGGGACTCGAACCCAGTTCGCACCGCGCCGTTAAAAAAGAGTAAAACAACTTCGCTAATGTAAAATTTGTGAGCTCTATTAAAATTCAAATTTTTTTATATATTCGTAATAAGGACAAAGCCCCAATTATTGACAGGGGTCTAAATATTGACACCCTAAATTATTTTTAAATATATTTAATTATCTGTAATAAGAATAACTATCATATAAATTTTTATTAAATTCTAATTAATAAAAAAATTGAAAAGAATTACTGTCAGTTCAAATTTCTTCATCTAATAATATGATCTTTTTTTTTTAATTAACAATATATGAAAAATTTATAAAATTGAATAATCGAAATTAATTGTTTCCTTTGTAATATTTAAATAATGGGTGTCAATAACTAGTTGATAATTTTTACGTTGAATCTCATATTGACAGCCATTCGACAGCGCTATGACGCCTTTTTTTTACTTTAACCGAAAAAATTTACTGTAAGAATTTGAACTCTTCTGATTCAATAAATAATTTTTAAATTAATTTTTATATTTTTAAAAGTAATTAATCATTTACGGAAATTATTATTAATAAACTTTAATAATATTGATTACTTAATAATAAGTTTCGATAAATAAGAATAAGCAAATGATTCGACGCATGCGCAGTATAGGTATCAATAATTGGGGCTAAAGTATGTCAATAATTAGATCAATCAGTTTTTTAATTGCCAATAATTGGTGTATCCAGATAATCTATTTAATTATTTAAAATTAATTAGTAAAGATCAGTGATTATCATTTTAAAAAAAGAAATTGATTAGTAAAAACATTACTTGAGACATTACCACAAACAAAATTCAACGATATTGATATTTAATTGCTTAAAAAAAATCAAATCATAACTTTGTCTTTAATAGTGTCAATATCTTGTTGCAAAGTAAAAATATTTAGTCGATGAGAGTAAGCTTGAAGTTAAAAGCAAAACTTTAAAATCTATAAGTTTAAGATATTTATATTTTTTAGACGACTTTTTCAATCTTCTGAAAATAGCGTATTATACGATTGGTATAATAGTCTTCCGACGGGCGTCTCAGTGTATCAATAAAACGATATCGAAATCTCTGAATAAAACGTATGATATTTGACGAAGCAATCTCTGTATTTTTCACGGTATTGTTACCGATATCTTCATTTTTTATTTTTGTAGTTTTCTTTCCCAATGACGTGTTTTTGTACGCTTATAAACTTTATTTCAGCTCTTTCCGATAGTGTCATAAAATTCGACGGTTTATTGTCTGTTTTAAAATTGCAATCACGCTCGATTCACATTAAGTATCTAGTATTGTGTCATCTTGATATTTAGAGAGACTTAACTTTTTAACGGGTCATCTTTTTCGATAAATAAAAATTTTTCGTACAAGCTATAACTTACGAACGGTTGATCATATAAAAATTTTATGACAATTTGAAGGAAATTAAATTTTCTTTCCGTTAACGTCTCCAAAAATACACTTTTAATCAATTTTTAGACCTTAGAGTTAATTAATATCAACGAAAATAATTTTTCGGTGAAATTAATATCCTAAAAAACGATTGTAACTTTTGAACGGATGATATTATTAAAATTTTATGACACTTAATTTGTAGGAAATTAAATTTCCTTTTCGGTGATGTCTCCAAAAATATTTTCATAATTAATTTTGAAGCTTAAAATTAATTAATGTCAACGAAAATAATTTGTCGGTGAAATTAATATCTTTAAAAACGGCTGTAACTTTTGAACGGTTGATATCAAAATTTTATAAGACATCAAATTTGTAGAAAATTAAGTTTCCTTTCCGGTGATGTCCCCAAAAATGCATTTATGATTAATTTAAGAGCTTAAAATTAATTAATATCAACGACAGTAACTTTTCGGTGAAATTAATAGTTCATAAAACGGCTGTAATTTTTGAACGGTTGAAATTATCAAAATTTTACGACAATTTGTAGGAAATTAAATTTCCTTTCCAGTAACGTTTCTAAAAATACACTTATAATTAATTTTAGAGCTTAAAATTAATTAATATCAACGAAAATAATTTTTCGGTGAAATTAATAGTTTAAAAAATGGCTGTAACTTTTGAACGGTTGAAATGATCAAAATTTTATGACACTTAATTTGTAGAAAATTAAATTTCTTTTCCGGTAATGTCCCGAAAAATGCATTTATAATTAATTTTAAAGTCTAAAATTAATTAATATCAACAAAAATAATTTTTCGATGAAATTAATAACTTAAAAAACGGCTATAACTTTTAAACGGTTGATATTATCAAAATTTTATGGCATCAAATTTATAGAAAATTAAATTTCCTCTCCGGTTATGTCTTCAAAAATACACTTTTAATCAATTTTTAGACCTTAGAGTTAATTAATATTAAGAAAATTAATATTTCGGTGAAATTAATATCTTTAAAAACGGCTGTAACTTTTTAACGGTTGATATTATTAAAATTTTATGACACTTAATTGGTAGGAAATTAAATTTCCTTTTCGGTGATGTCTCAAAAAATATATTTATAATCAATTTTAGAGTTTAAAATTAATTAATATCAGCCAAAACAATTATTCGATGAAATTAATATCTTAAAAAATTAATTAATTACCCTTACAATCTTCAATTATAATTAAAAATAAGTATAAAAATTCAACGAGCGCAACCAGAGAATTGAAAAATTACAAAAAAAAAAATTGATTTAAGAGAGTTAATTAACAAATAGTCTGTAATGGAAGTGACATTAATTGTAGAAGTACTCAGAAAACCCTATAGAGCTTTTTAGCGGATCGATATGCTTCACAATTCACACCGAGCAGACAACTTTTTGTACCGAGTACAGAGTTTTGAATAATATAAAGCAATAAATTCACTAGCTAACGTACCAAGATATCAAACATAAAAAAGTAAGATACTTTTTTAGAAACTGAACTGATAAGCATGTGAAGTATGAGATCCCTGAAACATGAACCTAATCTAACCTCCAGAATATAAATATATATAGCTATAGTTATATAAAAACATGTACGAAAGTATGCCGAGAGACGATATCGCGATATCTGACCGAGTTTGTGTGCTCATGCCTCTGCAGAAGATGCACGTGTACAAGAAAACGCTCCAGGCGATGATCTACCCAATATCCTCGACGACGCCTCACAACTTCGTAACCTGGACCGCCACCTCGCCGACGTACTGCTACGAGTGCGAGGGATTGCTCTGGGGAATTGCTCGTCAGGGTGTACGCTGCATGGAATGCGGTGTAAAGTGCCACGAAAAGTGCAAAGATCTGCTCAATGCTGACTGCCTGCAGAGTAAGTTAAAAAGTAATACCAATTTTTTATATACTTATTCAATTAGTAGATGATCGACTAGATTACATCTGCCATTTCACGCATTAAAAAAAAAATAATATTGATATTATTTTTAATTTTTTAATGATTTTATATCAAGCCGATAAAAATAATTATATACTGTAAGTAAAATAATTTTAATAAGTTAATTCAATTTTTAAGCTTGTTTAAATTTTCCCGCGGATAGTATTTATTTTCATATAAATTGAACGCCCTCTTTCGTTCCGATGTGAATCATAAAAAAGGACCAATTAAAGGCTGACCTTCGGTCAGTCAAAGAACACAATTGAGTATAGTATCAGCTGTTTTAAAGCTCTATTTATAAATAAATTTTTCTATATGGCTTAAAGGACAGAAAATTTCTCCACCAGCCGAACAAAAATTAATTATAGTTAAACAAAACAATATTAAGCTGCAATTTTCAATCCTTAACTTCTTATTAGGTAGATGAAGAGATTAAAAAATAAATTGAGTTGAAAAATTTATTTTTTCAAAAGTTATCGTGTTTGTCTCTCCATAAAAATTTGAAAATCTACACTATAAGCTATTAAAACCACTTTTTTATGGAAAAATAGCAATTATTTACTCTAAACTATAAGAATGAATTAAAAAAATTATTTTAATAAGTTAATAACAAATAAATTACAAGAAATTTTATTTGCAATTCAATTTTAAAGCTTGTTTGAATTTTCCCGCGGATAGTATTTGTTTTCATACGAATTTAACGCCCTCTTTCGTTCTAATGTGAATCATAAAAAAGGACCAATTAAAGACTGACCTTCGGTCAGTCAAAGAACACAGTTGAGTATAGTATCAGCTGTCTTAAAGCTCTATTTACAAATAAATTTTTCTATATGCCTTAAAGGACAGAAAATTTCTCCGCCAGCCGAACAAAAATTAATTATAATTAAACAAAACAATATTAAGCTGCAATTTTCAATCCTTAACTTCTTATTAGGTAGATGAAGAGATTAAAAAATAAATTGAGTTGAAAAATTTATTTTTTCAAAAGTTATCGTGTTTGTCTCTTCATAAAAATTTGAAAATCTACACTATAAGCTATTAAAACCACTTTTTTATGGAAAAATAGCAATTATTTACTCTAAACTATAAGAATGAATTAAAAAAATTATTTTAATAAGTTAATAACAAATAAATTACAAAAAATTTTATTTGCAATTCAATTTTAAAGCTTGTTTGAATTTTCCCGCGGATAGTATTTGTTTTCATACAAATTTAACGCCCTCTTTCGTTCTAATGTGAATCATAAAAAAGGGCCAATTAAAGACTGACCTTCGATCAGTCAAAGAACACAATTGAGTATAGTATCAGCTGTCTTAAAGCTCTATTTACAAATAAATTTTTCTATATGGCTTAAAGGACAGAAAATTTCTCCGTCAGCCGAACAAAAATTAATTATAATTAAACAAAACAATATTAAGCTGCAATTTTCAATCCTTAACTTCTTATTAGGTAGATGAAGAGATTAAAAAATAAATTGAGTTGAAAAATTTATTTTTTCAAAAGTTATCGGGTTTGTCCCTCCATAAAAATTTAAAAATCTCCATTATAAGCCATTAAAACCACTTTTTTATGTAAGAATAGCAATTAATAAATGTTTAATATGTTTAGCAACGATTTTTCTTTCTTTTTGTATTATTTATACGTACAACATAATATCTATCGTACAATTTTCTGTGACAAAAAGTTGAAATCTTGAGTTTAGGCAATACTTTCGCGCTCGTGCTTAGAATCCAAAAATATATGGCAAATTACATTATTTTTCATAAAATATTATTTTTGTAGTAATGTTTGATGATCGAACAAAGACTTGCAATATCAAAAATTAATTATTTATTCAGGATCGCTACATAAAAACTGGATTAATAATATAATACACCTCGCTAAAAAGTAAGCTTTTTCAATTTTCTTTAAAAAAATCAATCCATCGATCAAGCTAACCCAATTTGTCACAAATAACGTAATTTAAAAGTTAAAGTCAGTAATTAAAAGCTCGACAAAGCGGATTAAAAGTAGACGACAGCATAATATTGTGTTAAACATAAAGTTAAATGCGAGTGAAACGTGATTAAACTGCGAAGGCGATGGAATGGTAATTAGGAGTATTGAAAATAATCAGTAGGCGTAACAAGGAGTTTATGTTAACGTTTGCGAGGCAATAGCATTCATGACGCATTGCACTAGTTTCATGTTAGTTTGTTAGCGAGTATTGTCAAATTATTAAGTGGATAACGTGACTGAATTAATTAATAACTTTTCTTACAGGGGCCGCGGAGAAAAGTTCCAAGCACGGAGCCGAAGACAAGGCCAACAGCATCATAACCGCCATGAAGGAACGGATGAAGCAGAGGGAGCTTGAGAAGCCTGAAATTTTTGAGCTTATTCGGTTAGTAGTTTTATTTCATTTTATTTTATATTTTTTTTGGATCGTCAATAATTAAAACAATATTAATTAATGCAACTGGTGACTTGATCGCTATTAGTAATTCCTATAAAAAAGTAATAAAACTCGGTGAATTCATGTATCGATCCCGCTCGAGAATTAGGTCACGTTTATAAAAAATTTCCAGCATTCAATTCCCGATTGGACAGTATATGGAAATAGTAATTATCGAAAAATGTCCGTTAAATTTTTCGGAAATTGCTCTTTGGATGTTTGGAGCTCGGTAAATTTACCCCTCCAAATGCAGAGGGAGCTATTGGAAATTATCATTCCACTTGCGATAAATTCTACGCAAACTAGCCTTTAGGGTTAGAGTAAATATTTATAAACACATTGCGGGATATTTGAATATTTTAATATTTAAAAGATGGCTAGCGGGAAAATTTAACGGTTAAATTTCTACATTGACATTATATAAATTATTAATTATGAATTGTGATTTATGGAGGAAAATTTTGTCAAGTGGAATATTGACATGCTTGAGGATTTCGAGGGGACAATCATCAAAATTATGTTTATGAATTTTTAGAGGTTTTGTTACTTTTTTAGGTTAAGAGTTGCAGTTAAGTTCTGCAGAACCTCAAGGGTGTATAAAAAAATTTTTTTTGCTCCAATCAATGTAAAAATATAGGAGATATTAACATCTATAGAAAAAACGAAAAAAAAAATTAGGAAAACGGTTGACCTTAAAGGCCATTCCTGCAACTTTCCGCCAATTCCATATTTAAGTACTTAAATTGTACTTATTACGTTTTTGAACTCTTCAAGCTCAAAAATATAATTTTCGTATCATTTTGAGCTCTCCGAGCTCAAAAGTCTATTAGAAGTTTAATAAAACACTATTTTTTGAATTTTCAAACCGCTATAACTTTTGAATGAACTAACCAATTTTCACGCGGTTGGCGGCATTTGACGCAATTTTTTTAAGCCTCATAGAAAATCTTTAAGTTTAATTAAATCGAACTAGAAATTTCGGAGTAATTCCGAAAAAACACTTTTTTTTCGGTTTTCTTTCGTCAACGATAACTCACGTACAAATTAACCGATTTTGACCGGCTTGGCGGCGATTGGCGTGGTTTTTTTATGTTAAGAGCTGATTAGTTTTTAGAATTGATCAATAAAGCCGTTTAAAAGTTATTAAAAAAAAAACCACATTTAAAAAAAAATTTTTTACAGTTTTTTTGAGATTTTTCAAAATCTACTGGTTCGAATCGATTTAAATTATAGTCAAAATCTAAGTTTGGTCAAGCCCTTTCTAATGGTGCCAACGGCGATGAAATCGGTCAAGCCGTTCAAAAGTTATGAGAGAAAAACTCGGTTTTCAAAAAACGCGGTAAAACCTATAACTTCCCAACTTTTTAAAATTTTCAATTTTCTTAGCGAGAAGTTAACAAGATTTTTTAAGTTTTTTTTTAACTTAGCTTGATAATAATAAAAAAATAGAACTAATACCCTGATGAATTTATTTTTTCTTATTTTTTCATTCGTTTTTTCACTTAAATAAATATTTGTTGATATAAATAAAGTTGTGGAGTGATAATTTATATTACCTTTGCAATTTTTTTCTTACTCTGACCTATAATTGATAATAAACCAAAAAAAATACAGGATACGCCCTTATGACTTTAGAAAAGTTTTTTCTTAAATCCATAAGGGAGTATAACAAAAAAAAAATTTTTTTTTCTTTTTTTCCATAGATGTTAATATTTCCAACATTTTTACATTGATTGGAGCAAAAAAAATTTGGTTTTATGGCTCTTATGGTTTTAGTAACGCGATCTTTTTAATAAACTAGATTTGTATTTATTAATAACAATTTCTTAACTTAATTATAATTCATTACGCTTTTTAAATTTCTGGAATTTCAAACCCAAAATCTGATAAAAAAGTGAATTTTGATAAAGCTCCAAAATTATTAACCTCCATAAAATTAGCAACTGTAAACCAAAGTCCATTCAAAATAATGAATTCAGAGCCCGCTTATCCATGAAGCGGTTGAAATATTCCACTTTAATCAAACTCCGTATAATAAATTCAATATATCAACTATTACATCGAAAACACAGCCTATTTACGATCGCATTTCAAAAACAATACAACGTATCTGTCGGGTGAATTAAACAGTAGATAAACAATCCCTCAACAATATCCGCGCGCAATAATTAATACACCTTTCAATTATTATTTATGAATTATAAATATTAACGGATAACTATCGAAGTGAATTTCCGCGAGGATTGAAAAAAGTTACTCCAAAAAAACAATTAATAGCGATCAAGCGGCATTAACATGAATTAATTTGCTCTCTTCCTCAAAACTTAACTCATAAATTGTCAACAGACATGTCGTTAATATTTAACATCGGTAATACCATAAAATATCAAATTGAGGAACATCTAATCTATTGGAGATTAAATACATTGATTAAACTTATGACCTTACGTCGAAGATCGAAATTAACAAGCGGGGAAGAGAGCAAATTCAATTAAACTTGATAAATATATGTATATGCTTAAATAATAACAACTGGTGAGTAATTAATAGCGAAGTTTACGGTTAAACTAAACGTGACTTCGGAGTTTAGGTCAGTATTTGGAATCGACGACAAAGAGCACCAGAAATATTTAACCTCAGTGAAGCAATCAGTGCTGGACGGCACCAGCAAGTGGTCCGCTAAAATCGCCATCACAGGTTTGTTCCTGATAGGCTCATATTAATAGTATCTACATGTGTTCGTACCAGGATATAAGATATTCCAATCCAATATTAATTAATCTTAATGATTGTAATCAAGCTTCGCTCCGAGGGGCCTGGCTGACCGGCTGGTTGCAGTAACATGTGTGCTCATTTGTGTTTTTTTTTGTCGCCAACAACCATTTGTGGCCGCGATAAAAAGGGGTAATGCTAATTGTAATTGATATGTCTATGAGAATTAGTTTGGGTGAATAATTGAAGGGATCATTGGAAAACGTGTTGTAACAAATGGAAAAATTCTGTAGTTGGAAAAATTAGTCAATTGTAATAACAAAACAGTTTAAGGAGATCCAAGTAAAGCTACAAACTTTGCAGTAGAAAAATTTTTGAGCCTTTTGAACTTTAATATAACAAAATGTTCCAGGGATAGACTTTAGAGTGAACCTTATCCAGGATTTTTAAATTGTTACAATAATAAACAAAATTGTATATTGTAACTTTAATGACAATTTTAGAGAAAAGCTTCTCAGAATTTTACAACTATTTTTGCCAACAAAGTCACTTTGTTACAGCTACAAAATTATTTTGTTACAACAAAATTACCAGAGTAACGGTAGCTAAATTATTTTTGACAAATAACTAATAATTTTGTTAGCTAAATTTTCAAATAAACATTTTTTCAAGACAGTAACTAGATTTTCGAGCTCGAAGTTGTATTTTGAGCTTAAAGAGCTACAAACTTTGCAATAGAAAAATTTTTGAGCGTTTTGAACTTTAATATAACAGAAAGTTCCAGGGATAGCCTTTAGAGTGAACCATATTCAGAATTTTTAAATTGTTACAATAATAAACAAAATTGTAAATAGTAACTTTAATGACAATTTTAGAGAAATGCTTCTCAGAATTTTACAACTATTTTTGCCAACAAAATCACTTTGTTACAGCAACAAAATTACCAGAGTAACGGTAGCTAAATTACTTTCGACAAATAACTAATAATTTTGTTAGATAAATTTTCAAAAAAAACATTTTTCCAAGACAGTAACTAAATTTTCGAGCTCGAAGTTGTATTTTGAGCTTAAAGAGCTACAAACTTTGCAATAGAAAAATTTTTAAGCGTTTTGAACTTTAATATAACAGGAAGTTCCGGGGATAGCCTTTAGAGTGAACCATATTCAGGATTTTTAAATTGTTACAATAATAAACAAAATTGTAAATTATAATTCTAAGGAAATTCACGCGAAGTGGTCAAATTTTCAAAACTTTCTGAAAATTTGTAAATTCAATCTACGTAGCTTAATAATTAATAAAAAAATTAAAAAACAGGTTTCCGGGATATTTAATCAAATAATTAGGTTTGAAAATTGTAATTTTTACATGTAGGTAAATGGAGATTTTACTAGCCGTGTATTTGGCTAAGAATTTAATGCAATTAACGATTTAAAAAAAATATTTATTTTAATTGAATTTGATTGAAAAAATAATAAGCTTTCGATTAAAACAATTAAAAAAGTAGCTTTCCGAACGTATAACGGAGATATTTCATATTTTTTATGAAAAATCACTCGGAACTTGCGTTCTTTAAAGTCTTGTATTTGACTTGGCAACACCGCTTGCGCAGTTACCCATGCGCATAAGTTCCCGCAGTTTTTTAAATGCTAGAAGATCTTAGTAATTTTAGTTAGACAGTAAACATAAATAAATTTGAAGGTTAGGGAACTCTTGCGGTGTTGTCAAGTGTATACCGGTAATTCAGAGTGCTATATTTTTTATTAGTCTATTAAATGTTAATAATTATTTAATGAGTAAATTTTTCGGAAATTTCCTCAAAAATCTTATTAATTTTTAAAAATTAATTTTAAGAACAAAAGTATTTCTACGTATTATTTTTTTATAGACAATCTTTACACTAGAAAGGTACTTGGATCTCCTTAAGGAAGTACACTAATTAATTTGATGCGCAAATGGTTGTTGTAGCAGTCGTATATGTCGCTAATTATTATTATTAATTATTTTTGTACCGCTGGATAAATCCAATGCCGATTTTTGATCCGATATTAGGCAACCTTTTTTTAAGTGTTAATTTTTTTGACTTTATTAATAATAGTGCTCGTTTTTGTTGACCATTAAATATTGATACTGCTGTACGTATAATTGTTTTTTATCCGTATTTATATTTTCAGTGTTGCCAATCCAATAAAAACAACCAACACAAACAACTTTCCAGATATAATAAGACCTGTTTTGTATCTAGGGACCTTCAATATATATACTCATAAATTAATAAATAAAATAGTAATTATACACTTGACAGTAGATATTATCGCCGATAAATAACCGAGTTATTCAATTGATAAAATCTCTAAGCGGATTTGCATAGTGCTGATGTTTAAATTTACAATTGAATTGGGAATAAACTAAGCTTGTTAGTGAATTGCAATTCACCAAAGTGGTTTAAGTCGTCGGTAAAGATAACTTTAGTTATCCTTAGTTGCCAAACGGAAGTGTGTTGATCATGATGGTGATGATGAATTTGGGTTATTGAGTCACACTGTTCGGATCTTGTTATTTCAGCTGAGCTAACCCTGAACAGGAGACAATATCGCGATTGAAATAGTTCATCTCGGGTCTCGCCAGTGTCTGTGCTTCTAGAGACTGATCGATAAGACTCTGAAGAGCAGTACTACTATACCGTCATTCATGCCCAGAAGCACAACCAGATCTTATAGTCGAGAGTAATCTCAGCGGACTTACCAATCCCGGTTTCAAAGCTTGCTATGGATTTTCATTCATTCGATTTAACTTTAACCTACCGCTAAACTCATCTTGGGGTTATTAATTCATTTTGACTTACTGGTCATCCATTTTAATTAACCCGGTGGTGATTTTCTGTTTTTAATTACGGAAGCTTTCCTTGATTAAAGTCTGATGGTTAAAGAGCAAGAAATTTATATTTACACACTGATAGAAGGATTTGTTTATATTTAATAAGCTTTATTAACTTAATAAATGATTTTTTAACATAGGATTTAGAAGTTAATAAATTATTCATTAAATACGATTTGAATGTTAATAAATATTTGTTAATTAACAAATATTTATTAACAGTTAATAAGTAATTTATCAAGTACAATTTATTAACTGTTAATAAATATTTATTAATGGTTAATGAATATTTGTTAACTGTTAACAAATATTTATTTAAAATAAAAAGCAAAAAAATAGTAATTTTCTTTTGACACTTTTTATAACGCTATAGCTGGAATACATGATAATAATTCAATTCACTAAATAAATTAACCTTTTTAATATTTAAAAATATAAAAGATAATTATAAGCTGTGATAGAATTTGCTATTTTACAATAAACGTTATTAGAATGTAATATAATTAATGCAAATAATTTATAAAGATGATTTTTGTTTATAAGCAATCTTTATATCATATGACATTAAAAGCGAAACAAATTCACTCAACAAAATTTTTATTAACTGTTAATAAATACTTGTTAACTATTAATAAATAATTATTAACTATTAATAATGTACTTTCCTCCCAAATAAATATTTATTAAATGTTAAAAAATATTTAATAAATTAAATGTCTTCAAATCAATTAAATTATTAATAATTAATAAATCCTTCTATCAGTGTATTTTTAAATAATGCATATAATATAATTTATGGATATTAATATTGAAAAATGACATTATTAAATAATGTTATAAGGTAAAGTACCCAGTACTTGAACATCTTTAAAAATGGAACCAGTACTTGAACAGACTTTTCGAATTGTTGTAATACAAAATCCGTATATTTATTATGAGTAATATGCGCATGTTATAATTATTCAATGATACAATAATTGATTTCTGTAAGTTTCTTCAATTATAAATCAAAACAATTATATTTTTGTTAACTTGAAAGTTGACACGTCGAGAACAGCCGATAGATGCTATTTTATTCATGACAAAGGTACTAAACCGTAAGCCGAACAATCAGTAAAAAAAACGGTATATCATCATTTTAAGTACAAAAAATTGTACCATCCAATAAAATAGTCTTTTCTAAATAATACATATTTTTTGCAAAGACATAAACTATAATTTTTATATTAAATTTTAGCGTCTAACTATAACTCGAAATTTTAAAAGCGGTACCTAGAACTAGAACAAGCTGGAGCCTTATAATTTTAACAGCACTATAATCTCTAATAGCTTTATAGACTGGTGATCAGAATTGTGATTTGTATTAATTACTGCAAATTAAATAAGTTTTATAGCTAAAAGTTAGTGTAGTTAAAAATTATTGAACGTTTTGAATTGGGTTTTTTTGATTTATAATTGAAAATTTTCTTTGTCATTCTTAAAAAATGTAATTAAAAAATTAAATACAAATATTTCTCATTTTTAAATGAACATATTAAGTATTCACCGTATTATTTTTTGTACTAATCACCAATATGTTGTAGATGCTATTTTTTTAATGAAAAAGGTACTAAACCGTAAGCCGAACAATCAGTAAAAAAAAACGGTATATCATCATTTTAAGTACAAAAAATTGTACCATCCAATAAAATAGTCTTTTCTAAATAATACATATTTTTTGCAAAGACATAAACTATAATTTTTATATTAAATTTTAGCGTCTAACTATACCTCGAAATTTTAAAAGCGGTACCTAGAACTAGAACAAGCTGGGGCCTTATAATTTTAACAGCACTCTAATCTCTAATAGCTTTGTAGACTAGTGATCAGAATTGTGATTTGTATTAATTACTGCAAATTAAATAAATCTTATAGCTAAAAGTTAGTGTAGTTAAAAATTATTGAACGTTTTGAATTGGGTTTTTTTGATTTATAATTGAAAATTTGCTTTGTCATTCTTAAAAAATGTAATTAAAAAATTAAATACAAATATTTCTCATTTTTAAATGAACATATTAAATATTCATAGTATTATTTTTAATATTAATCAACAATAAGTTATAATTCTTTAGATATTTCAATAAAACGTTGAAAATTTTTGGTGTGCCTATTGCCATATATTTTATTAGTTCAACTACTGCTCCCGAAGTGTTCAACTACTGCAGCTTGTTATAATTGATTGTTCAACTACTACTCCTTTAGCCTATCTTAAAAACGTTGTCAAAATATAAATATTCAATTATCTTTATTATTTTGCGCTTCAATCTAAGATTGTTAATTTTTTCATGAAAATTACTAATTTGAACTAATAATTACATCTTTATATATTAAAAGTCGTCAAATACGTTTTAGTTTAAAACCTGTTCAACTACTGGGTACTTTACTTTATTCACAAAAAACAATATTAATTCTTTTTCACATCAAACTACGTCAGAAAATTTTCCTTCGTCCCATTATTAGATATATTTCTTACCCAGCTGTAAAATAATTGCTATCAATATCTCTTATAGCTTAACTATAAGTGCTCTTAACTCTCACCCAAAAAAACCAGGTTCGATTCCCGGCCCAGACTCTCTAGCATATTTTTCCTCTTCTTCATTTTTTTTCTCCATTTTCCAAACTTTATTATCAAATAACCAAACCAACTCTTAAAAAAAGGCAATTATCTTCAAAATTGTCGATATAAATTAATGCAGTTCGCTGAAAAGCACTTTCCTGTCCCTAGTTCGATAAAAACAGCTATAATCATAATTAAATTCATAACCAGCGATATATCTTGATATTTACCGGGATTTAATCAGCTGCTGGCGCCCAGCCATCAGATAAGCTATAGCTTGAGCGGTCTGAGCAACAAGTTTTCTTATTCTAAGCCATAATTCGATCGAACAGGTGTCTAATTCAAAAGTGACCTCCAGGATTTCGTTTTCTTCAGCAAGAACTTCTCTAGATTAACAATTTTGTTTTCAGCAACGCCTGTCGAACAATCGCTACAGGTAGTCTGTACACGTTTAGTACTTGTCGTTGAATTTGAGGTCATTGTATTATTTTCAGCACGACCTTTTCAGTCGACCCGGATACACACATTGACAGCCTAGAGCAGGCGGAGATGATCGTCCTCGAGGGTACCAGCAAGTGGTCGTGCAAGATCGCCATCACAGGTACCCCATAATAAACACACTGACTAAATCACACTATTTTCATCCAGCTCAATAATAATAATAATAATTATTGTGTTTTTATAATCAAAATCGCGGGGTACAATTATCGGATATTTATTACTAAATAATTAATATATTCTGACACACGCATTTTATTTATTACAAGGCTTCGCTTTGTGTGACGATACGATAAATAATAAATAACTAAACAGTGTTTAAAGAGGACATACGCCAGTAGGTAAAAGTTAAATAATAAATAAAAACAACAAAGAATATTCCTTGGTCTCATTTTATGCGACGCCCGTAAATCGATACCTTTATGTTAGCAGGTGCAGCGCTTTGACCTCACATCTCTTCTTGGTATTTGTTATATTAATTATTTTTAAATTATTTTAATTGAAAAAATATTAAGGGTATTTTTTTATAGGGGTAATTTATTGTTGATAGTTAAGTAATTATTCATTTTTAGTTCGAAGAATTTTTGGATGAATTATTAGGTTTTAATTGGGATTACGGGGGTTAGATTTTTGGGGTGAGCTAAACCGAGGGGATCAATAAACACGAAGAAACCCGGTAGTTGACGGCTGACAAAGTAGATGACGAGGAAAGGAAGCCAAGGGGTTAAAGCCAGCATTTAAATTACCAGTTAAATTTATCAAACCCGTCAGAGCTATTATCTCGTTTTTTATTTTCTCCGTAAATTACTTGGGAGATTTTGTGTTGCTTTTTTATTTTTGTTGCTTTTTAAAATACTACCTCGATTTAATTACTACCCTTTTTTTTTGGTTTATGTTTTTATTTAGGTTTTATTTCTAGGAGGGTAATTTTAAAATTTAAAGATAGTTTTTTATGATATTTAGAAGGGAAATTTATTTTTTCATCTTACGGTAAAAAAAATATTTTGATTTTGTTTTTAAAATCAATAAAAAAAATTTTTTGATAAAAAAAATTTTTCATCTTACGGCAAAAAAATTTATTAAAAATTATTTTAACTTTTGTTTAAAAATGAAAAAAAAAATTTTTTTTGAAAAAATAATTTTTTTTATTTTACGACAAAATTCATCTTACGGCAACAAAAATTTTTTTTTATATTTATTGTAACTCGTTTGAAAATAAAAAAAAAAATTTTTAGAAAAATATTTTTACCAATTTGGACTTTATTTTGAAAAGTAACAAAAAAAATTTAACAAGGCATTTTTTATCTTTCGGATGAATCCATCTTACCGCAAAAATATCCATCATACGGCAAAAATGTCCATCTTACGGCAAGAAAATTTTTTATTAATATTTATTTTAACTTTCGTTTGAAAATTAAAAAAAAATTTGTTTGAAACAAAATTTTTTTTTCATCTTACGGCTGAATACATCTTACGGCAAAAATATTCATCTTACGGCGAGAAAAAAAATATTTCTTTCGGTAGACTTTATTTTTAAAAAGTAACATAAAAAATATTCAATAATACATTTTTTATCTTTCGGGTGAATCCATCTTACGGCAAAAATATTTATCTTACGGTAAAAATGTCCATCTGACGGCGAGAAAATTTTTTTTGTTATTTTAACTCGTTGAAAAATTAGAAAACATTATTTTTTTCATCTTACGGCTAAATCCTCCTTACGGCAAAAATATCGATCTTACGTCAAAAATTTTCATCTTACGGCAAAAAAAATTTTTCAATATTTATTTTAACTTTCGTTTGACAACAAACAAAAAGTTAAAAAAAAAAATTATATTATTCATCTTACGGCTAAATCCATCTTACGGCAAGACAAATTTTTTTAATATTAATTTTAACTTTCATTTGAAAATGAAAAAAAAAACTTTTTAAAAAAAATTAAATTTTTTTTCCATCTTACGGCAAAAATGTCCATCTTACGGCAAGATAATTTTTTTATATTTATTTTAATTTTCGTTTGAAAATGGAAAAATTTTTTAACAAAGGTTATCCATTTTACGGCAACATTTCATCCATCTTACGGCAAAAAATACCCATCTTACGGCGAGAAAAAACTATTTCTTCCAATTTAGACTTTATTCTGAAAAGTAACAAAAATTTCAATAAGACCTTTTTTACTTTTCGAATTAATCCATCTTACGGCAAGAAAAATTTTTTTTTCTCAAATTCTACTTCTCGTTAAAAATCAAAGCGATAATTCATGTCAAAGAAATTTTTTTTCTAACTCATAACATAAAACAAAATGAACTTTCTCATTACATCAAACTACTCGAAAACTTATTTAATAATAAATGTGTAAAAGTATTCGTCGTTTCCGCTATAAAAATTTATAAACTCTTCTAAATCCAGGCGTAATAAAAATAAACGTCAGGCGAAAAAAAAAAAAAAAAAAAGTAAAAGCGGTGAAATAAAAATCGAGCACGATAGCCACAGCGGAAGAGGGTAACAGTTGGCGTTTCTTTCCGCCCCAGTAATCAAATCTCTTGATTCACTTCCGATTAAAATATATACCTATATATCTCTATATATTTAAAGAAAATCCGCAAGCTAAGCCAAGTGATTTTTGTTCTATTCTTGATGAAAAAAAATCACTCGAATAAAATTTGCAACTTTCTTTAAACTTCAATAATAATAATAAGATGGTAATATGACCCAAAATTTAAATTGAATTCGAGATAAATAAATCATTAATCCACTCGGTTAAAGACCAAAGATAACTCCATCAATCACAGGCGGTAAGCATCACTCTGGGGACAAATACGCGTATGATTATTCCCGAAATCAATGAGGATGTTAAACAGTTTTGTGCTGGTATCCTAAGCACATTGTCCTCCCAAACTCCAGATAGTTTCTCGCTTGACTCCACATCTCAATCACAAACATAACATATACATACTGTGTTTACATACCAATTAAACATACACGATATCTGTAACACACCAATATGGTAATTAATAAACCAAACCACCCAGAGGACCAGAAACACTAATCTTAAGCTTATTGATTTTACTTTTTAATATTTTATCCATTTTATCCATTAAAATTGGTTATTAATGTATATTGGTGATGCATGTATATGTTTTGGTCATTCAGTCATACGCACTCATGCACAAACATTTTTTATATTAGTCATTTTTTATTTTATATTGCACTTAGATGTTTCATATTTATAGAATTACGTATTTTATTGTTTTGCCGTAAGATGGATTGTTTTCCATCTCACGGCAATTATAAAGAAGTATTTAGATGTCAACTTGGTATATTAACAATAATTATACGGGTTAATTAAGAACTTCATTCCATCTTACAGCATAATATATAATCCATCTTACGACAAAATATCTTACGGTAATATAGAAAAATTTTCAATAAATTCTAAAGTTCGAAAATATTTTACACTTCATTCCATCTTACAGCGGAAAAACGAAGTATTCTCTTTCTGATGACTTCATTGCATCTTACGGCATATTTTGACATAAAAATTACAATTAAAATTTTTTGCTACGGTCTAATATAAAAATTTTTGATAAAAAACAGTATTTTTTACACTTCATTTCATCTTACGGCAGAATAACAAAAAAATGTTCACTTTTTGATGACTTCATTACATCTTACGGCGTATTGTAACACAAAATTTATAATATAGAATTTTGTTAGGGCGTAATATGAAAATTTTTAATAAAAAAATAGTATTTTTTAACTTCATTTCATCTTACAGCGAAAAAATAAAGAAATATTCATTTTTTGAGGAATTAATTCCATCTTACGGCGTATTTTTAAAAAAAATTGCGCAAAATATCAATAATTATAATGAAATAATTATCTACATAACTTTTTTCATACTTTATTTCACCTTACGACGGAATAATGACGAAATATTCATTCTTTTGAGGAATTAACTCCATCTTACGGCGTAATATAACAAAATTTTGCGCAAATTACTTCAAATTGTCAATAATTATAATAAAATAATTATCTACATAACTTTTTTCATACTTCATTTCATCTCACAGCGAAAAATGAACATACTTCATTCCATCTCACGGTGGAACACTAAAAATATTCTCTTTCTGATGACTTCATTACATCTTACAGCATATTTTGATAAAATTTACAATATAAATTCTTTTGCTGCTGCAGAATATAAGAATTTCCAATAAAAAAAATAGTATTTTTGCACGTCATTTCATCTTACGGCAGAATAATGAAAAAATATTCATATTTTGAAGAATTAATTCCATCTTACAGCGTATTTTAATAAAATTTTGGGCAAATTACTTCAAAATGTCAATAATTATAATAAAATAATTATATACATAATATTTTCATACTTCATTTCATCTTACAGCGAAAAATGGACGTTTTTAATTCCATCTTACGGAATAATATTTAATCCATCTTACAAATTATTTCATTTTATGGTAAAATATAAAAAAATGTCAATCAATTCTTCTATTCGAAAATAATTTACACTTCATTCCATCTCACAGCGGACCAACGAAGTATTAATGACTTCATTACATCTTACGGCATATTTTGACACGAAATTTACAATACAAAATTTCATATTACTGCAAAACATAAAAATTTTCAACAATAAATACTATTTTCGCATTTCACTTCATCTAACGGCAGAACAATGAAGAAATATCCATCTTTTGAAGAATTAATTCCATCTTACGGCGTATTTTACCAAAATTTTGCGCAAAATATCTTGAATTACAATAAAATAACTATCTACAAAATTATTTTCATCCTTCATATCATCTTACAGCAAAGAAAGGAAGTTTTTCACTCCATCTTACGGCAAACAAATATCCAAAAATAATAACCGCTGTAATTTCTTATAAAATTAAAAAATCACGCCGCGCTTTTTGCACGCTTAAAAAAATCGTCAGAATTTTTAATAAATGTGTGTGTCGTCGTATTTATGACTAAAAATTGAAATTCATAAGCATGTGTGTTCAAAATTTTAATTTCTGCGCAACGCATAGTGTTAAACTTAAGCGATAGAACTTTATGATTCGACAAAACAATAACTACTCCAAAGAACATAATGTCTGAGACGAAGACAGTAGGTCAAGTGGAGTAGACACTAGAGTCTGCATTATTACAGTTGTTGTGACTCGATTAGTGTTTCGAAACTGGCATTAAGGGGTAGAAGGAGTTGAGAGGGTGGTAAAACTCACTCGTCAGCTAATTCGAAGGACCAACCACCGGACTTTTTAACTCAACTATCATATCTAGCATCTAGCTCTATTTTCTGTTCCACTAGGACCACCAGGACCACTCAGGGTGAAGGAACCACTATATTACAGTTTACCAACTCCCATTTACCAGCAAGACAACTCACCCGACTTTCGCGGTCTACTCCACTCTGATCCACTCTAACTTGAATTTAAGCTCCAACTTAAACTACATTTTGTCTTAATTTGCTTAAACAATATGCGTTGTAAAAAGCAGGAATAAAAATAATACATTTTTTTTCCTTGAATCCCTAATTTTGTGCTAACGAGACATTTATTTCTAGTTATCTCCGCGCAAGGACTTATCGCCAAAGATAAAAGCGGCACTTCGGATCCTTATGTGACTGTTCAAGTTGGAAAAGTTAAGAAACGAACGAGAACGATAACTCAAGAATTGAATCCTACTTGGAACGAGAAATTTTATTTGTAAGTTTTTTTTATCTTAATTTACATATTTTATAAGGTTTTATGCCAATTGCGGTTCTTAAGACACCAGTACGATCTTATAATGCAAAAATATAAGCAAAAGAGGATTTCTACCCAAAAAATATCGCTAAAAAGCTAAGTACTAATGCCTAAAGAAAGACTAGGAACATTCACAATTGAAGATTATTAAAGGATTGCTTTACAAAAACTGGATTAGATTACCCTACTCAAGAGGCTATTGTGAAGAAAATAAGGGCTTTTCTTCTATATTTTTTTTTTCTATTCTAATTATATGGTTGGGTGGCTCTAAGAGTGAAAATAAGAAAAAATGAAGATGAAAAATTTTAATGATATTTTTAAACTATAAAAATTAATATCAAATATTTAAGATGGCTGTCAGGCTACTAAAGCGCGAAATTTTAAAAATTTGTAATTTATTTAATCATTTTTTAAAAGAATGAATTTTTTCTCAATCTGAATCTTACAAAATAGTCTCAAAAACAGTAAAGAAAAAAAAATTGGGTAATTTTTGAAAATTCCAAATAGACTCAAATAAAATTGAAAAAAATTTTACAACTTTATAAAAATTCAGAAAAAAATTTTTCGTTGCTCATTTTGCGTTTTATAGTTCAATTTTTTATTTTTTACCTTTATTATGGTATTCATCGATGCAGCATTATTTTCATGTTTTATAATAAAAAACAATTTTCTTTATACGCCCTTTTGGCTTTAAGAAAAATTTTCCTAAAGCCAAAAGGGCGTACACCTTCAAGATGAGCCCTTTTGGCGTTAGTAACTCAAAAATTTTTCCTACTGATCGTGACGTTTTGGACGATTTTGAGCTGATTGGCAAAAAAAATTTTTTTGTACGCCATTTTGGCACAAAGCCCTATCTTACTGTAGGAGTACGCTCTTTTGGCATTTGTCACGCGATATATTACTCATGCTTTTGTTGATAATTTTGATTTTTTTAGATTTAGTCTTGTATTCTACGGCTTAATTGATTTAATGTACCAAATAAATAAATTTTATGCACATCTCAAATAATATTCAGGATTAATTCAAGTTTTTTGGGTAATAATAGTGTAACTCAATTTTTTCAACAAGATGGCAGCCAAATGAGTGAATAAAATGGCGGCAATCTCAAGTTTAATGCAATAAAGAACTTGCATTAATTTTTTATCAAAGAAGAATATTCTAATTATTTTTTTAAACAATTTAATTTTTTCTAAATTGATTTTAAAAATATTTATATATTTCTATACTCTTGTATTTGCTATATTCAGATCACATATCACAAAACAGTTGAATTTAACCTAAAAAAAAAATATTGTCAAGTAATACAAAAGATAATTGTTTTTTTTTTTTTTTTTTTTTTTTCAATTAATGCAAATCTCGGATAAATTTTAAGTACTTCTTCAGTATAATTGAAAATTTAGTACTATATTAACAAAATTTGTTCCAGCGAGTGCCACAATTCATCAGACCGCATAAAAGTCCGCGTGTGGGACGAAGACAACGACTTGAAATCAAAACTGCGGCAGAAACTCACCAGAGAGAGCGATGACTTCCTGGGGCAGACGATCATTGAGGTGCGAACCCTCAGCGGTGAAATGGACGTCTGGTACAACTTGGAAAAGCGAACCGACAAGAGCGCAGTCTCGGGCGCCATTAGACTCCACATCAGTGTGGAGATTAAGGGAGAGGAGAAGGTGGCGCCTTACCACGTCCAATACACCTGTCTCCACGAGAACTTGTTCCACAGCCTCTGCGAGGG
Source organism: Cotesia glomerata (assembly GCF_020080835.1). Lineage (NCBI taxonomy): Eukaryota > Metazoa > Arthropoda > Insecta > Hymenoptera > Braconidae > Cotesia > Cotesia glomerata. The sequence goes on along the minus strand of NC_058163.1, from coordinate 2,616,476 downwards.
AAATGACGGCAATGTGAAGCTACCCCAGGCGAAGGGCGACGACGCCTGGAAGGTCTACTTTGAGCCTCCTGGTGAAGAGCTCGTGGATGAATTCGCGATGCGCTACGGAATTGAGAGCATATATCAAGCCATGACGTGAGTGGTTTACTTGATATCAACAAAATTTAATGTTGCTAAGTTCGGTCATGACTCATATTAATGAATATTTAAATGTTCCAGGCACTTCCACTGTTTGTCAACCAAGTACCTGTGTTCAGGAGTTCCGGCAGCGATGTCAGCGCTTCTGGCGAACATTAACGCTTACTATGCACACACGACTGCGTCATCAGCTGTCTCGGCTAGCGACAGATTCTCCGCTAGCAATTTCGGGGTAAGTGTTTCAATTCTAAGTTTATCCCGTAGATGGCGCAGTAAGAAGGAGAAGGGAGGGGAATCTTCTATTTCCATGTTCCTTGTGACGCTTTAGCTGGAGCTTTAAGAGACTGGATACTGGGTACTGGTGAGGGGTGAGAAATGCTGCAATTTCCTGGGAAACAGCTCCATCCGTTACTCAAGAACTGTTCGGCTCGTTTCACAATGCACCCAAAGCGTACTTCAACCCTATCAATTCCCCCGGCTGTCTGACCTACCAGAGTTATTTCGTTTTCGTGTCACATTCATTCTGAATATGCCAACAGGTGGCTCATCTTCATTTTCTACACATACATCCTGGTTTTAATGGACGTTTTTATTTATTGACCTTTTATTTCTTATCACAGAGTTCACTTTTTTAATTATAACTATACTGATAATTGATGTTGATAGAACTTGATGAAACTTTGGATTATAATTTTTTAGAGGGTCATTTTGGATTAGTTCAAAAATGAGCAAAATCGGGAGATTAGTTTTGAAATTAAGGACAGTTTAAGGTTTAAAACTGGCCAAAATAACCTATAAGGTTATTTTGATACACTGAAAGAAATTTTCTTTAAAAATTACCGTTAAATTCACTGTAATCGGAAAAATGTGGTATCCGATTCCTTATTGGTTGAAAAATTGAAGCGCGCAATTTAAATTCCTAGTACTTGTTAGAATTGGTATTAGAGATCAATCTTCACTTAAATTTAGCAACAATACTTTTTAAGATGTTGATAAAAATTAGAACAATGATTTTAAATTATTAAATATAAAATTATAAAAAATGTTTACTATTTACTCAAGCCGTTTTTTAGGAATTCTTCTGCGCTAATTTAGTATATGACAAATGATGAAATATAGAAGACAGGGAAGGTTGTATCGGGACTCTATAAACTTGTAGCGACATTTCTATCCCAGACGCTTCTACTAGAGAAGCCTTTAGCGGAAGCGGTTATTTTAAATATCATTTCTATCACTTAGGCCTTATTACCCGCGGGTACCTTACTATAGGGATCGTGCACTAACTGTAGAGGCAGCACATCTGTCGGAAGTGGAGCGCTCTGGTGTTTAATTAAAGCAAAAAATGGGCAAAAAGTATTACAATAGCTTATGTGTTTTTTTTTTACCGTGTATATTAAATGTGATGGAAGAAATTCAGCATTATTAAGTCAAATAACCATGTAAACATAACCTCCACCGTTCAATTCTACTTCTAAACAAATCATATGCTAGTCATTTTTTATAGAATACCACTAATACTGAGCGAAAAATAATAAAATTTCACAATTTGGTCAATTTGACGTTTCCGACTTGATGTATTTATATATCTCGTGATACAACAAGACTATAGTTGAAAAAATTTTGAAAAATATATAACGATAAATCAACACTAAATCATATGGTAGGGTTTAATATTTTCGCCCATAAGTTTACAATTTATATCATCAGTAGGCGTGACGGTCTAGACACTAAGTCGCTATAACTTTGTATTGAGGGCAAATAGAGAATTTCTGAAGAAATTACACTGAATCAGCTTCAGCAGATGATATTAGATTTAATTTGACTAACGGAATTTTCATTTATAGCAGTTTTAGATAGTACTAGATGTTACAACACTTGTAAAAGTGATTCCACTTAGAATTCTAAATGGATCTTGATAAAGTTTGATATTCTTATTCCCTATAAGGTCGCATTGAATTCGAAATTGAACAAAATCGGTGAATTAATTTGGAAATGGTGAACATTTAAAGTTTTTAAGATTGCTGATTAAAAATAAAATCAAAATGAAATTTGAATTCTTTTTAAAACTTAAACTTAAACTTTCAATACTTTGTTTTAACAAATTTGTCCGTAATTTTGAATTTAAAACTTGTTCCCGCTAATTAAAATTAATTTTGATATAAAATCTTGGATGTTTTGCTAATTTAAATAATTCTCTCCTTTTTTAAACTAAATTTTCCAGAAATTCATCAACTAAATAAATTCTTTTAATAAAACAAATTTAAAATTAACTTAGACGACTTAGAAATTAAAAAAAAATTGTACTCTTTACTACTTACAGAAAGAAAAATTCGTGAAACTTCTGGACCAGCTGCACAACACGCTGCGTATTGATCTGTCGATGTTCAGGAACAACTTCCCAGCATCCAGACCAGAGAAGCTGCAGGACTTGAAGAGCACAGTGGACCTGCTGACGAGCATAACCTTCTTCCGGATGAAGGTCCAGGAGCTGACGAGTCCTCCGAGAGCTAGCACAGTGGTGAAAGACTGCGTGAAAGCCTGCTTACGGTCGACGTACCAGTTCCTGTTCGAGCATTGCTACGAGCTGTACAACAGGGAGTTCCAGGTGGACCCGAACGAAGCTAAGCGGGATCCTAATGACCACGGCCCGGTCCTGGACTCCCTGGACTTCTGGCACAAGCTGATCGCGCTGATTGTCTCGGTGATAGAGGAGGACAAGAACAGCTACGGTCCTGTGCTCAATCAATTCCCTCAAGAGCTGAACATCGGTCAGCTGTCCGCCGCTACCATGTGGTCACTCTTCGCAGTAGACATGAAGTACGCCCTCGAGGAGCACGAGCAGTACCGACGGTGTAAGTCTTCCGAGTACATGAACCTCCACTTCAGGGTGAAATGGCTCCACGCCAACTACGTCAAGGACGTTCCACCGTACAAAGGCGCAGTTCCTGAGTACCCAGCCTGGTTCGAGCCGTTCGTTATGCAGTGGCTCAACGAAAACGATGACGTCTCACTTGAATATCTCCATGGTGCCTTTAATAGAGATCAAAAGGACGGGGTGAGTTTTTTTTAAATTTTATACTGTTTAATAACACTCACTGGAAAATAATTTCTTGATCCAAAAATAAAAAGATTGAAAAGTAAATAATAATAATAATAATAATAATAAACTTAACTCAATATCAATTTTCTTAATTAGCAATAGAATTTTTTTTATAAATTATAAATAAAAAAAAATTTACCTAGTCGGGACTCGAACCTGTTCCGCTCCGCGCGATTAAAAAAGAGTTATGCCACTTCGCTAATATAAAATTTGTGAGCTCTATTAAAATTCAAATTTTTTTATATATTCGTCTCAATTATTGACAGGGGTCTAAATATTGACACCCTAAATTATTTTTAAATATATTTAATCATCTGTAATAAGAATAACTATCATATAAATTTTTATTAAATTCTAATTAATTAAAAAATTGAAAAAAATTACTGTCAGTTCAAAATATTAAATATTAATTATTAAAAAAAAATAAAAGCACCAGATCAAACCTTACGAACGTTTTTTAATGCTGTTTAAATTAATTTAAATTTTTTTTAAATGCTGTTTAAATTAATTTCTTTGTCTAATTATATGATCTTTTTTATTTAATTAACAATATATGAAAAATTTATAAAATTGAATAATCGAAATTAATTGTTTCCTTTATAATATTTAAATAATGGGTGTCAATAACTAGTTGATAATTTTTAAGTTGAATCTCATATTGACAGCCATTCGACAGCGCTATCACGCCTTTTTTTGACTTTAACCTAAAAAATTTACTGTAAGAGTTTGAACTCTTCTGATTCAATAAATTATTTTAAAATTAATTTTTATATTTTTATAAGTAATTAATCATATATGGAAATTATTATTAATAAACTTTAATAATATTGATTACTTATAACAAGTTTCGATAAATAAGAATAAGCAGATGATTCGACGCATGCGCAGTATAGGTGTCAATAATTGGGGCTAAGGTATGTCAATAATTAGATCAATCAGTTTTTTAACCTGCCAATAATTGGTGTATCCGAATACTCTATTTAATTATTTAAAATTAATTAGTAAATATCAATGATTATCATTTTAAAAAAAGGAATTGATTAGTAAAAACATTCCTTGAGACATTACCACAAACAAAATTCAACGATATTGATATTTGATTGCTTAAAAAAAAATGAAATCATAGCTTTGTCTCTTGTAATGTCAATAATTCAGGGTTTTTACCTTATGTAAGGTTGAAAAGTGATTTCAATCGTTTTTAATGTAGATTTTTCAAATTTTTATGAAGGGACAAACACGATAACTTTTGAAAAAATGAATTTTTCAACTCAATTTATTTTTTAATCTCTCCATCTGCCTAATAGGAAGTTAAGTATTGAAAATTGCAGCTTAATATTGTTTTGTTTAATTATAATTGATTTTTGTTCTGCTGGCGGAGAAGTTTTCTGTCCTTTAAGCCATATATAAAAATTTATTTTTAAATAGAGCTTTATGACAGCTGACACTATACTCAATTGTGTTCTTTGACTGACCGAAGGTCAGTCTTTAATTGGTCCTTTTTTATGATTCACATCGGAACGAAAGAGGGCGTTCAATTCGTAAGAAAACAAATACTATCCGCGGGAAAATTCAAACAAGCTTTAAAATTGAATTGGAAATAGAATTTCTTGTAATTTATTTGTTATTAACTTATTAAAATAATTTTTTTAATTCATTCTTATAGTTTAGAGTAAATAATTGCTATTTTTCCATAAAAAAAAAGTGGTTTTAATAGCTTATAGTGTAGATTTTTCAAATTTTTATGCAGGGACAAACACGATAACTTTTGAAAAAATAAATTTTTCAACTCAATTTATTTTTTAATCTCTCTTTCTGCCTAATAGGAGGTTAAGGATTGAAAATTGCAGCTTAATATTGTTTTGTTTAATTATAATTAATTTTTGTTCTGCTGGCGGAGAAATTTTCTGTCCTTTAAGCCATATAGAAAAATTTATTTGTAAATAGAGCTTTGTGACAGCTGATACTATACTCAATTGTGTTCTTTGACTGACCGAAGGTCAATCTTTAATTGGTCCTTTTTTATGATTCACATCGGAACGAAAGAGGGCGTTCAATTCGTATGAGAACAAATACTATCCGCGGGAAAATTTAAACAAGCTTTAAAATTGAATTGTAAATAAAATTTTTTGTAATTAACTTATTTAAATTATTTTTTAACTTCTCCCTTATAGTTAACAGTAAATAATTATTTTAAGAATTTATAAGAAATTATTTTCCAAATTTAATTACTTATTCCTTAAAACTCACTATATTATTACTTCTAATGAAAATTAAATTCATAAATGAAACGTTATAAGACAATTTAACGGTTCACGTCGTCACGGAACTAGTAATTAAGCATTATGGCGCTCAATAACCATCAAACACAATAGTTACCACAGAAGCAATAATATACTGCGTAAAGCTTGAAAGTTTTGAAGTTAATTAATAGTTGGATAAATTATGGTAATAATTAAATGAAAATTGAATAATTGCAGTTCATAAAGAGCAGCGAGCACGCCCTTTTCAGTGTATCAGTAGTAGACGTATTTACCCAATTAACGCAGTGCTTCGACGTCGTTTCCAAACTGGAGTGTCCTGATCCGGAAATCTGGAAGAGGTATATGAAGAGATTCGCCAAGACTATTGTTAAAGTCCTGATGTCTTACTCGGATATCGTAAAACGAGAGTTTCCAGGCCACCTTAAGGATGAAAGAATTGTAAGTATTATTTAACAATACATAAATAATTTAATTTTAATCTTTTTATTGTAGCAATATTTTTTTAAAGATTATCTCAGTAAAATTTACCGGAGTAAAAAAAAAAATAATTTTAATGCAGCTTACCGCGATCGTAAAATAGAATTATTATTGAAGATATTATCAATGGAATTTTATTACTATTTTTATAGGTTTTATATTTTGGAAAAGATTTTAGTTTGATAAGAGTGAATGTTTAATTAATTTTTGAGATTTAATTTATTTTTTGAGGTGAGTTCACTTGAAAATATATATAGAATAATTGCTAATAGTAAAAAAAAATAACGAATTTCATTAAAGTACATTTTTAAAAATAATATTCAACTAATTGGATAAAATTTAATTAGAATGATTATTGTATAAAAGTGTTGTTAGAATTAACTGTAATTGAGCAACAACTAATCACCCAAATGTGTAATTTTTTATACAGCTGATAAGTCGAGAGCGATTGCAGCGCCGCCTCAAAGTCGGTGGATAATTCCGGTACTTAGATTAATTTTTACTGTCAAGTCCGGTTAATTTTTTAGTAATTTCAGTAAAAACATTTTATTTCACTGGAATTTTTAATATTAATAGTCTGAAATAACTATTAATCTTATCAATTTTTTACGTTTATTATTTTTAAGCTTTTTAATAAAAATTAATGGTACTTTTTAATATTTTTTTTCGTAGTATTTGTGAATAATTATTCAAAAAATTAAAATAAGATTATAAATTGCGAAATATTTTACTATTATTTATAAAGAAAATTTATTTCAAGAAAAAGCACTAAAGTTTTAGCTTCTCAAAAATTTTTCAATTAAATTAACAAAATAAAGTCAATTTTAATTACAATCTAACATTTTTCCTACTAAATTTGCGCCAAAAAGTCCTTTTAACTAGGTTATGGGCCCAGTTTCTTAAAAATTCAAATGGTCAAAATTTTAACCTTTTTAATAAAAATTAATGGTACTTTTCAATATTTTTTTTTCGTAGTATTTGTGAACAATTATCCAAAAAATTGAAATAAGATTATAAATTGCAGAATATCATACTATTATTTATAAAGAAAATTTCTTTTATGAAAAAGCACCAAAATTTTACTTTTTCAAAAATTTTTTCAATTAAATAAAAAAAAAGTCTATTTTCATTACAATCTAACATTTTTCTTTCTATTTTTTCGGCAACAAGTACAAATATAACCATTAACTGCCAGGTTATGGGCCCAGTTTTTAAAAAAAATCTAATTATCAACAAACTTTCCAAAATTTAAAGTCTTTTAAATTTAGAAAATTTACTTTTAAATTTAGAAGCAACTATTTAAATCCAAATAGTTGCTTCTAAATTTCTTAGTAACTTCAATAAAAATATTTTATTTTACTGTAATTTTAAAAAAATAATTATTAATCTTATTATAATCATTTTTAACTTTTGAGGTAAAAATTATTCGTACTTATCAATATTTTTTATTACATTGTACAGTGCAACCTTGATATAACGAAACTCAAGGGAAATAAAAATTTTTCGTTATATCGAGTTATTCGTAATAATGAGGTTTATTATATAGAAGTTAGATTAAACTAAATTCGTTATAACGAGGTAAGAAAATTTCCACTAATGAATAAGAACTCATTTAAATCAAAACACAGAATTATTTATTTGAAAATATTTAAATCAGTTTAAGGTCAAAACAGACATAGAATGAATAAAATAGACAAAATAAAGATAGAATTTATTAAAGAAAACATAACATGATTGAAGAATAATGTTATTAGCTTAATCTTCATTTTTCGTTCCTTTACTCGAAAAAAAGTCATCAATTTTAGTCTGCTTGCCAGTGTTTGTAATTATATCCAAAGCACAATCTAACTCCGTAATTAATTTAACTACACCGTCAGATAAACCACCTTTTACAATTTTTAATCTTTTACAATTTGCACGCAACCCAGTTTCTTCGGAAAATCTTTCTTTAGACTTCAAAATTGTAGCCAGTGTACTAATGGGAATTTCAAACTTCTTTGCTATATCGATTTTCTTCATTACAGGATTTTCGTTTACGTACTTGATGATTTGCCGTTTTTCTGCAATACTTAAAGAACACCTTTTCCGTTTTTCAGCCATTGCAACTTTAAAACTACTAGCAATTACAAACAGCAGTGTTTACAGTGATCAAAAAGCTATGACTGACTTATGAAGAATTATACATGTCAGCACTCGTTAAGACATTAGTTATTGTGGAATTAAGGTAGTACCCTCGCCAGAGTCGTTTTCTTAGGATTTTTTTTAACTTCGGCAGATTAATATTCATATAATTCTGCGTCGATTGGCGCAATTTGAAAATTTTTGACCATTTAGTTTCAGAGATATTTAATTTCAAAGTTTGAGTTTTGAACGCTCTTTTACATTGCGGTATACGGGATATCGAAAAGTTTACCTACAAACATTTTTATATCTCAGAAACTTTTCTTAGGATTCTTTTAAAAAACTAGAGTAACGTTAACTAACAACTAAACAATTTTTTAAAAATAATTTCATTGATAATTACCACACAGTTTCAGAGAGATTTATTAATAAGTAATGAAAAATTTACCAGACTTTAGCCGAGGAGGGGATACGTTAATAAAACTGTGGCAACAACGCAAGTTTTGTGAGCCGCGAAAAAAATATGAGACGCGCATGCGCTGAAAAATTTGAAAAGTTTAATTTACTTTAAGTGTAACATTATAGTTATTAATTTTATTTATTTAAAAAAAAAAGTAACAATGATTATTTTATGAAAATAAGTATTTCTCTATATTTATAAAAATTCAAAAAGTTAATAAGTTGAATATAATAATATATATTAATCTTTCATAAGTTATAAAAATAATAGTCAGATGAAATAATAAAAAAAATACTAAAATTTAAAATCCGTAAATACATCAACATAAAAAATTCAATTACTGATTTTTCTGAAAAAACAAAACAATATTGTCAATTATTTTTTTTCTATTTGTTATTTGCATATTTGCTAGTGATTTCTGTCGTTTTTCAAGGACTTTTTTTTATGAATCGTCTTTTATAAGTCAATTTTTCAGACATTGTAATTATATTTCCGAATAAATGTATGTAAATAAATAAATAAACGCATGTGTCAAAACAGAGGTTAATCTACAGTTAGTCCAAAACACTACAGTATAACCACTATAAAATATCTTAACGCTCACGCAGTGTTGCCAGACTTTTCAAACGATCAGTTTCTCGTTTGTGATTGGCTAAAATAAGTACATAAACAGCAAAAAGTTTTAGGCTTGTCAATAATGACTCTAAAGTATATGTACCATACACTCTAGCACAAACTTTTGACGACGGAAGTCGCGAGGGTACTACCTTAAGTGGGGATAATTTGTAGAATACGTTATGTAGAAGTTATTGGCTAGGAAATTCGTTATATAAAGGTCAATAATAGTTTCTATCTATATTTTGCAATGATTGAACTTTCGTTATAGTGAGGTTGTTTGAAAAATATATTCGTAATATAAAGGTATATTATTTTACATAGACTCTTATGGGCAGTTCTAGGGGATTTTGAAAAATTCGTTAAATCGAGGAATTTGTTATATTGAAGTTCGTTATATTGAGGTTGCACTGTATTTGCAAATAATTATATATATAAATTCCGTAAACTTTTTTGGTGGCTCCTTCAAGGCTTTCCGCTCTAATCTCAAGAAACATATATTGCAATATTATTAAAAACTAGAATTCAAATTTGCGCGCGCAAGCGCGCGCCTAACTATAGCGTTTGCGTATATTTTCATGCTTATGATATATTCGACCAATCACGTTACAAATAGTTTGTTAACATGATATATTTTCATATTTTTCATCTAAATTATAAGAGTGGAACACCATTAATTTTGTTTTTCTTTTTTTGAACTTTTGAATTTTCTTTCTTTTTAATTTTCTCCAGGCATTGCAAAATGAACCTTTCTGTGTATAATTTTCGAGCCAAAATTCTCAGATTTAATAATTTATAATTAATATCTTATAATTTAAAGTATGTACTGATTATTGTATAATGCCGATTGGCGTCAAATGAATAAATAAACAAATGAATAAATAAATAAAGAAATGAAAGGATGAAATATTCAATAAAAAATTACTAATTAATATTTCAACTTACAGGCGTGCATCCTAATGAACAACATCCAGCAGCTGCGAGTCCAGCTGGAGAAGATGTTCGAATCAATGGGAGGAGAAAAACTAGAGGAAGACGCAGCAAATATCCTAAAAGAACTCCAGCAACAATTAAACACCGCGCTGGATGAACTAGCGGTGCTCTTCGCCAGGAGCTTGGAACCGAGAATAACTGTTTCCGTCCGCGAACTCGGGGACTTGCTTTTGGCGATAAAAGGCGGCGGGCAGGTTAACCTACAACAAGCTGCGCAGAGAGACGCTGTCGCGATGGAGGCCGATGATGTCCTCAGGCCGCTTATGGACCTCCTGGATGGAAGTTTGTCGCTGTATGCCCAGTCCTGCGAAAAGACAGTGCTTAAGCGGCTGCTCAAGGAACTCTGGAAGATTGTCATGAGAATTCTTGAGAAAACTGTTGTGCTGCCACCTATGACTGATAAGAGTGTAAGTTCTTAAGTAATTCTGCCCCAAGCGGCACAAACTTATTTTTGGTAATGTTTTGTTGAATTTAAGTTAACGATTATTGAATTTTCAACTTCTGGATGAGTAAAATCTATCAAAAAGTCAATTTTTGTTGTGACGCTTGGGTGTTATGCTGTTAGTATAAATTTTTGAATTTGACGCGCTACTGTCCGCCATTTTGCGGCTTAGGAATTGTACCCGCCATCTTGTCGGAGATTTCTAACTGTCTGTTTTTTTGGATTTTTACTTCATTAATAAAGAAATTAATGAAGTTTTTCATGATTTTATAGTTGATATAATGTATTGGATTTTTTTTTTTTTTACAGATGATGTTCAAGAACTTGACCGATAATGCTAAAAATCTAGCAGCGAATGCCAAAATTGAAGATATGTCGAGAATATTCAAGAATCATATGGCTGGAAAGCCAGATGTGAAGAATGCACTCAGTGGAGTGATGGTGAGTTGAAATTTAGTTTTATCTTATTATATAAAATTTATTATATACATAAATATATATACAAAAATTATATTACATCTAATTATAGAAAAGTAAGGAACTTGCTTTAATTTAATGACGTTAAATGTAATATGGTTTTATGAAAAGATTTTGAAGGAACAATATTATGTAATGCAACAAAATAATGAAATTATACGGTGAAAAATTTTTTTAAACTTTACTATCAGTGCATTGCAATGCTGGATTATAATAAAACTGACCGCAAATCTAGTACGGAAATCCGAAAAAGTTGAATTTGAACAAAGTAAAAATTAATGAAAAATTTTCACAGTGAAGGAAATTTTTATTAGATACTGAATAAATCTTGCGCTAAAAAAAAATTTTTGCTCTGATAAAAAATTGGATTTTTTTATAAATTAATTATAAAAACTCGATAATTTTACCGTGTAAAAAAAGCGACTTATGGTTGTGACGTCATTATATCTTTTGGGGCTGAGAGCCAATGAAAATCACGTTATACACTTGTATTTTCTGTACACACAACGCCACCTTAAATAATAACTAAATGACCATCTAACCTTAAAAATAACTATTATCTTTAACATACTTATAATTATTGCTTCTTATCTAGTTATTTTGAAATTAATAGACATTAAAATTTAAATATATGATGGGGGATTAATTATAACCTATTTTTGGTAAAACGGCTGTATATTTTTTTTCAAACTGAGAACGCCATCATAAATATTTCTAAATTATGCCGTAAGATGGCGTTACTCTAAATGACGTCACTAGCGTTAGAATTAACATTCTAAAGATAAAATTTTTATTTAATTAAATTCTTTAAATTAGTTTTATTAAATTAAAAAAAATAAAATTTACCATGCAATTTTACTATTAATTAATTAATAATTAACTCGTTAATGAATATCTTAAAGCCTGGAGATAAATGCGAGTTAATATTTGAAAATAATAATATTAAATTGTAATCCTGGTTGTTATCAATGGAATTTAAATTTGTCCCGTTAATTGTACAATAAAATTTTTATTCCGATTATAAATATATATAAATATAAATAAAATATAAATATAAAAGTGAGGTTAAGGAGTCGGTTAGATTTGCGGGAGCTTAGCGCTCTTGTGATTATTTAACTGTAAATTATTATTATTGATTATGATTATTATTATTGATGTCATGCATTTACGGAAATAATTGAAATTGAAGGAACCACGGCGTTTATCGAGTGTTAATTCGGCTTTCGGCAACACGCACGTGTAATATATTAACTGCGTTTTGACTAATAAAAATAAAAAATAACAAATCACACTTTAAATTATGAAACAGTATTGCACATACGATTGCACACATTATACATGCTATCATAAGACATTATAAAATAAAATAATAAAAAACAAATAAAATAAAAGTTATATTAATAACGCTGTGGTCGGCCCGCTATTGTCCGCGCTTTAGAACAAATTACAGTGACATTTGTAAAAAGATTAAATATATTCTGAAAGTCTAATTGTCTTTCTATTATTATTAAATTTACTTATTATTAACTTTTTATCATTATTAAAAAAATTAAATCAAAGAACATGCAAGTTCTCTATTGGTCCGATATAATTATGTATAATTATATAGAATTGTATATGATTACACAAATTTTTTACAATTATTTCAATGTTTATAAATTTTTTTTAATTTTGTAGAAAATTGGATATAATTTTACATAATTATCTCTGAAAACAATTGATTTGATATAATTATATGTAATTAAAAAAAAAACTGGATATAATTTTTCATAATCAATTACAAATCATATATAATTTTATAAAAATTATCCAAAACTGTTTATATAACAATTAAAACTAATAAATTATAAATTTCTAGGACATATCCAAGGAAGTAGAAAAGAACCTTTCGCCGAAACAATGCGCAGTATTAGACGTCGCATTGGACACGATAAAGCAATACTTCCACGCGGGAGGTAACGGCCTGAAGAAAAACTTTTTAGAGAAATCCGCAGAGCTCCAAAGTCTGAGATACGCCCTCAGTCTGTACACGCAGACGACGGACACTCTCATCAAGACCTTCGTCACCACTCAGCTCAACCAGAGTAAGTACCACCCTATATTTTAAAATAAAATCTAGATATATATGTAGCGAGTATCTTAAAATCTTACAATTATAAATAATGAAACCGCGGTCGATAAAAAATGTGTTGAATATACGCGTAAATAATTATCGCGTATAAACAGTGCCCCTGAACAACGCAACAACCCTACGTCAACGTCAACGTTCCGTGAGCAGTGATAAAGGCGACGATGGTGATGACGATGGGATGGAAGGGTTAGAAGAGCCCCTTCGTCAAAGTAAACCGCCGCCTCTTAGACGGGAAAGTCGACAAGGTACCAGAGAAACAATCTGCAGACAACTCTGAGACCTTTTAATTTAATATTCAATTATGTATTTCATTTTGCACATCTCAAATTCTAAAAAACACTTTAGATTTTATTATTACTAATTTTTTTTTTTATTTAAATTTATTGCAATAGAGAAGTTGCATAAGGTAAAGTACTCAGTACTTGAACACTTATAAAAATGGGACCAGTACTTGAACAGACTTTTCGAATTGTTGTAATACAAAATCCGTATATTTATTACTCGGAAAAAAGTAAACTGTAATATTCACTCGGATTCCGGTTAATTTTTATAGTTTCAAACAGTAAAGCGGACATCGGAGTGGCAAAAATATAAATATTACAGAACTTAATGTAGAAAGTATAAAAGCCACAATTTATAATTTAATATCCAAAATAAGTGATTAGTAGCTGTCACTATAGTAAATAACGACTCTTTCATCTTAAAAAATTACAGTTTCAAACAGTAAAAATTGCCATTTAAATATATAGTCCATATTATGAGGAGAAGGGGAACTCAGATGAAAGAGAAGGGACTCTCACTCTGGGAGAATTTAACATTTGAAACAGTAAAAATTATACTTTTAAAATATACATTTTACCAGTCCAAGCAAGTCAATAATTACAGTTTGATTTTTAGCGTGGCGTTTAAGATTTACCATTTTATTTTGTAAATATTGACGTTGCTTGTATTAGAAATTTACTAACTTTATTTTATACTTTTTACATATCATAACATCATTTTTTAGGTACGAAATGATAAATATCAAAGTCTGAATTCTTAATTATTATAATTCAACATTTTAGACATTTACATAGCGAATATTACGGTTTGAAATAGTATTTTCTTCCATGTAAAGAGTAAATTGTAATGTTTAAATGGTAAATATTATAAAGTGAATAGTAATATCACGATTTTACTGTTTGAAATTGTAATTTTTAGCAGTTGATCATTACTTATTACACGGAAAAAAGTAAACTGTAATATTTACTCGGATTCCGGTTAATTTTCATAGTTTCAAACAGTAAAGCGGACATCGGAGTGGCAATAATATAAATATTACAGAACTTAATGTAGAAAGTATAAAAGCTACAATTTATAATTTAATATCCAAAATAAGTGATTAGTAGCTGTCACTATAGTAAATAACGACTCTTTCATCTTAAAAAATTACAGTTTCAAACAGTAAAAATTGCCATTTAAATATATAGTCCATATTATGAGGAGAAGGGGAACTCAGATGAAAGAGAAGGGACTCTCACTCTGGGAGAATTTAACATTTGAAACAGTAAAAATTATACTTTTAAAATATACATTTTACCAGTCCAAGCAAGTCAATAATTACAGTTTGATTTTTAGCGTTGCGTTTAAAATTTACCATTTTACTTTGTAAATATTGACGTTGCTTGTATTAGAAATTTATTAACTTTATTTTATACTGTTTACATATCATCAGATCATTTTTTAGGTACGAAATGATAAATATCAAAGTCTGAATTCTTAATTATTATAATTCAACATTTTAGACATTTACATAGCGAATATTACGGTTTGAAATAGTATTTTCTTCCATGTAAAGAGTAAATTGTAATGTTTAAATGGTAAATATTATAAAGTGAATAGTAATATCACGATTTTACTGTTTGAAATGGTAATTTTTAGCAGTTGATAATTACTTATTATAAATCGACTGTTATTTATTACAGTTTAATTTTTTCCGTGTATGAGTAATATGCGCATGTTATAATTGTTCATTGATACAGTAATTAATTTCCATAAATTTTTCTAATTATAAATCAAAACAATTATATTTTTGTTAACTTAAAAGTTGACATGAGAATAGCCGATAGATGCTACTTTTTTCACGAAAAAGGTACTAAACCGTAAGCCGAACAATCAGTAAAAAAACGGTATCTCATCATTTTAAGTAAAAAAAATTGTACCACCCAATGAAATAGACTTTTCTAAATAATACATATTTTTTGCAAAGACATAAACAATAATTTTTATATTAAATTTTAGCGTCTAACTATACCTCCAAATTTTAAAAGCGGTACCCAGAACTTGAACAAGCTGGGGCCGTATAATTTTAACAGCACTCTAATCTCTAATAGAATTATAGACTAGTGATCAGCATTGTGATTTGTATTAATTACTGCAAATTAAATAAGTTTTATCGCTAACAATTAGTGTAGTTAAAAATTATTGAACGTTATGAATTGAGTTTTTTTGATTTATAATTGAAAATTTGCTTTGTCATTCATAAAAAATGTAATTAAAAAATTAAATACAAATATTTCTCATTTTTTAATGAACATATTAAATATTCATAGTATCATTTTCAATAATAATCAACAATATGTTGTAATTCTTTAGATATTTCAACAAAACGTTGAAAATTTTCGGTGTGTCTATTGCCATATATTTTATTAGTTCAACTACTGCTCCCGGAGTGTTCAACTACTGCAGCTTGTCAGTATTAATTGTTCAACTACTACTCCTTTGATGGTCTATCTTAAAAACGTTGTCAAAATATAAATATTAAATTATCTTTGTTATTTTGCGCTTCAATCCAAAATTGTTCATATTTTCATGAAAATCACTAAGTTGAACTAATAATTACATCTTTATATACTAAAAGTAGGGTCAAATACGTTTTACTTTGAAACTTGTTCAACTACTGGGTACTTTACCTTATTACTTGACAATATTTTTTTTTTAGGTTAAATTCAACTGTTTTGTGATATGTGATCTGAATATAGCAAATACAAGAGTATAGAAATATATAAATATTTTTAAAATCAATTTAGAAAAAATTAAATTGTTTAAAAAAATAATTAGAATATTCTTCTTTGATAAAAAATTAATGCAAGTTCTTTAGTGCATTAAACTTGAGATTGCCGCCATTTTATTCACTCATTTGGCTGCCATCTTGTTGAAAAAATTGAGTTACACTATTATTACCCAAAAAACTTGAATTAATCCTGAATATTATTTGAGATGTGCATAAAATTTATTTATTTGGTATATTAAATCAATTAAGCCGTAGAATACAAGACTAAATCTAAAAAAATCAAAATTATCAACAAAAGCATGAGTAATATATCGCGAGACAAATGCCAAAAGAGCGTACTCCTACAGTAAGATAGGGCTTTGTGCCAAAATGGCGTACAAAATAATTTTTTTTGCCAATCAGCTCAAAATCGTCCAAAACGTCACGATCAGTAGGAAAAATTTTTGAGTTACTAACGCCAAAAGGGCTCATCTGGAAGGTGTACGCCCTTTTGGCTTTAGGAAAATTTTTCTTAAAGCCAAAAGGGCGTATAAAGAAAATTGTTTTTTATTATAAAACATGAAAATAATGCTGCATTGATGAATACCCTAATAAAGGTAAAAAATTGAACTATAAAACGCAAAATGAGCAACGAAAAATTTTTTTCTGAATTTTTATAAAATTGTAAAATTTTTTTCAATTTTATTTGAGTCTATTTGGAATTCTCAAAAATTACCCAATTTTTTTCTATGTACTGTTTTTGGAAGTATTTTGTAAGATTCAGATTAAGAAAAAATTCACTCTTTTAAAAAATGATTAAATATATTTCCAACTTTTGAAATTTCGCGCTTTAGGATAGCCTGACAGCCATATTGAATATATGATATTAATTTTTGTAGTTTAATAATAAAAAATCATTCAAATTTTAATTCTTAGAACCACCCAAACATATAATTTGAATTAAAAAAAAAACATATAGAAAAAAAGTCATTCTTTTCTTAACAATAACCTCTTAAGGAGGGTAATCTAATCCAGTTTTTGTAAAGCAATCCTTTAATAATCTTCAATTGTGAATGTTCCTAGTTTTTCTTCAGGCATTAATACTTAGCTTTTTAGCAATATTTTTAGGGTACCAATTCTCTTTTGCTTATATTTTTGCAATATAAGATCGTACTGGTGTCTTTGGAACCTTCATTGGTGTAAAACGTCTTAAAACTTTTTAAATATGTAAATTAAGATAAAAAAAAACTAACAAGTTAAACTTCTCATTCCAGAAAGGATTCAATTCTAAGAGAGCCATTCAAATATATAATTTGTTACATAAATTTTTTGAGACTTCAAATTTTTTTATTTTTCATATCAAAATATATTTTCAAAGTGATTTTGGCAACAAAAAATTTTTTATACGCCTTTTTTGCATTTGTCACGTGATATTGTAATCATCTCGATTATTAGTCATCGCCGCTGAAGCTGTCACCGCAATTCTACTAAGCTTTGCCGAAGCAATCATTAATCATGGGCTTACTCGATAATTTTTAACAAGGTCTGAGGACTTGTAGGTTAAGATCTAGATGTAGAAGTAGAGTAACTTACTGATAAGCTGACAAGCGCATCTTTCTTGGCATTAAGCGCGGATTTTGAGGTTCTTTTGTCTTCCAGACACACTAGATGGCGGAGCGGTAGGGGAACTTAGTCTCCAGGTGGACCTGTTCACTCATCCTGGCACCGGGGAACAGAAGATAACCGTGAAAGGTAAGCAGAGTCATGATAGTTATTAGTAATCTACATCATTGTTTTTGAATAGTTGATTAATTGTTGGTCATTTTTAACAGTGTCACAAGCGAACGATCTGAAGTGGAACCCGCAGTCCTTCAAACCTTACGTGGAGGTTAACTTAATAGGACCCCATCTAGCGGAGAAGAAACGGAAATACGCGACTAAATCTAAGAGCGGAACGTCGCCGAAGTTTAACGAAACTTTCCATTTGTAAGTATATAATTTTTTTTTTTATTAAAAATTTACTAAATTAATTATAAAAATTTTTTATTTATCAATTTTAAAAAATGATATGGGCCAAATTAAAAAATAATTTTTTTAAGCTTGAAAAGTAAATAATAATAATAATAATAATAAACTTGCATCAATATCAATTTTCTTAATTTGCAATAGAATTTTTGTTACAAATTATAAATAAAAAAAAGTTTACCCAGTGGGGACTCGAGCCCGGTACGCTCCGCGCCATCAAAAAAGAGTAATACCACTTCGCTATTATAAAATTTGTGAGCTCTATTAAAATTAAAATTTTTTTGTATATTCGTAATAAGGTAAAAGCCTCAATTATTGACAGGGGTCTAAATATTGACACCCTAAATTATTTTTAAATATATTTAATTATCTGTAATAAGAATAAATAATATAAATTTCTATTAAATTCTAATTAATTAAAAAATTGAAAAAAATTACTGCCAGTTCAAAATATTAAATATTAATTATTAAAAAAAAATAAAAGCACCAGTTCATCAAACCAGCTTAGGAACGTCTATTTTCTTAACAACTTTGATTAGAAAAGCATTTTTTTTAAATGCTGTTTAAATTAATTTCTACATCTAATTATATGATCTTTTTTTTTTTTTTTAACAATATATGAAAAATTTATAAATTGAATAATCGAAATTTATTGTTTCCTTTATAATATTTAAATAATGGGTATCAATAACTAGTTGATAATTTTTAAGTTGAATCTCATATTGACAGCCAGTCGACAGCGCTATCACGCCTTTTTTTTACTTTAACCTAAAAAATTTACTGTAAGAGCTTGAACTCTTCTGATTCAATAAATTATTTTTAAATTAATTTTTACATTTTTAAAAGTAATTAATCATTTATGGAAATTATTATTAATAAACTTTAATAATATTGATTACTTAATAATAAGTTTCGATAAATAAGAATAAGCAGATGATTCGACGCATTCGCAGTATAGGTGTCAATAATTGGGGCTAAGGTATGTCAATAATTAGATCAATCAGTTTTTTAACCGGTCAATAATTGGTGTATCCGGATAATCTATTTAATTATTTAAAATTAATTAGTAAATATCAGTGACTATCATTTTAAAAAAAGAAATTGATCAGTAAAAACATTACTTGAGACATTACTACAAATGAAATTCAATATTGATATTGCTTAAAAAAAATGAAATCATAACTTTGTCTCTTATAGTGTCAATAATTGGGGCTTTTACCTTAATCCCGCTACTTTTAAAATTTAAATTTTGCGGGTTTTTACTGCCGCCATTTCATGCTAGATTTAGGCCGCCATCTTGTTTACCCATAAATTTTGGTTCTTTTTGGGTGTAATGTGGTCTTTATCACCAACTGAATCAATTTATCACAAAAAATATCTAAAATATTCCATTAAATAGTGTCAATGTGATTTTTTTGGTAAAAATTGAATTTTTTTTTAAATATTAAATATTTGTTATATTGAAAATGAAAAAATAATTTATAACAAAATATTGAATAATAATTTTATAAATAAAAAATTTCAGCATGATTGGAAACGATCAACAACTGCTGGACTACCTAGAGCTGCATGTGTGCGTAAAAGACTACTGTTTTGCGCGACCGGATAGTCTAGTAGGTGTCGCTGTAATCCAACTAAAGGACATCGCCGAGGAAGCGTCACGTCCTTACGTCCTATCTCTCGGAAAGCGAATCCAGATGGACGAAACCGGATGGACGATTTTGCGCATCCTATCCCAGCGAAACAACGACGAGGTCGCTAAAGAATTCGTGAAACTAAAGAGCGACATCCGCCAGGAGAACCAGCAACCTAACCCCACCTGAATTACCACCTCAAAATAGATACCTACAAGTATAAAACGCGGCTCGGGGCTTTGAAAGAGCTCCTAAGCCAGAAGGTTATAAAAAAGCTACTGAAGACTATATATAGTCTTCGCAGAACTGAAAAGATCGCACAATCAACAAAATGGCGTCTCAACACACTTATGGCGATCACAAATAATAATAATCGATTATAATAACATTAAAAATAACAAAGTTAACCTAAAAGACTACGCAATAAATTCGACGGCGAATTAAAACAAAGTTTTATCGTTCGGTTAATTAATATAATTATTTATTGATTTATTTAAAAAAAAATAAATAATGGAACGGTATTCGGCTGTAGATATAAATGCGATATGGATTAATTTTTCTAATAAATAACGCATTTGCGCACGACCAAATAAGGCGCGTCCGAACGTCATTCAGACGTGCCATAGATATTAATAGGCATTGTTAAATCTTAACCTAAAAACGTACCGAGTACTGATCAGATATGATTCCTGAATTGAATAATAAGAATAATAATAATAATAACCTTATACGATCGATATTAATGAGAATAGTTTATAGTTATTAATTGTATCATTAACTATATTAAATCCAAGACTAAGCGATTAAGTTTCTACAATGTAGTTAACGTCTAGATTTGTCTCGCCAAGCTTAACGATGCTGATTAGAACAGCAAAATGAATTTTTTTTTTTATTATTATTTTTTTTTTAACTAAAAAAAAATTTTTTTTTTTTATTAAAAAAAAATTTTTATTTTTTTTTTATTTTTTTTTTTTTATTAAAAAGTCATTTTTAATATTATTATTATCATTTTTAAAAAATTTTTTTTTTAATTTTTGTTATTAATAATTTTTTATTTTTATTTTTGTTATTATTATTATTATTATTATTATTATTATTATTTTAATAGGAAACGATGTTTCGATACAAACGCAATCTCGCGATTAAAAACTATTTTCTCTGCAGCCTAAATACTTAACCTTTAATCTGTGTGAACAAGCGATTACCGCGCAAGCGTGGAACAAATGCATTCGAAAATTAATAAAAATTTATGCCTTCATTCTTAATAATCATTCTATATATTTAAAATAAGAAAATTTCATGCATTTTATCTCCTTTTAGTTCAAAAAATAATATTAATAATTTAATTTCAAAAATTACATACCAAGAACCGCGCGCGCGCAGATGGAACTGACCACGCGCATGCGCGTCAGTAGTTCCATTTAATTTTTTTCCTTGTTCTTCAAAACTACATGAACTATTTATTTAAATAAAATTATTTAATCAACTCATTTAAAAAATTAGAAATCAAGAACTGCGCGCGCGCTAATGGAACTGACCACGCGCATGCGCTTCAGTCGTTCCTGTCTAATTTTTTCTTTATTCTTTAAAACTGAATAAACTATTTATTTAAAAAAATTATTTAATAAATTATTACTATTTATTTAATAATTATTATTTGATAAATTAATTAAAAAAATTAGGAACCAAGAACTGCGCGCGCGCAGATAGAACTGACGACGCGCATGCGCGTCAGTTGTTCCAGTCTAATATTTTCTTTATTAAACTGCATGAAATATTTATACAAATATAAATAAATTTCCGAGTGCAATAAAATACTTAAAAAAAAAATTGTAATTAATATATCTAAGGCAGTAGCCGACATTTAATTATTTTTGTCTTCGCTTCTCTTAAGCTTAATGAAAAAAAAAAATATCTCGTATATTCTGTGATAATTACTCTTAAATAATATTATTAACACTACACGTATCACAATCCTTAAACATGTAATATATATTCTATACAACTATAAATAATATCTAATATACTAATATATATACATAGTAAATAAATATGATGAATACTTCCCAAGCGAGAAAGGGAACTTCCTATTATTTTGAACGTGAGAGAATCCCGGTAGATGGCGGGAGTTAAATTTTCTAGGAACGACAGACTGTTGACCAATAGAAGAATTATTATTAATATTAATAATTAAATTAATAACCACAATTGTTGACAATACATTGCTTGGCGCGTTAGTGTAAGTGTCTTGAGTTTATTAATATATAAATATAATAATATATTAACCGGCGTTAATTTAAGCTATTAATATCATAATTGAAACACGCACACCTGACACAAATAATATTAATATCTTACATTTTAAATAATAAAATGCGGAATTGTCGAGATATGAATGATTATTTAATTAATATTAAATCTTTCACGTTCACATATTATTAATATTGTTTTTTTTTTTTTTTATTAATATCATCACTTTTTATTATATGTCCCGCGTGTATCGAAACATCGAACGGTAGGGAATTGAATTATTTAAAAAATCTTAAAAAAAAAATATAAATATATAAATATATAAATAAATATATCAAATATATCGTTTCGACTGAATGTTAAATGTTATTAATATTTTTCATCTCATTATAAATAACACAGCTAGTTATCACACGAACCAAATAATTAATTATTAATTAAAAAATATATTATTAATAAGTGAATGATTGTAAATTTATTATCGTGGAATTTTTGAAGTAATATATATATAGGTTTATATATATATTAATATCATCAATTTTTCATCACTGTGTTCCATATCAATAGGTATTCTCTTAACGAGGTTATTAATATGTTAATTAAATGATTAATTAATAGATAACTTGCATTAAATTAATGTCACTAAAAATTTATGTTTAAATTATAGAAAAAATTAAAAAAAAAAAAAATTGGATTTTTTTATAAAAAAAAAAACTAGATAATTTTTCCGAGTAGAAAAAACGATAGTTGTGACGTCATTAGATTTTTTAAAAGGTTGAGAGCCAATGAAAATTAAGGTATACACTTGTATTTTCTGTACACACGGCGCCATCTTAAATAATAGTTAAATGAGCATTTAACCTAAAAAATAACTATTATCTAGGATATACAAGTAATTCTTGTTTATTATATAGTTATTTTGAGGAGATCCACACGAAGTAGTCAAATTTAGTAGAATTTTCAATTTAAATTTTGCTTTAGTGGAAAAAAAAAAATTTTAATGGTTAAAATTGACTTGAAAAATAATTATTCAGGTTTTTATTGCAAAAAATTGTTTTATAATAGGCTAATTCATTAGAAATCATTAAAAAAAGAGATTGTCAACAGTATTTGACAAAATGGCGGCTGTGATTCCGGTGTCATAAAATGGCGGGTTGTAATACTAAGCGCGGAAAATTTTAAAATGACTTTTAGAGAAGATATTTTAAGAAGTGACAAGGAGATCCACGCAAAGTAGGCAAATTTTTAAAACTAGTGGAATTATAAATTTAAATCATTTTTTAGAAAAAAAAATTTCATTTTATCACTTGTTAAAATTGACCTAAAAAAGAATTATTTAAGTTTTTATTGCATAAAATTTGCAATTTCCGCGTTACAAAATGGCGGGTTGTAATATCAAGCGCGGCAAATTTAAAAATGACTTGTAGAAAATATGTTTAAAAAAGTGACTAAGGAGATCCACGCGAAATCAAATTTTTAATACTTCCTGAAAATTTGTAAATTCAATCTACATAATAATTAAAAAAAAAAAATTAAAAAACAATAGGTTTCCGGGATATTTAATCAAATAATTAGGTTTGAAAATTGTAATTTTTACATGTAAAATGGAGATTCCACCAGCCGTGTATTTGGTTAAGAATTAAATGCAATTAACGATTGAAAAAAAATTTTATTTTCATTAAATTTGATTGAAAAAATAGTAAGCTTTCGATTAAAACAATAAAAGTAGATTTCCGAACGGATAACGGAGATATTTTATATTTTTTATGAAAAATCACTCGGAACTTGCGTTCTTTAAAGTCTTGTATTTGACTTGGCAACACCGCTTGCGCAGTTACCCATGCGCATAAGTAACCGCGGTTTTTTAAATGCTAGAAGATCTTAGTAATTTTAGGTAGACAGTAAAAATAAATAAATTTAAAGGTTAGGGAACTTTTGCGGTGTTGTCAAGTGTATACCGGTAATTCAGAGTGCTTGATTTTTTATTTGTCAATTAAATGTAAATAATTATTTAATGAGTAAATTTTTCGGGAATTTCCTCAAAAATGTTATTAATTAATTTAAAAATTAATTTTAAGATAGCAAAATTATTTCTACGTATTATTTTTTTATAGATATTCTTTACACTAGAAGTGTACTTGGATCTCCTTAAAATTAATCTTTTTCCTTCAAACTAACTACGCCATCATAAATATTTCTAAATTTCTCTGTAAGATGGCGTTATTATCAATGACGTCACTAGCGTTAGAATTAACATTCTAAAGATGAAGTTTTTATTTAATTAAATTCTTTAAATTAGTTTAATTAAATTAAAAAAAATAAATTTTACCATGCAATTTTACTATTAATTAATTAATAATTAACTCGTTAATGAATATCTTAAAGCCTGGAGATAAATGCGAGTTAAGATTTAAAAATAATAATATTAAATTGTAATCCTGGTTGTTATCAATGGAATTTAAATTTGTCCCGTTAATTGTACAATAAAATTTTTATTCCGATTATAAATATATATAAATATAAATAAAATATAAATATAAAAGTGAGGTTAAGGAGTCGGTTAGATTTGCGGGAGCTTAGCGCTCTTGTGATTATTTAACTGTAAATTATTATTATTGATTATGATTATTATTATTAATGTCATGCATTTACGGAAATAATTGAAATTGAAGGAACCACGGCGTTTATCGAGTGTTAATTCGGCTTTCGGCAACACGCACGTGTAATATATTAACTGCATTTTGACTAATAAAAATAAAAAATAACAAATCACACTTTAAATTATAAAACAGTATTGCACATACGATTGCACACATTATACATGCTATCATAAGACATTATAAAATAAAATAATAAAAAACAAATAAAATAAAAGTTATATTAATAACGCTGTGGTCGGCCCGCTATTGTCCGCGCTCTAGAACAAATTACAGTGACATTTGTAAAAAGATTAAATATACTCTGAAAGTCTAATTGTCTTTTTATTATTATTATACTTTATTAAAGTTACCTAGCCCTTATCCTATAAAATGACTTATATTCATACACAGAGAAAAAAATTCACTTGAGCCAAGAAAATATTTTTGTTGAGCGAAAAAAAAATTTTTTTTTGACAAGAAATTTCACTTATTCCAAAAATTAATTCTCTTGCTTTAAGAAATACGTATCTTGATCCAAGAAAATTTATTTAAGTCAAGAAAATCTTGTTGTTTCGAGAAAATTCATCCTCTTGCTCCAAAAAATTTAGTTCTTGATAGAAGTTAATTTTTTTGTCTTGAGAAAATTTCTCTCTTGCTCCAAAAAATTAAATATAAATATACAAGTTAATTTTCATTAATATTTTTATTGATTAATATGTCAAATGGGAAGATCAAATAATATTTCATCATTTTTTTTCATTCAATATGTATAATTGCACGCTAAAATAATATAAAATGCGTATCAAATATCCAAGAGAAAAATTTTCTCAAGGTGAGAAAATTGTTTTCTCAGCTGAAGTAGGTGGCACTGCTTCCCTAAAGTATCTAAAAATCTTGATCAAATATAAAAATTTATTGTATCAAGTATTTATGCTAATTTGAATTAAGAAAAAATGACTTTCACCAAGAATAGAATTTTAGAAAAATTTTTACTTCGGCCAACACAACTTCGGTCTTTCTTCAAGCACCCGAAAATTTTCATGAGCTATGAATTTTGTTCTCCAGTCTGGAAATTTTTCTTTCTGTGAAGATACATAATTAAGAAATTACCTTGTATCTTGTAAAATATTGACATTTTTAAAGATATAAGCTTATCCCGACGTTACACTCATCGAGGCCTTTCATTTGAGTACCCACATCAATTTTTCATATATTTTGTATATTTATATATATATTATATATATGTATATATGAAAAATATATCAAAAATGCATGTGGGTACTCAAATGAAAGCTCTTGATGAGTGTAACATCAGGATGAGCTTATATCTTTAAAATATATATTATATACATGTATATATGTAAAATATATCAAAACTATTGACATTTTTAAAGATATAAGCTCATCCCGATGTTACACTTATCGAGAGCTTTCATTTGAGTACCCACATGCATTTTTGATTTATATATTTCATATATACATATATATATATAATATATATAAATATATAAATATATGAAAAATTAATGTGGGTACTCATATGAAAGGTCTTGATGAGTATAATGTCGGGATGAGCTTATATCTTTAAAAATGTCATTAGTTGTCAAGGTACAATGTAATTTCTTAAGTATTGACATTTTTTGAAATATAAACTCATTTCGAAGTTACACTCATCGAGAACTTTCATTTAAGTACCCACATGGCATTTTTTATATATTTTATATATATGATATTTATGAAATATTTAAATATATAAAATATATGAAAAAATGATGTGGGTACTCATATGAAAGGTCTTGATATGTATAATGTCGGGATGAGCTTATATCTTTAAAAATGTCATTAGCTGTCAAGGTACAATGTAATTTCTTAAGTATTGACATTTTTTGAAATGTAAACTCATTTCGAAGTTACACTCATCGAGACCTTTCATTTGAGTACCCACATGGCATTTTTTATATATTTTATTTATATGATATTTATGAAATATATAAATATATAAAATATATGAAAAAATGATGTGGGTACTCATATGAAAGGTCTTGATGAGTATAATGTCGGGATGAGCTTATATCTTTAAAAATTTCATTAGTTGTCAAGGTACAATGTAATTTCTTAAGTATTGATATTTTTTGAAATGTAAACTCATTTCGAAGTTACACTCATCGAGACCTTTCATTTGAGTACCCACATGGCATTTTTTATATATTTTATTTATATGATATTTATGAAATATATAAATATATAAAATATATGAAAAAATGATGTGGGTACTCATATGAAAGGTCTCGATGAGTATAATGTCGGGGTGAGCTTATATCTTTAAAAATGTCAATAGTTCTCAAGATACAAGGTCATTGCTTAGTTATGTATCTAGAGATAGAGCATTTTTTAATGCAACCCAAATACTTATCATCATAAATTAACTATCAGTAAGAATGATATAAAACCTTGAAAAGGCACAAATTCAAGTCAAGACCTTTGCAATGACACTAAATTTTACTTAAAAAAAAAAAACCAATTTTATCATATGAATATCTTGAAGGCAAAATTTTTTTTATTCTCTCAATAATATAGATTATTATTATTATTAATAATATTCTGAGTTATAATGCACATTCATTCCATGTTAATCGTCTATTTATATTATAGGCCCATTAATTCGTGCTCTTTTTTTTTTTTTTAACTAATTAATTAAAAATATAAACAAACCTGGAATAATATTGAATTAAAATAAAATCAACAAAATTAAATTTATTAAATTTAATTTTTATTGCGACATACAATTAATAATTGTCACCAAATCTAATTAATATTATATTAAATTACTTGAATTTTCTTCGTTTTTATTATTGATTATTATTTTTATAAAAATTTTCATTCTCTCGATGAGAAATATCTCAAGTGGTTTCCAGCTAAGATTGAATCCTGCAACAAAAACAAATAATAATTACAATACTGCATTCTAACCTCAAAAAAATCCAAACTTTAATTTTACAATTTTTTAAAATTAAAAAAAAAAATTATTTCTCTAAAAGAATCTATAAAAAATTTTTATTTTCGTTACAAAAAAAATTATTGATCGTAAAAATATTTTTTTTTTTTTAATAAAAAAAAAATACTTAATTATGTCAAAATAAGTCAAAAATTTTTACTGACACTTTGCTTACAAAACAAATAATTAATATTGAATAAATAAATAAGAAAAATTACCTTAGGTTTTTTATGTGGTCCTCCACGAGGATATGGACCAAAGTTATCTCGACGACCGTGATCAAAATCCATGGTAAACAGCCAAATAGTGTTAGCGACCAGGGCACAGATTACAAGAACCGAGTGATCAATCATTGTCACAAATTACACTTTTCTTCTTTATCAATTATACTTAGTTTTTTTATTTAATTACAATATTTATATTTACACGTTAGTGTACCGAAATAAAAGGTGAGACTTTCTCAGCCAGGTACTTGAAATTGATGATCTGAATCAGCTGATGTTTGATGGTTTACTTTATTATGCAACTTTTGGAGCAGGCTGCGACATCTTCTGGGATGAGTGGTAAGTTTTGTATCGATAAAATAGATTTTTTTTATTTTAATAATAATAATAATAATAATAATAATAATTATAATTATAACTACAATAATAACAATAAAAAAATAACAGAAATAAAAATTTAAAAAAATTATAATGAAATTAATAATAATAATAATAAAGTCTAATATTTTCTTATTAAAAAATTAAAACGAAAATGTTTTTATGAAAATTAAAATTAAAGAAATTATTAATAAATAATAGTTTAAAAAAACTAAAAACACGCTTTTTATAGAAAACCAAACTAAAAAATAGAAAATAAATTTAAATTAAGAATAGTGTTAAAAATTTCAATAAATATAAATTAATAATAGTGTAAATAAAAAAAATGTATTTTATTTTAAAAAAAGCGTGAGGTGCATGGTGTCAATAGTTATAAATATTTTATTGACAGATATGAGTAGAGTGATTATCATTTTGATAATATCTTAAAAGCACCCCACGCTTTTTAAAATAAAATACATTTTTTATTTACACTATTATTAATTTATATTTATTGAAATTTTTAACACTATTCTTAATTTAAATTTATTTTCTATTTTTTAGTTTGGTTTTCTATAAAAAGCGTGTTTTTAGTTTTTTTAAACTATTATTTATTTTTCACTTTTTAGTTTGGTTTATTTATAAAAGCGTGATTTTTTAGTTTTTTTAAACTATTATTTGTTGATTATCAAAAATATTCAGGCGCGCAAATTACCCACGGAGAGTTACATACTGACATACTGACATACTGACATACAAGTGAAGCTAATAAAAAATAATTATTTATAAATATTATAAATACGGGGAATCAGAGTTCGATTTCGGAGAGCAAGCCTGAGAAACGGCTACCAGAACCAAGGAAGGCCGCAGGCGCGCAGATTACCCACGGAGAGTTACTGACATACTGACAAACTGACATACAAGTGAAGCTAATATAAAGCGTGTAAAAAATTAGTAAAACGGTAGACCCTGAAAGCCATCTGTGCAACTTCCCGCTAATTCCATACCTAGGTGCATAAAACTGCACTAATGACGTTTTTGAGCTCTACGAGCTCAAAAATACAATTTATGTGTTATTTTGAGCTCTTCGAGCTCAAAAGTCTGATAGAAGTATCATAGAACAATATTTTTTAAATTTTCAAACCGCACTAACTTTTAAATGAATCAACCGATTTTCACGCGGTTGGCAGTATTTGACGCAATTCTTTTAGTTTCATGAAGAATCTTCAAGTTTGAATTGATAAAACTAGGAAATTTGGAGTAATTCCAAAAAAACACTTTTTTTGGTTTTCTTTCGTTCATGATATTTCTTGAACGAATTGACCAATTTTGACCGGCTTGAAGGCGATTGACGTAATTATTTCATGCTAATAGCTGATGAGTTTTTGAAATCGATCAGTGCAACCGTTTAAAAGTTATTCCAAAAAATGTCGGAGTTATGTTAAAAAAACACTTGTTTCCAAATATTTTATCGAGGATATCTCTCGAACCAATCAACCGATTTCCACGTTTTTGGCGGCGATCGACGCGGTTTTTTAAGCTCTGAAATTATTCTTTATCATCAAAAACGATCCGAGAAGAAATGACGAAGTTATGTCAAAAAAAAACTTTTTCGGTTTTCTTTCGTTCACGATATCTCTCGAACGAATCAACCGATTTTGACCGGATTAGCGACGATCGGCGTGGTTTTTCAAGCTTAAGGGCGGATTAGTTTTTGAAGTTGATCGATAGAGCCGTTTAAAAGATATTCCAAAAAAACCACTTTCAAAAATGATTTTTTTCTTATTTTTTTTGAGATTTTTCAAAATTTCTCAAAATCTATCGGTCCGAATCGTTTCAAATTCTCAGGAAATCTAAGTTTGACGGAACTCTTTAGAACGCCGTTTAGTACGTTCCGATCGGTTCAGTCGTTCAAAAGTATAAGCGAGTCACATAGTCACACATACACACACACACACACATACAGACATAGTGACAACCTCGCGGGGATAGTCAGGGAAGCTTCCTGTGACCTTCAAACGTCGAGATCTGATGAAAACTCGATTTTTGCAAAACGGGGTGAAAACAGAAACTTCGCGATTTTTGAAAATCTTCGATTTTCTTAGCGGGAAGTTAAACAAAATTTAATTATTTTAAAAAAAAATTCGTATCAATTTTAAAAATAAAAAAAAAATTTTTTAATCATTTTTTTAAGAAATATTTGAAGAAAAAACACCTAATTTAAGATATTTTGTTAATAAGGAGATCTAAGTACCCTCCTAGTGTAAAGAATGTCTATAAAAAAATAATACGTAGAAATACTTTTGTTATCTTAAAATTAATTTTTAAATTAATTGATAACATTTTTGAGGAAATTCCCGAAAAATTTACTCATTAAATAATTATTAACATTTAATTGACAAATAAAAAATCTAGCACTCTGAATTACCGGTATACACTTGACAACACCGCAAAAGTTCCCTAACCTTCAAATTTATTTATGTTTACTGTCTAACTAAAATTACTAAGATCTTCTAGCATTTAAAAAACCGCGGTTACTTATGCGCATGGGTAACTGCGCAAGCGGTGTTGCCAAGTCAAATACAAGACTTTAAAGAACGCAAGTTCCGAGTGATTTTTCATAAAAAATATGAAATATCTCCGTTATACGTTCGGAAAGCTACTTTTTTTATTGTTTTAATCGAAAGCTCATTATTTTTTCAATCAAATTCAATGAAAATAAAATTTTTTTTCAATCGATAATTGCATTAAATTCTTAACCAAATACACGGCTGGTGGAATCTACATTTTATATGTAAAAATTACAATTTTCAAACCTAATTATTTTATTAAGTATCCGGAAAACCTACTGTTTTTTTCATTTTTTTATTAATTATTCCGTAGATTGAATTTACAAATTTTCCGGAAGTTTTAAAATTTAACTTTCCGTGGATCTCCTTAGTCACTTATTTAAATATATTCTCTGAGTCATTTTTAAATTTGCCGCGCTTTGGTATTACAACCCGCCATTTTATGACGCAGGAATTATCGCCGCCATTTTGTCGAATACTGTTGAAAACCGCTTTTTTTAATGATTTCTAATAAATTAGCCGTTTATAAAACAAATTTATGCAATAAAAACTTGAATAATTATTTTTTAATTCGATTGCAACAAACAAGTGATTAAATATAATTTTTTTTCCTAAAAAAAAATTTGAATCGATAATTCCATTCGTTTCAAAATCTTCTCTGAAAATCATTTTTAAATTTGCCGCGCTTGGCATTACAAGCCGCCATTTTAAGACGCGAGAATTGCAGCCGCCATTTTGTCAAACAAAAATCTCTTTTTTTTAATAATTTCTGATAAATTAACCTTATATAAAACAATTTTATGCAATAAAAATTTGAATAATTATTTTTTAAGTCGATTCTAACCTTAAAAAAAATTTTTTTTTCAACTAAAACAAAATTTAAATTAAAAATTTTACTAAAAATTGAAAAAAAAATATTTCTTAAATAATGACCTTATTTTTTTAAAAAATAAAAAAAAAAGTTATTACCTTCTTGATGAAAAAAAAAATCTTCCAGATGTATTCTGAAAATGTAAAAAGGTCCGAAAATTAATAAACGAAATGATTATTTAAAAATCCATGTCCAAATCATTGCTGTATTAGCATAATTATCATCATTAATAATAATAATAATAATAATAATAATAATAATAATAATAATAATAATAATTAATAATAATAATAAACTTTATGAATAACTATTGTACATAAAACAATAACACTAAGTTATTTAAAATCTTGATAACCTATTGAATTAATATTTGTTTACATAATAATAAATTTAAACGCACGCTTATAAACTAATGCATACGATTAATATTTACCATTTTATTTAATTATTATATTATATCGATTTTTAATTTTTTTTTTTTTAATAATATTCTATGTCGCATATAAAAAACAATTACTTAATTATTTTATATAGAGTACAAGTTCCTTAATTAAGATTTCTTGTTCTGCATCTGCATTGTTATTATTATAATTAATAATTTTATTTATTATTATTATATATTTATATATTTATATATAGTTATTATTTATAAACTTAAGACCTCGTTAATCACTTATAAATTTTCCCCGCTCAAGTGTTAAATAATTTTGAAAAATTCCTCTTAATTATTTATTGCACGGAGCGTACTCGAAAAGAACAAGATTACACTGGTTATCATCCCAGATTATACTGAGTGATATCTGGATTATACTCATTGTAATCTTCCATTTCACCCAGCAATATCTCTGATTATACCCCGTAAGATTACACTGGATATAATCCGAGATAGTATCCAGTATAATTTGGATTATACTCAGTATAATCTTGGATTATACCCAGTGATATCTCCGGAATTTTTTTTCTAACGCTGCGCACTTGGCATTATCATTTCTATTATGTATTTTAAATACTAAGATAGTCAAATATGGTTTTAAATACTATCTGAATTTTTTTTCACCACAGATATCACTGAGTGTAATCTAGGATGATATCCAGTGTCATCTTGTTCTTTTCGTGTATAATCCCAGATTATACTCACTGATAACTGTGGGGAAAAATTTCAGATAGTAGCTAGTATAATCTAGATTATACTGAATGATATATGGATTATACTCATTGTAATCTCCCATTTCACCCAGTAATATCTCTGATTAAACCCGGTAAGATTACACTGGATATAATTCGAGATAGTATCCAGTATAATTTGGATTATACTCAGTATAATCTTGGATTATACCCAGTGATATCTGGATTATACTCATTATAATCTGGGATAATATCCAGTGTTATCTTGTTCTTTCTGTGTATCGAGGAATTAAAAATCTACTTTTGATTTAAAAAAAATTAAAACAATAAAAATAATTTTAATAAATTTTTTTGCAAGAACGAGGAAAGAGTAAACCGCCTAATAAAAATTGCCTTTCGTTGATTGACAGAATCTGGTTGGCAGGTTAGTTGGGCGTTCACAAAACATTTTTTTTTATTAAATTTAATTAAAAATATTTTGTTTATATTAATTGTTATTACATGTGGTGTGAGATCGTTCCAGATATAATTACCGATAATCGATAAAACAGCGCTACACCTTATCTATAACTACTCGGTAAATGGTTCCATCGGTTCCAATTGTTCTAATAATAGAACTGGACTCTCGTATCGACAAATTTTTTTAATATTTATTTATATTTATATATATATATATAAATAATATATTTAATATTTAGTATTTATATTTATATTGTTGGATAAATAAATATAATTTTATTCACTAAATTGGCCAGTACCATAACAATAGTGTAGATGTAGCGCTAGTTCCATAGAACATATGGAACATATGGAACAAGTTCGTTGCTGGCAGGTCCATCGATCGATCTTAGATTGTCAGGCACTTCACACTT
Organism: Cotesia glomerata; assembly: GCF_020080835.1. Lineage (NCBI taxonomy): Eukaryota > Metazoa > Arthropoda > Insecta > Hymenoptera > Braconidae > Cotesia > Cotesia glomerata. Next base: position 2,582,668 of record NC_058163.1, on the reverse strand, counting down.
ATATCCTTGAAGGTTATTACGAGATCACTCACCACACTCGGGCAGGCTGGAGAACTGGACGTGACACCAGAGACAGGCACCGTCAATATTGGATTATGTTATCCACTACTGCAAAGCCGCAGGCTCCTAGACCGGCGCCCGACATCAGTCGGACCAACTCCCGCGCGTGCGATATTGCCACTTCGAGGGGTGGTCGTCGTGGAAGATTTGTAGACTCTGAAATAATAATGTATATTATTAAGAGAATGAGAAAAATTTTGGGTCCAGGATACATAATTAAGGAATTATCTTGTATCTTGTGAACTCTTGGCATTTTTTAAGATATAAGCTTATTTTGATGTTACACTCATCGAGACCTTTCATTTAAGTACCCACATCAATTTTTCATATATTTATATATATTATATATATGTATATATGAAAAATATATCAAATATGCATGTGGGTACTCAAATGAAAGCTCTTGATGAGTGTAATGTCAAGATGAGCTTATATCTTTATAAATGTCAATAGTTAAAAAAATACAGTGCAATTTAACATAATAAATGACCTTGTATTTTGTGAACTATTGAAATTTTTAAAGATGTAAGCTCATCGTGATGTTACACTTATCGGGAGCTTTCATTTGAGTACCTATATCAATTTTTCATATATATATATAATATATCAAAAATACATGTGGGTACTCAAATGAAAGGTCTTGATGAGAGTAACATCGGAATGAGCTTATATCTTTAAAAATGTCAATAGTTAAGAAAATACAGTGCAATTTAACATCATTAAGAAATGACCTCGGATCTTGTGAACTATTGATATTTTTTAAGATATAAGCTCATTCTGTTGTTACGCTCATCGAGACCTTTAATTTGAGAATCCACATCAATTTTTCATATATTTTATATATTTATATATATTATATATACGTAAATATGAAAAATATATCAAAAATGCATGTGGGTACTCAAATGAAAGCTCTTGATGAGTGTAACTTCAGAATGAGCTTACATCTTTAAAAACGTCAATAGTTAAGAAAGTACAGTGCAATTTAACAAAATTAAGAAATAAGCTTGTATCTTGTGAACTATTGACATTTTTAAAGATATATGCTCATCCTAATATTACACTCATCGAGACCTTTCATTTGAGTATCCACATCAATTTTTCATATATTTCATATATTTATATATATTATGTATATCTATATATGAAAAATATATCGAAAATGCATGTCGGTACTCAAATGAAAGCTCTTGATAAGAGTAACATCAGGATGAGCTTATATCTTTAAAAATGTCAATATTTAAGAAAGTACAGTGCAATGCAATAAAGATTTAAATAACAATAATTGATATAATTTAATAATATTTTAAATTGAAATTATTAATCAATTTAACTCATTTTAATGTTAATCTATTTTTTTTTTAATATAATTTAATTTAATACAATAATATATATTTACCGAGAATAGCTGAGTTTAATCGAGCACAGACAGTTTCTCGCTCCTGAGGATCTAACTGCCAGCCGACAGGAGAGTTCCAAGGATTTGAATACGCGAGTAAACTAAACGCGTCTTGGAGCATTTTTTTGTTAGCTTCATTCTTTCCGTACGACTGTCTCAGGTGTATCGATTGGGAGTACAACTGCCGTCCGAACTCCAGCATTTTTTCGATCGCCTGCTTATTACCGCCACATAATTGTTTTTTACTGAGCTTAACACTGGGGTTTTCTATACTATTGCCGTTTTGTTGGTTTTGGTTGGCACTGTCTATTTCTGAAAATAAAAATCAATTATTAATTTTAATTAAAAGAATTAAAATAATAACTATTAAGATAAATTAGATTAATTTAAAGAAAAAAAACTTTCCAATAAATTGAATTTAAAAAAGTTTACAGCCATAAAAAAAAATGCTATTTTTTTCTTAAAAATTTGTAACTTTTTTTTTGATTGACTAATAAAATTTCAAATGATGTTTTTAAAATGTAGGAAAAAAAATTTTCAGTCAAAACGAAATGTGTCGGAATCAAAAGTAGTTAAATTGATCAGTTTTATCATTTATAATAAAAATGAAAATTGTAAAAAATTAGATATATGGTAAAAAACCCAGTTATTAACACTGACCTAGTTATTGACACTTGCAATTTTATTTTAATTAAAAAAACTAAATCAACTCTAATCAATTAATGAATAATAACAACCTTGCAGTCACTGTGTGACTGCTGTGACTTGTAAACTATAAATAAATAAAATTTTGCTTTATTAAATAATGACTTTTGTTAAATTGCACTGTACTTTCTTAAATATTGACGTTTTTAAAGATATAAGCTCATCTTGATGTTACACTTGTCAAGAGCTTTCATCTGAGTACCCACATGCATTTTTTATATATTTTTCATATATACATATATATATTATAAATGAATATATATAAATATATGAAAAATTGATGTGGGTACTCAAATGAAAGACCTTGATGAGTGTAAGATCGGGATGAGCTTATATCTTTAAAAATGTCAATAGTTTACAAGATACAAGGTAATTTCTTAATTATTTTAAATTGCACTGTACTTTCTTAAATATTGATATTTTTAAAGATATATGCTCATCTTGATGTTACACTCATCAAGAGCTTTCATCTGAGTAGCCACATGCATTTTTGATATATTTTTCATATATACATATATATGATATATATATAAATATATGAAAAATTAATGTGGGTACTCAAATGAAAGGTCTCGACGAGTGTAATGTCGGGATGAGTTTATATCTTTAAAAATGTCAATGGTTCACAAGATACAAGGTCATTTAATATCATCATAAATAGATCATTTTTAAGAAAATTGTTTTTTTGATTCAATTTTTTTAAATAGAATAAAATTGCAAGTGTCAAACAACTAGGCCAGTATAAATCTCGATCTTTTACCTTATTTCCAAATAAGGTAAAAAAATAAAATATACCATACCCATATCAATATCTTCTCCATTACACTTGTACCCATTAGAATTAGGATTACCATTCTGGTATCCATTGGTAGTATTTTTGAACCCATTAATATTATTAATAGTCGCAGTGTTGCTCTCCATCTCCATATCAACATCATCCTCTATTTGTCCATTTATAAACTGCTGATCTACGGTTCCGTTCAGCGTGTTGTTTAAATTCATTTCTTCCACAGTCCCGTTTGACGATTTGCTGTTGTACGCTTTTGTTGACTGTATCACACTGGTCTGGTTATCATTACTCGTGTTTGTGTTTATATTAATATTGATATTTGTATTAGTGTTAGTGTTGGTAATGCTATAAGTATTATTAGTATTAGCATTAGTATTAATATTAGTATTAGTGTTGGTATTTGAATTATTAACAGTAATGGTAGTGTTGGTGGCGGATGTTGAACTCCCGATCGTCTGATTAACTTCGGAATCACTTCCGTTAACCATTTCAACAAATTGACGACACTTGAGAGCGAACATCAAGTTCGGATCCCGGTCCAATAAAGTCGGGTACAACTCTGTCGTCAACTTTATTGCTTCGCCCATACGACCCGCGAGTACGAGCTTCAAAATTCCTGAAAAAATTATTGTTAATAATTTTATATACATTAATTAATTTTTTATTTAATTAATATGAAGTATACTTTGTCTATTTTTTATTGAACTGAAGTCTTCATCGAAAGGTTGTCCTGTACTATTGGCAAATGCTTCGGCAGTATCGCAGTAACCATGATGGACCAAATACGTTGATACCATCCTATTTTTTTTTAATTTAAAATTATTATTTATTTATAAAATTATTTTTACTAGCTTTCAAATTTATTTTTTAACAATTGAGGTTGCTGAAATTTTTTTTTTTATTAAAAATTTGTTAATTTAAATTTTTATTTATTAAATAATGAATTTTGTTAAATTGGACTGTACTACCTTAACTATTGACATTTTAGAAGATATAAGCTCATCCCGATGTTACACTCATCAAGAGCTTTCATTTGAGTACCCATATCAATTTTTCATATATTTTATATATTTATATATATTATATACATGTATATATGAAAAATATATAAAAATGCATGTGGGTACTCAAATGAAAGCTCTTGATGAGTGTAACATCGGGATGAGCTTATATCCTTAAAAATGTCAATAGTTAAAAAAGTACAGTGCAATTTAACATAATTAAGAAATGACGTATCTTATGATCTATTGACATTTTTAAAGATATAAGCTCATCCCGGTGTTACACTCATCAAGACCTTTCATTTGAGTACCCACATGCATTTTTGATATATTTTTCATATATACATATATGTAATATATATAAATATATGAAAAATTGATGTGGGTACTCAAATGAGAGCTCTTGATGAGTGTAACATCGGGATGAGCTTATATCTTTAAAAATGTCAATAGTTCACGAGATACAAGGTAATTTCTTAACTATCTTAAATTGCACTGTACTTTCTTAACTATTGACGTTTTTAAAGATATAAGCTCATCCTGATGTTACACTCATCAAGAGCTTTCATTTGAATACCAACATGCATTTTTGATATATTTTTCATACATATATATATATATATATATATATATATATATATATATATATATATATATATATATATATATATATAAAATATATAAATATATGAAAAATTGATGTGGGTACTCATATGAAAGGTATTGATGAGTGTAACATCGAGATGAGCTTATTTCTTGAAAAATGTGAATAGTTCACTAGATACAAGGTCATTTCTTAATTATGTATCTAGAGATAGAGAATTTTTGAATGCAGTTATGAAACATTTTTGAAACCTTGAAAAGGCACAAATTCAAGTCAAAAACTTTGCAATGACATCAAATTTCACTTAAAAAAACTGATTTTATCATATGACTATCCTGGAGACAAAATTTTTCTTATTTTTTTAATAATATAGATTAAAAATTTGTTGGTTTTTTTTTTAATTAAAATTTTTTAAGTTTTTTTTTTTTAATTTGGCACTTTAAAAAAAAAATTCTAAAAAGTAAAAATTTATTTGCCAATTTAGAGCTGACTCAATCAACTGACAGAAAAAAAAAGTTGAAAGCTAGTATTGGAGAAAAGAAAAAAAAATGAAAAATACTTGTGTAAAACAGCTTGCCACTGTCCCTGACCATGGTCGGGGGTAGGATAATTGATAATCTGTAATCTCGTGCGTACGCGTAGCTCGTTAATCATATCACCAATATCAAACACAAAGGGCGTTTGTCCGAAATTAGCGTCGACTACCTCGCCAGGAGTCTGCAAGCCTACTGTGGGATACAGATTTGGCTAAAAAAAAAATAAAAAATAATTTTAGTTGGCCATTTTTAAAAAATTAATAATAATTTAATCAACTATCTGACCAAATTTCATATTTATTTTTCAAGTAAATTAATAATTTTAAAAAATTTAGCAATAATTTTTTACAATTTTTACAAAATTAAATTATTATTTTATAAAATTCTTTATAATTAACGTTTAATAAAATTAATAACAAAAATTAAGTTATTATTTTCTAAAATTCTTTATAGTTAATTTTTAATAAAATTAATAATAATTTAGTGTTAAAAATTGTGATTTGACACTATATAAAATTAATAACAAATTATTCGCGAAAATAAGAGTAATTTTGCTTATTTAGTCCTGCTACCTTCAAATATCAATTAAAAAATAAAAAACTCCGTTAAAATCTATATTTGTAAATAATATATCAAATTTTAGAATATTTTAATTTTTGTTGAAAATAAATTTATGAAACTGTAATTTCAGAAAATTTTTCTTAATTATGAAAATTGTCAGATATTTGTAAATTTCAGCATTAATATTTATAATAACAACAACAACAACAACAACAACAACAACAACAACAATAATAATAATAATAATAAATCCTATATTTCTTTATTTAATCAAAAAATAAATTTTTTAAGTAATTTAAAACTTATTTTAATAAAAAATTTATGATGCATAAAATCTAAAATAAATTTTAATAAAAAAGAAAAATTCCAAATTTTTAGAATAAAAATTTTTGTGTAAAAATTTAAATTAAGATCGAGAAACCTGCACAATAACATACTAGCATGTGTTGATGTATATTTTTAATGACAATCTTGCTTAATTTCCTTAAAATTATGTATTTTTTGTAACATTGTATACCTATTATTCAGAAGCGTTGCAAAATTTCAAATCTTGGCTTTTAAAATTATCAACATCATACTTAATATGACTTTTATCAATTTATACTCTAAACTCTCTCGACTCTAAGACAGTGTATCAAAGATGTATCTTATAAATCACTTTAAATTAAATAAATAAATTTTAAATTTTACACGGAAAAAAGTAAACTGTAATAAATAACAGCCGATTTATAATAAGTAATGATCAATTGCTAAAAATTACCATTTCAAACAGTAAAATCGTGATTTTACTATTCACTTTATAATATTTACCATTTAAACGTTACAATTTACTCTTTACATGGAAGAAAATACTATTTCAAACAGTAATATTCGCTATGTGAATGTCTAAAATGTTAAAGTATAATAATTAACAATTCAGACTTTGATATTTATTATTTCGTACCTAAAAAATGATCTTACGATCTGTAAAAAGTATAAAATAAAGTTAGTAAATTTCTACTACAAGCAACGTCAATATTTACAAAGTAAAATGGTAAATTTTAAACGCAACGCTAAAAAACAAACTGTAATTATTGACTTGCTTGGTATGGTAAAATTTATATTTTAAAAGTATAATTTTTACTGTTTCAAATGTTAAATTCTCCCAGAGTGAGAGCCCCTTCTCTTTCATCTGAGTTCCCCTTCTCCTCATAATATCGACTATATATTGAAATGGCAATTTTTACTTTTTAAAACTGTAATTTTTTAAGATGAAAGAGTCGTTTTTTACTATAGTGACAGCTACTAATCACTTATTTTGGATATTAAATTATAAATTGTGGCTTTTATACTTTCTACATTAAGTTCTGTAATATTTATATTTTTGCCACTCCGATGTCCGCTTTACTGTTTGAAACTATAAAAATTAATCGGAATCCGAGTGAATATTACAGTTTACTTTTTTCCGTGTAATAAGTAATGATCAACTGCTAAAAATTACAATTTCAAACAGTAAAATCGTGATTTTACTATTCACTTTATAATATTTACCATTTAAACGTTACAATTTACTCTTTACATGGAAGAAAATACTATTTCAAACAGTAATATTCGCTATGTGAATGTCTAAAATGTTAAAGTATAATAATTAACAATTCAGACTTTGATATTTATTATTTCGTACCTAAAAAATGATCTTACGATATGTAAAAAGTATAAAATAAAGTTAGTAAATTTCTACTACAAGCAACGTCAATATTTACAAAGTAAAATGGTAAATTTTAAACGCAACGCTAAAAAACAAACTGTAATTATTGACTTGCTTGGTATGGTAAAATTTATATTTTAAAAGTATAATTTTTACTGTTTCAAATGTTAAATTCTCCCAGAGTGAGAGTTCCTTCTCTTTCATCTGAGTTCCCCTTCTCCTCATAATATCGACTATATATTGAAATGGCAATTATTACTGTTTGAAACTGTAATTTTTTAAGATGAAAGAGTCGTTATTTACTATAGTGACAGCTACTAATCACTTATTTTGGATATTAAATTATAAATTGTGGCTTTTATACTTTCTACAGTAAGTTCTGTAATATTTATATTTTTGCCACTCCGATGTCCGCTTTACTGTTTGAAACTATAAAAATTAATCGGAATCCGAGTGAATATTACAGTTTACTTTTTTCTGTGTAATAAGTAATGATCAACTGCTAAAAATTACAATTTCAAACAGTAAAATCGTGATTTTACTATTCACTTTATAATATTTACCATTTAAACGTTACAATTTACTCTTTACATGGAAGAAAATACTATTTCAAACAGTAATATTCGCTATGTGAATGTCTAAAATGTTAAAGTATAATAATTAACAATTCAGACTTTGATATTTATTATTTCGTACCTAAAAAATGATCTTACGATATGTAAAAAGTATAAAATAAAGTTAGTAAATTTCTAATACAAGCAACGTCAATATTTACAAAGTAAAATGGTAAATTTTAAACGCAACGCTAAAAATCAAACTGTAATTATTGACTTGCTTGGTCTGGTAAAATGTATATTTTAAAAGTATAATTTTTACTGTTTCAAATGTTAAATTCTCCCAGAGTGAGAGTTCCTTCTCTTTCATCTGAGTTCCCCTTCTCCTCATAATATCGACTATATATTGAAATGGCAATTATTACTGTTTGAAATTGTAATTTTTTAAGATGAAAGAGTCGTTTTTTACTATAGTGACAGCTACTAATCACTTATTTTGGATATTAAATTATAAATTGTGGCTTTTATACTTTCTACAGTAAGTTCTGTAATATTTATATTTTTGCCACTCCGATGTCCGCTTTACTGTTTGAAACTATAAAAATTAATCGGAATCCGAGTGAATATTACAGTTTACTTTTTTCCGTGTAATAATATTTTAAAAAATTGTAATTCATTTAAATAATAATAATAATAATAATTACAGGTAAATCAGAGAAGGCAATGCCCAAATGTGTTCCATTTTTAGTGTAAAACGCGGTATTATCAACAAGATTGACACCACAGCCAATAACATCACCAGTTGTAAAAGTCGGCCCATAAGGCTGACCAGTTCCTGAAGAACAAAAGCTGTGACCATCATCGCCATGATACCCGTATGAGTGTTTGTCCCATCCAGGAAGTCTGTTAACATTTACTCCATGCGCCGACAGACCAATTCCCATATAACCATCTCTCCCTTTGCTCACTATTTTAACTTCGAAATAGTAGAGACCGCAGGCAGCTGGTATCGAATGCGTTGTGCGAACGCTGGCAGCGTCTTTGTGTGTTTTTCCAAAACCTTAAAAATTTACATCAATTAATAATTCATAAATTAATTAATATAATTGATGTAAAAAATCATAAGTCATAATTCATAACTTGTAAATGAATAAATAATTGAATAAATCTATTGGTGCTTTAATACAAGGTCCCTTCCAAGCCCAGCGACTACTTCTAGGTTACTAGGTCAACTCCTCCTCTCAACTCTTGTTAAATGCTCACACGCCAGCTCTTTACCAGCTTCACTATTTCTCTATGCATTTATATCTGTAGTTATATATTTATATATAAGTAATATGTATGATGTAGGTACTACTTTCTTGGGTTAGATGTTTTTTTTCTGTTTTTTTTTTTATTATTGCTAACACGTGTGGTTTCTGATTTACTAATTCAGTAATTAATACTCAGACCTTTGTATAAATACACGGCAATGACTGAATAGCATCTATACGTTTTATAGCTAAATCGATTCAAGGTTCTGCATTAAACTTTTTGTTTCAATATGTTATTATTTAATTATTTAAATTTACTCAATGATTTTTTTCATAAAAAAATTATCAACTTTTTTTTTAGCAATAAAAAAATATTTTTTAAAGTGAAATTTAGAAAAAAAAAATTTTTTTATAAGGTCAAAATTAATTTGTACAAAAAAAATTTTTTTTTTTTTTTTTATAAAATATTTGTAGAAAATTTTTGGAGTTAATATTGAAAAAATAAATATTAATATTTAATTTAATAAATGAATTCTAATAAAAATTCAATAATATTCTACACTGATAGAAGGATTTATTAACTATTAGTAATATAATTTAATTCAAGAGAATTATTGTATTGAATATTTTTTAACATTCAATAGATATTTTTAAAAGTGAAATTTAGAAAAAAAACAAAATTTTTTTCTAAAGTCAAAATTTTTATACAAAAAAAAAATTTACTTTTCTTTTATAAAATAATTGTAGAAAATTTAATGTAAGATTTTTGGAGTTAATATTGATAAAATAAATATTAATATTGATATTTAATTTAATAAGTGAATTTTAATAAAAATTTAATAATATTCTACACTGATACAAGGATTTATTAACTATTAATAATTTAATTTATTTGAAGACAATTATTTAATTTATTAAATTTTAATAAATATTTTTGAACATTTAATAAATATTTATTTGGGAGGAAAGAACATTTATTAATAGTTAATAAGGAATTATTAATAATTAACAAATATTTATTAACAGTTAATAAATATTTTGTTGAGTGAATTTGTTTTGCTTGCAATGTCATATGATATCAAGATTGTTTATAAATAAAAATCATCTTTATAAATTATTTGCATTAATTATATTACATTATAATAACGTTAATTGTAAAATACTAAATTCTATCGCAACTCATAAATATCTTTTATATTTTTAAATATTAAAAAGGTTAATTTATTTAGTGAATTGAATTATTATCATGTATTCCAGCTAGAGTTATAAAAAGTGTCGAAAGAAAATAGCTATTTTTGCTTTTTATTTTAAATAAATATTTGTTAACAGTTAACAAATATTCATTAACCATTAATAAATATTTGTTAACTGATAACAAATATTTATTAACATTTAATAAATCGTATTTAATAAATAATTTATTAACTGTTAATAAATATTTATTTAGTCCTATGAGGTTAAAAAATCATTTATTAACAGTTAATAAAGCTTATTAAATATAAACAAATCCTTCTATCAGTGTATCAAAAAATTATCACTTTTTTTTTACAAATTAATTAGCAATAGAAAATATTTTTATTAAAAAAATCGGATTTGTACAAAAAAAAATTTTAATATTTATTAAAAAAAAAATTGTTAAAATTTATGTACCTAATAATTTTTTTTTATAAAAAAAATTGAAAAAATTTTTTAATAAATTATTATGAAATTTAATTTAGCAGATATTAATTTTAAGAATTTTTGTAACAAATAAATTATGGCAAATGTAACAAATGTAACAAAAAAATTATATAAGAAAATTGACGTAGAAATTTTTAAAAATTAAAAATGCAATTTTTTAAAAATAATTTTTTTTTGTTAAATAAAATCAAAAAATTGTCAAGTGACTGGTAACTTTAATGTCATTAGATTATAAAAAAAATCAATTTTTCAAAAATTTAGACAAAAAATTAAATTTAGATATTTTTTTTACAATTAAAAATATTAATAAAAAATTGATTAATATTAATATTTAATTTAATGGATGAATTTTAATGAAAACTTGATAAGTTGGCAATGAAACTTAATATTCTACAAAAAAAAAAAAAAAAAAAAAAATTGTCATTAAAATTAGAATTACGCAGCAGTAAAATTTTTTAAAAATAATACGTAATAAAATATAAAATTTTACAAATTGACAAAGAAATTTTGTAATACAAAAAAATATAATTAAATTTTGAATTTTTTTACCAAAAAAAAAGGAATTTTACTGATTTTAATAAAATTGCCACTTAAATTGATAAACTTTAAGTTTTTATGTTTTTAAAAAAATGTTAAGTGTAAGAAATTGAAAAAAACTTTTTGTTATAATTCACTTTTAAATAAAATTAAATTTTCACTTTCACAAAAAATGACTTAAAAAATAAAAAAAAAAAATATTTCTTTAGATTAATAATAAAAAAAAAAATTTAATAAAAATGAAATAATTAAAAATAAAAATTAAATTTTCACTTCCACAAAAAATAACTTAAAAAATTTTTAAAAATATTTCTTTAGATTTTAAACAAAAAAAAAAAAATATTTAATAAAAATAAAATCATTAAAAATTACAATTAAATTATCACTTTCACAAAAATTGACTTAAAAAATTACAAAAAATATTTCTTTAGATTGATAATAAAAAAAAAATGTAATAAAAATAAAATCATAAAAAATTAAAAAAAAAAACAAAAATTAAAAACTATCACCCACATATTGTTGACCACGGACAATATTTATCGTAGAGGGCGTAATAACGAAACAAAAAGTATCTTCTTAAAAAAAAAAAAAAAAAAAAAAACATAAATAAAATCCTAAACATTAATAAAATAAATTCTTGATACGGAAAGAAAATCCGTTATTGTAACAAAGAGCTGCGCACAAAGCCAACAAATCTTTTGTTATGTATGTATTATGTTTATAAATACATATACATCTCTGATCATATATGTATACATATGTACTCTGCACATAAATATCCGTATCTGTCTTAATTACAGGCAACAGCTGTCATAAAAATTTTCCTGAGCTTAAATCCAAAATAACAACAAAGTTATTGAAAATAAAAAAATTATAATAAAAATGAGTGATCAGCTGATTCCTTTGTTTAGGTCGCTGACACGCGAAAAAATGTACTGCCATTTTAAATCAATATTTGTGGTAATGATCGCGAGCGACTAGGTCTTGAAATAATTGATAAATAAAAAATAAAATAAATGAGTAAAAAATAAATAAAAAAATAAATAAAGAGATGAAAAGTTCTTAGAGGATGTTGTCAATAGCAAGGTTGATAAGAGGTGAGCTGGTACGTACCTTTGTAGTGAACGCGAAGATTATTTTGGGACAGCCCGATGTAGTTGTACTTGTCCTTAGGGCTCCAAGACCTCGGCAAGGGCGTCTCTTCCTCGTTTACCATCGGATAGAGCATTTTCAATCGATCCGAGGGCTGCTGCCCACAATTTATCAAAGACGAATCCATAACACTCTGTTCCTCGCTGGTGGCGGCCATCATCGTCTTCCACAGCCCCACTACAACACACTGACACTCTCCTCTCCTCTCCACACTCGAGACACTCTCTCTCTCGCTCTTCTGGGCTTCTTAAGCTTCCCTCTCGCTCTTACACGCACTCACTCTGGCAGCTAAGCGATTGTGCCACCGAATCTTCAATTGTTCGTCTCCGTCTCTGGCTCTCTGCTCTGTGCTACTCTGTACATACACTCTGTACTACTCGGCAAGTCTGTACTACTGCTCCTGGTGCTGTGCAAGAACTGTCGCTGCCTAGGAGAAACTAACACTGCGCATGCGCGACATCTGGGAGAAATGACACTGAAGTTAGCAAATGAAAATAAAGTTAGCCGACATTTAAAAATTTTTAGAATTTTTTTTTTATTGAAAAAATTATTACAAAAATATTTAAAAAAAAATTCATTTGTAATAAATTTTAAAAACTACACGTGTAATTTTTTAAAAATATTTTGTAGTTATAATTTAATAAATTAAGCAAAATAAAATCAAAAATGTCGGCTAACTTTATTATTAATAATACTAAAGTTAGCCGACGTTTTTAATTTTTTGATTTTATTTTCAATAATTAAATTAGAATAAAAAAATATTGAAAAAAATTGCTCTTATAGTTTTTTAAGTTTTTTACATGTGACAATTTTTTTTTTTTATTTTTTAATTTGAATTTTTTCGATAAAAAAATTTATTAAAATTTTGAAATGTCGGCTCACTTCATTTTCATTGGGAGAAATATTCTGGCGCGACGACTGGTGGCGGGTTTTGGAACTATTTTATTTTTAAAAACTGAAGTTAGTTGACAGCTGTCAGTTTTTTTTAATAAATTTAATTATTATTAATTTTCAGTAAATAAATTTTTTAATTTGGACTTGTTATTATAAAATAATTGAATAAAAACATTAATTTATTTATTTATTAAAAGACAGTTTTAAATATTTTTTATGTCAGTCAACTTCAGTGGATATTTTGTGATAGACATTTTAATTTTGGACGCCATTGTTTTTGTTGTTGTCGAGAGGTTCGGAGCACGTGTATTACATGATTGAGGGTAATAATAAGAAAATAATTGACAAGTTTAATTATGTGCTCGCTGGACGGTGATTGTGTTGTGGATGTTGTAGAGAGGGTTGAAAAAAAAATTTTTGACGGGTGAGTTATTTTTTTTTTTTGGTGGAAATTTTGAGGAAATTTTTAAGAAATTTATTTTTAGTTTTTTTCAAGGTTGGAAAATTTTTAATGATACTGAAGTCAGCTGATGATTTTTTAGAATTTTACAATAAATAATTATAACACTAATGTTAGCCGACGTTTTTAATTTTATTATTTTTTTCAATTATTAAATTAAAACTAAAAAATATTTTTAAAAATTACACTTAGAGTTTTTTATAAATGAAAATTTTTTTTATTACTTTGCAATAATTTTTTTAACTTAAAAAATGAATGACATTAAAGTTAGCGGAAACTTAACAATTTTTTTATTTTATTTTAAAACAAAATTTGTCCCAAAAAATTATTTTTAAAAAATTGTAATTTTTATTTTTTAAAATTTCTACAAGTTAATTTTTTTTGCGATAATTTATTTGTTATAGAATTATTAAAATTATTGAATGTATGCTAAATTAATTGTCATAAAAAATGATTACAAAATAATTAAAAAAAAATTTCATATGTAAAAATATTGAAAAACTAAGTGGAATTTTAAAAAAGTATTTTTTAGGTATAATTTAATAAAAGAAAAAAAATTAAAAAATTAAAAACGGATAACTTTAGTATTATTAAATAATTACTATTTTTTTTTTTTTATTTAAATTTGTAAAAAAGTTGAAAAACTGAAAGTGCAATTTTTAAAAAATATTTTTTTTTTTAATTTAATTAATTAAAAAACAAATCATAAAATTAAAAACGTCGGCTCAATTTATTAAAATTAATTTAGTAAATATTTGATAATTTTAAGAATTTCTTCATAAATAAATAGTCAAAAAAAAATGAGTAAAAAAAATTGACATGTAGAAATTTTAATAAATTAAAAATGCAATTTTTCTAAAATATTTTTTTTAAATAATTTATTTGTTAAAAAAAATCCTAAAAATTAATCATACTAAAGTTAGCCGACGTTTTTAATTTTTTAATTTTTTTTTTAATAATAAAATTGAAACAAAAAAATATTTTTTAAAGATTGCACTAACAGTTTTTCAATTAAAAAAAAATCTAAAAATTCTTAGATGTCGGTTAACTTAATTTTCATAAAAATTATTATATATCCTGCAGTATCACTCTTTTGACGATTTTTGTGTAAAATTAAATATAATTTTTTTTTATCAAGTTTATTGAAATAATTTTTTTTTAATTGTTTATTTTAAACGACACTAAAATTAGCAGACACTTGAAAATTTTTCAAGGTTTTTTTTTTTTAATTACAGTTCCAAAAAATTATTTAAAAATAATTATATTTTTAATTTTTACAATTTCAACGTCAATTTTTTTTCTAATTTTTGATGCCATAATTTAGTTAAAAAATTTTTTAAATTATCAAATATATGCTGAATTAATTTTTAATGCATTAGAAATTCCCATGAGAATTAAAAAATTTTTTTTTATTTATTAAATTAAAGCAAGAAAGATTTATTTAAAAAATCTCATCTTAAAAAGCTGCAAAAAAATTATAAATGCTATTTTTTAAAAATAATTTTCCATTATTAATAATTAATATTTAAAATTACAGAAACGAAAATTGCCGAAAATGTAATTCAAAATCTCGCATAAAACTCCGCGGTTCCGACAACTACTGCAACGACTGTTTCGAAGCGTACGCGACCCATAAATTCCGCGGTACGCTTGGAAAGTCAAAGTTGGTACGCCCGAACGACAAAATCCTCGTGGGATTCTCCGGCTCAGCTGGTTCGGTAGCTCTCTTAAACTTAATCCGAGCTGGAATGCAAGAAAGCGTGCACAAGAGGCTAGTTTTTGAGACTCAGGTCATTTTTATCGACGATTTTCTGGAACCTAGAACCGAAATTGACAAAAAAACAAGCATTGACTCAATAATAACTCTAATAAAGTCCTTCGGCTTTCCAGGTTATGTCACCTCTTTATCAGAAATTTACAACCCGGAGCTTAAAATAAAATCTATTCATAACATAGACGAAATTAATTATAATTATTGCCAACAAGCTTCAGAAGAAAGCCTAAAAAATTTATTCCAAGCTTTAACAAATAAAACAGCGAAGCAGGAACTGCTAAAAAAATTACGGCTGACACTGCTGGCATCTGTCGCTAGGAACTTGCAATGTTCCAAAGTGTTCCTGGCAGATAGCGCCACTAGTCTAGCGGTAGACATTTTGAGCAACGTCGCAGTTGGTCGAGGAGCGCAGCTTTCTTTAGATGTCGGGTTTGTTGATGATCGGTTCCAGGAACTGGCGATCT
Source organism: Cotesia glomerata (assembly GCF_020080835.1). NCBI lineage: Eukaryota > Metazoa > Arthropoda > Insecta > Hymenoptera > Braconidae > Cotesia > Cotesia glomerata. Next base: position 2,566,557 of record NC_058163.1, on the reverse strand, counting down.
TAAGGCCCATGAGGGACTTTACGGAGCAGGAACTTGATTATTATTTAGAACTTCACGGCTTGGAGACTCTCCAGAGGAATAAAAAAACTAACGACAATCCTTTTGAGTCAATTCAAAAATTAACTGAAGACTTTGTTCTGGATTTAGAGTCTCAGTTCACTGGAACTGTCTCTACTGTCTACAGAACTGGCGCTAAAATTTCCAGCCAGGGATTTTCAGCAGAGGAACAGCAAGTTTGTGTCATTTGTAATGCGCCTGTTGACACCAAGCCTCAAGATGGAGCCACTGCTATCTTAGCGACGGAGTTTTCTAGGTTTATTTCGACTAGAGGGGTTAAGGCTGTTGAGAGGAACAATGGAGATTGTGGGAGCTTCAAGGAACCTTGTGGAGGGTGTCAAGGAGATTGTGGGAGTAAGAAGGAACAGAGGGTGACTGTGGAACAGTTGAGGAGGTTCTTGTGTTATGGGTGTAGGTTGATTGTTGATGATAAGTTTGAGATTGATAAATTACCGGGAAATATTAGTAATAAGGTTAAACAGTTGGCTTGTTTTGAAGATATGAGGGAACAGATTAAGGATTTTTTGTTGTAAATATTATGATAGACTATTAGCAGACATCTGATAATTTTTTGAATTTTTATACGTAATAAATTATTATAAAAAAAAAATATTTTTTTTAATTCGTACTGAAATTTTTTTTATTGTAATTTAATTGTTATAAAAAAATTTGAAAATTGTTAGATGTCTGTTAAATTTAGTATCATGTAAATAATTAGTAAATTTTGATGTAAGGATGAATTTTTTAGAGTATTTTCTGTAAAAATATAAGATGTAAATATTTTAATGATACTGAAATTGAGAATCTGGTTCTTTTTAGAAAATTTTTGATTTATAAACTAGCAACCTTGCAGTCACTATGTGACTGCCGTTACTTGTGAACAGTAAATAAATAAAATTTTGCTTCATTAAATAACTTTTGTTAAATTGCACGGTATTTTCTTAAACATTGAGATTTTTAAAGATATAAGCTCATCCCGATGTTACACTCATCGAGACCTTTCGTTTGAATACCCACATGCATTTTTGATATATTTTTCATATATACAAATATATAATATATATAAATATATGAAAAATTATGTGGGTACTCAAATGAAAGGTCTTGATAAGTGTATTATCGGGATGAGCTTATATCTTTAAAAATGTCAATAGTTCACAAGATACAAGGTAATTTCTTAATTATGTTAAATTGCACTGTACTTTCTTAATTATTGATATTTTTAAAGATATAAGCTCATCCCGACATTACACTCATCGAGACCTTTCGTTTGAGTACCCACATGCATTTTTGATATATTTTTCATATATACATATATATAATATATATTTTAAAGATATAAGCACATCTTGATGTTACACTCATCAAGAGCTTTCATTTGAGTACCCACATGCATTTTTGATATATTTTTTATATATACATATATATAATATATATAAATATATAAAATATATGAAAAATTGATGTGGGTACTCAAATGAAAGGTCTCGATGAGTGCAATGTTGGCGTGAGTTTATATCTTTAAAAATGTCAATAGTTCACAAGAAACAAGGTCATTTCTTAGTTATGTATCTAGAGATAGAACATTTTCGAATGAAGTCTAAATACTTATCATCATAAATTGACTATCTGTGAGAATTATATGAAACCTTGAAAAGGCACGAATTCAAGTCAAGACCTTTGCAATGACACTGAATTCCACTAAAAAAAACTGATTTTATCATATGACTATCCTGGAGACAAAATTTTTCTTATTTTCTTAATAATATAGATTATAGCAAAAGAAATTTATTTAAAAAATTTCATCTTCAGAAGCTCAAAAAAAATGATAAATGCTATTTTCTATAAATAATATGTTACTCAAGAAAAATTTAAAAAAATTGTCAATTTAAATGTCATTTCAACCATAATTTTAATTGGAATTTTGAATTAAAATTTATAACACTGAAGTTAGCTGACAACTGTCAATTTTTTAAAAAAATGCTTCTAAAAATTACTTTAATAATTTTTTTTTAATTTTTACATGTAGAATTTTTCTGTAAATTTTTTTTTATAATAATTTACAATGTTATAAAATTATAAAAAAAATTTGTTAAGTTCAGTATCATTAAAATTTTCGTTTAAATTTATTGTTTTGATTGAATATTGTAATTATTTATTTTTAATAAATAATTTTTGTAATTGTAAGCTACGATATTTTATTTTTTTCTCTAGTTTTAATTATTTAATATTTTTTTTTTCAATAATTATTTAATAATTTTTAAAAATCACATTAAATCATCAAAAATAATTAAAATAATTACCTGCAAAAAATTTTTAATATTTTATTTATTTTTCTCTATACTACCAACCTGAGAAATTTACCATCAGCTGATCCAACAATTGTCATCCATCTCAACCAGTTGGTCAATAATAAAATTTAATAATTCCATTGTTTATATAATTACAATTACCAAATACAGGAAATCTAAAAAATAAATAAAAAGTTTAAAGTGACAAAAAGTAAATACCTATTTTTCTACTAAAATTACAAGTATAATTGTCTTTAAAAAAGAAAAGTTTCTTGTGTTATTAACACATACATTACATAATTTAAGGTTAAGTACGGTTGCGCTAAAAATGTTAAATAAAAAAATAAAATTGAACTATTAAAAATTTTGAAAAAATAATTATTCAAATTTTGAATAATAATTTAAATATTTTTTAGTAAAATTTTTTTGGTTAGAAAAAAAAAGTGAAAATTATTGACATTGTTGATTTTGCATTAGAGGAGTTCATAAGTGTTAAAAATATTCAGAACATCTGTCAAATTTTTTGATTTTTATAATGAAAATGAAGTTAGCTGACATTTCAAAATTTTTAGAAATTTTTCATCAAAAAAATTTTAATTAGACAATTAAGAAAAATAAATTTCACATGTAAAAAACTTGGAAAACTATAAGTGCAATTTTTTATAAATATCTTTTTAGTTATAATTTAATAAATAATAAAAATCAGAAATTTTTAGACGTCTGCTAACTTCAGTATCGTATTTTTCTAAAAAATAAAATTATTATGAAGAAATTTTAATTAAAAAATTCTATATCTAGCAATTAAAAAAAATTGTTTTTATTTTACAATAAATTTGGAATAAAAATAATAGAAAAAAAGATTCAACAAATTTTCAGATTTTTAGAACAAACAAATGGTAATTAAAGAAATCCAAATGTGAAGCTTTAAAAAAATTACAAACGTAAAATTAAAAAAATCAATTTTTTTTAAAATTGAAAAATTATGTACCAATTTTTTAGATTTTAATAATTGTAATAAAAAAAAATTAGCAAAAATAAATCTATTTTTAATAATTAAAAGTGTAAAAATTTTTTAAAATATTTTTTTTCAATTCTTGATATTAATTAAATTTTTTAATAATTATAGAAACTTCAAGATGTCTATGCTAATCACTCCCTGGTTCCGCAACATCTTCACCGATCTTTTCGGAGGGCTTATGAACTTCCAGGACCACCCTGAGTGCGCGAGCCACGAGCTCCGCGTGGTAGACTGTTTAGAAGCCTACGGAACCTACCACGGTAAAACAAAGTGTCGTGTGCTCCTCGATGACTTCCGAGAGTGCGTCTGGAAGGACAAGCAGGTCCAGAGGATGACTATCATGAGCATGGAGCGCGCGAGACAGTACCACGACGGCGAGCGTCCTAAAGAAGGTCTCTGGGCCAAAGCACCCAGAGCAGACTCTTACTAATTACAATTAGTTTATTTATATTGATATTGATTATGATATATTATTAATATACTTCAATTATTAATCCATCACGCGGGTTTGATAAGTGTAGTTACTGGTTAACAATAAATTCATTGTAAAATACTGGAATTATTTATTTACTAGCAACCTTGCAGTCACTATGCGACTTCCATAATTTATAGAATATAAATGAATGAAATTTTGCTATATTAAAAAATGACTTTTGTTAAATTGCACTGTACTTTATTAAATATTGACATTTTTAAAGATATAAGCTCATCATGATGTTACGCCCATCAAGAGCTTTCATTTGAGTACTCACATGCATTTTTGATATATTTGTCATATATACATATATATAATATATATAAATATATGAAAAATTGATGTGAGTACTCAAATGAAAGGTCTCGATGAGTGGAATATTGGAGTAAGCTTATATCTTTAAAAATGTCAATAGTTTAGAAGATACAAGGTCATTTCTTAATTATGTATCTAGAGGTAGAGAATTTTCAAATGCAGCCTAAATAAAATTTTCCGAATCGAATTTATATGTATGTAAACTTCAAGTATCATGACTAAAACCCTGATTTACTGCTTTTAACATTAAAAGTTACTAGCAACCTTGCTTTATTAAATAATGAATTTTGTTAAATTGCACTGTACTTTTTTAAATATTGACATTTTTAAAGATATAAGCTCATCCTGACATTAGACTCATCAAGAGCTTTCATTTGAATACCCACATGCATTTTTAAATATTTGTCATATATACATATATATAATATATATAAATAAATGAAAAATTGATGTGGGTACTCAAATGAAAGGTCTCGATGAGTGTAATGTCGGGGTGAGCTTATATTTTCAAAAATGTCAATATTTCATAAGATATCAGGTCATTTCTTAATTATTGACATTTTTTAAAATATAAGCTCATCCTGATGTTACACTTATCGAGACCTTTCGTTTGAGTATCCACATGCATTTTTGATATATTTTTCATATATACATATATATAATATATATTTTAAAGATATAAGCTCATCTTGATGTTACACTCATCAAGAGCTTTCATTTGAGTACCCACATGCATTTTTGATATATTTTTTATATATAACATATATAAATATATAAAATATATGAAAAATTGATGTGGGTACTCAAATGAAAGGTCTCGATGAGTGTTATGTCAGGATGAGCTTATATCTTTACAAATGTCAATATTTCTCAAGATACAAGGTAATTTCTTAATTATCTTAAATTGCACCGTACTTTCTTAACTATTGGCATTTTTAAAGATATAAGCTCATCCTGTTGTTACACTCATCAAGAGCTTTCATTTGAGTACCCAAATGAACTTTTGATGTATTTTTCATATATTCATATGTATAATATATATAAATATATGAAAAATTGATGTGGGTACTCAAATGAAAGGTCTCGATGAGTGTAACATCGGGATGAGCTTATATCTTTAAAAATGTCAAGATTTCACAACATACAGGGTCATTTCTCAACTATTGACATTTTTAAAGATATAAACTCACTTCGATATTACACTCATTGAGACCTTTTATTTAAGTACCCACATGGCAATTTTCATATATTTTATATTTACGGTATTTGTGAAATATATAAATATATGAAAAATTGATATGGGTACTTAAATGAAAGGTCTTGATGAGTGTAACATCGGGATGAGCTTATATCTTTACAAATATCAATATTTCTCAAGATACAAGGTCATTTCTTACTTATGTGTCTAGAGATAGAGCATTTTTTAATGCAGCCTAAATACTTATCATCATAAATTGACTATCTGTGAGAATAATATGATATCTTAAAAAGGCACAAATTCAAATCAAGACCTTTGCAATTACACTAAATTTCACTAAAAATACCAACTATATTATATGACTATCCTAAACACAAAATTTTTCTTATTCTTTTAATAATATAGATTATTAAAAAAAATATCAACATTTCTTTGTAAATATTTCATTAATACTAATTTATTTTGTTAATTAAAATTATACAAATTTTTGTATGAAATTTTACATAAATTTTCTATTTTTTTCAGTTTCATTTATTGTTTTACAATTTTTTTTTTTTTTTTTCTATAAAAAAAAATATTTTTAATTAGAATTAATTTAAGAAATTTCTTTATAAAAAAAAAAAAAACCAAATATTTTTTTTCATCTTAGATTTTTGTTATTTATCTAAAAAAAAAAAAAATTACAATATTGTTGTATAATTACAGTAGTTAATTAATTTGTTCATAAAAATGATACGTCATAAAATCAGATCACACTAATCCGATGAATTAATTGATTAAAAATATA